>NC_135715.1:112964150-113332522 GCF_964656455.1 Halichoerus grypus
GGTACTGGCACAAAAATAGACACATAGATCAATGCAACAGAATAGACAACCCAGAAATAAAACCACAATTATAAATCGATTAATCTTTGACAAAGAAGGCAAGAATATGTAATGGGGAAGACAGTCTCTTCAACAAATGGTGTGGGGAAAACTGGACAGCAACATGCAAAAGAATGAACCTGGACCACTTTCTTACTCCATACACAAAAATAAACTCAAAATGCATTAAAGACCTAAATGTGAGACTTGAAACCATAAAAATCCTACAAGAGAGCAGTAATTTCTCTGACATTGGCCATAGCAACATTTTTTCTAGCTATGTCTCCTGAGGCAAGGGAAAAAAAAGCAAATATAAACTACTGGAACTACATCAAAATAAAAACCTTCTTGGGTGCCTGGGTGGCTCAGTTGGTTAAGCGACTGCCTTTGGCTCAGGTCATGATCCCAGGGTCCTGGGATCGAGTCCCACATCGGGCTCCCTGCTCTGCAGGGAGCCTGCTTCTCCCTCTACCACTCCCCCTGCTTGTGTTCCCTCTCTCGCTGTGTCTCTCTCTGTCAAATAAATAAATAAAATCTTAAAAAAATAAAATAAAAATAAATAAAAACCTTCTTCACAGCAATGGGAACAATCAGCAAAACAGAAAGACAACCTATTGAATGTGAGAAGATATTTGCAAATGCTAAATCTAATAAAGGATAAGTATCCAAAACATGTAAAGAACTTATCCAACCCAGCACACACACACACACACACACACACACACACACACAAAACCCCTCCAAATGATCCAATTAAAAAATGGGCATAAGATATGAACAGGTATTTCTCCAAAGAAGATCTACAGATGGCCAACAGACACATGAAAATATGCTCATCATCACTTATTATCAGGGAAATGCAAATCAAAATCCCAATGAGATATCACCTCACACCTGCCAGATGGCTAAAATCAAAAACACAAGAAACAAGTGTTGGTGAGGTTGTGGAGAAAATGGAATGCTTCTGCACTGTTGGTCAGAATGCATGTTGGTGCAGTCATTATGGAAAACAGTATGGAAGTTCCTCAAAAAATTAAAAATAGAATTACCATATGATCCAGTAATTCCACTACTGGGTATTTACCCAAAGAATACAAAAACACTAATTTGAAATTATATATGCACTGCTATGTTTATTGCAGCATTATTTACAATAGCCAAATTATGGAAGCAGCCCAAGTGTCCATGGATAGATGAATAGATAAAGAATATATACAATGAAATATTACTCAGTCACAAAAAAAGAATGAAATCTTGCCATTTACAACAACATGGATGGAGCTAGAGAATATAATGCTAAGCAAAATAAGTCAGTCAGAGAAAGAAAAATACCATCTGATTTTACTCATATGTGGAATATAAGAAACAAAACAAATGAGTAAAGGAGAAAGAAATGAGAGAAACCAAAAACAGACTCTTAACAATAATAGAGAACAAACTGATGGCTACCAGAGAGGAGATGGGTGGGTGGGTGGGTGAAATATGAAGGGGGATTAAGAGAACAGTTATTATGATGAGCACTTAATAATGTATAGAATTGTTGAATCACTATATTGTACACCTGAAATTATAATAACACTGTATGTTAACTATACTGGGATTAAAATGAAAAATAATAATAAGATAAAAATATATGGAAGATCTTTTAAAAAAGCATGAAAAATTAAAACTGTGGGGTGGAGGACCACCCTGCCCTAGGCATGGGTGGAGGACCACTTTGTCCTAGGCATGTGGGGTGGGTCGTGTGGGGTGGGTGTCTTTATGATAATCACCTGTGGCCAACAAAGAATAACCAGACCCTAAAAAGGAAGTAAGACATTGAAGGTGTTATAAATAGAGATGTTAAAAGGATTTAAGTTCCCTGGTTAGCTTTCTATAAAGACCAACCCTAAAGGCCCTCATCGGTAACGCTGTCGGGACCCCTCCCACTCTTGAGAGCTTTTTCTATATCTTTACTTAATAAACTTCTATTGCTTTACTCACTAAATAAACAAATAATAAATAATAAAACTGACAAATAAAAACATAAAACATTCAAACATTAGAAGATGCTGTCTCCTGTCTTGAGAGCAAGGGATCATTCTTAAGTGAGAAAGAAATCACTGAAAGAACTGGTGCACATCTAGATCTGGGCCATGTGGCCAAAGGAGGAGCCACCAAGGAATTCTATCTCCAGCCGAGAGGTGTTGAGTGTTGAATTAAATGTAACCACCTTCTAATAATCAGATTCCAGTTTCTTTTCTGCAAGCGCTATGTGGCTTATCACAATCCCAACGAATCCCTGGCTAGAAGAGCCCAGAAACATGTCAAAGTCCTGGTAAAGGATCAATGTTCCTTCTAGAATGGGTTGTAGCTTTTTAGTTTGGCATTCTTCTATGCAGTTAAAATATAGGAAAATGTGATGAGAGAAGGTAGAAGGACTGAAACATCTCATTTCATTTTTTCCAATACTGTTTCATGAGATTGAAAAATCTGCCTTGGAACATGTTATCTAAGTCAAAACAAATTAGAAATTGACAAAGAAATACTTTCTATAAGACCTTCTTTAAAAATACCTCAATTTATTCCCATTTCTAACATTTGAATTATTTAGGAATGTCAAAACCATAAGAGGCTTAAATACATAGTTATATTTCAGGGTGAAGGTGAGGGATAAATAGAAAAAGAAGGGACTATGCAGGGGAAATAATAATTCACTCCGGAATGGGCCGTTATTAGGTATAAGAAATTTAGGGGCCGCTCCTCACATATGTTTGAAAGTTCCCTTGCACATATTTTAGGCAAGTCCAAATGACTATAATCTTGATTTGAGTTGCCTCCTTTCTTGAACGAATGCCAGGTAGAAGCGGTGGAAGGGAGTTGTGAATCACTCAGACCCTCCTCCCTTCCTCTGTCTAGGCTTCCCCAGAAGCCACTCTTAAAGCCCCATTGCTAAGCAAGGTTCCAGAAGCATACCACATCCTAACAGGTTTTTTGGGTGCTTTATTAGTCAGTTTCCAAAGAAACAGAACCAATAAGAGATATATATACTTATTCACATATATATAACATATATATTTATTATTTATACATTATAAATAAACTAATATATAACATTTTATATTTATATATATTTAATAAATATACAAAATATAAAGTATATTTTACATACATATTAAACGCAATATATAAATGTATATATAAATATAAAATCAAGGAATTGGCTCATGTGATTAAGGAGGCTGAAAAGTACCAAGATCTGCAGTCAGCTAGTTGGAGACCCAAGAAAGACAGTGATGTAGTTTCAATTCTAGCTGGCAGTCTTCAAGATCCAAGAGCAGCTGATGATTCAGTTTGAGTCTAAAAGCAGGTCAAGACCAATGTGGATGTCCCAGCTCAAACAATCAAGCAGGCAGAGTTCTCTCTTAGTCATGGGATGGTCAGTTTTTGTTTGTTTGTTTTTGTTGTTCTATTTAGGCCTTCAACTAATTAAATGAAGGTCACCCACATGGGGAAAACAATCTGCTTAACTCGGTCTACTGATTCAAATGTTAATCTAATCCCCAAAACCCCTCAGATATACCCAGAATAATGTTTGACCAAATATCTGGACACCATGTGGCCCAGACAAGTTGACACATAAAATTAACCATCATCACAGTTGCTATCAACTTTGATTCACTCCATGACAATTCCCAAGGTTTGACAGTTCTAAGCATGGCCAGAAGCAAGAAAGCAAGTCAGACATTCATCTGCTTGACTCCAGTGAGGTCACAGGATGAGGGAGAGACTTCTTCCCACTAACCTGCAGTGCAACCATGCATATACAGTGCAACAAATAAACACACAGAATACATTTATACCAGACATACACCGACATATACGAACACAGAATCACAGAGTTATAGAACTCCAGACCTTGAAGAGGTCTCAGAATTCACTTGGATGAACCCATTTGTTCTTCACATAAATATGTGAAAACACAATAGACACATACATAGGCAGGAAGACACAAATACACAAGCATGTACAAGAGGTAAAAGACATTCAGACATGCAATGATGCACACACTTTCAGTAGCACTCCTTTACTCTGCGCAGTATCAGTTATTATCTGCTTATACACTCTTCCTCTCACTTTTGCTTCTTATCAGGGTGCCTTTATTCTGTGATAAATCCAACCATATCCCATTCACAGTTAATAGTCTCTCCTAAACCTCCCATACATGCATCTCTCCCATTTACCTGCAAATGTGCATCAAAGGCCAAGTTGAAGGTAAACCTTGTACTTATGGAGGATCCGAATTCAATACTTGACAGACCAAAGTCTATATATTGACCCCAAATAATTGCTTTTCTCTGGAATGTAATAGATAAAAGAAAAAATGCTACAAAGATAGGGTATATATAAAAACCAAAAGGTTAAATGATTTGATACCATAATTAACTGAAATAAATAATGCCTGCATATATACATACAAAATAAAGCTGTTGATGATTCTGAATCAGTACAGCAACCCTGTGGAATGAATTCAAAGTATATCTATGCTACTAATTGGAGTCCCTCTTCTCTCTCAAGAATATTTGTAACCCCTTCCAAGTGTTCCAGACTCTTACCAACCTGCCAATAAATCTGTCTTCTTTCAGTCAGTTCCAGCCTACTTCCATGTCTCTACACCTGCTTCTGAAAACTTCCTTTCCCCCAGAATTGCTTCCTCATCTTAAAATTCAAATGCTAAAGGGGTTGGCAGGTTGCACTCATCTAATTTAGTTAAACATATAAAAACAAAAGAACTGTTTATTTCTCAGATCATCATAAGCCCTGAAATAATGTATTTAATTGTATTCTTTAAGATCTAACTGCTGTGTAATTTAAAAATTTGGAGAAGATGACATGAGGGGGAGTAAAGAGGTTGGATCATTTTCTAAGGGTTATACTTTGAATTGGAACCAGAGTTCATAGCCTATTCTGCTAGCCTTAGGGACAAAACAAATATTGTCCTGAAGGCTACCTTCAATGTCACCCTTTAATAAAAGTCAAGTGCCAAATGAATCAGAAATCAGAAAGAAAAACTTGTCCACCCAATTGTTTGTTTTTAAGACTCTTTAGTTAACAAATCAACCCTCAGCTTTCTGATTTTGCTCCCTGGCCACATATTAAATCCCACATTAAGTATATGCTTGCAATGGCATATGGATGAGGTCACCAGTAATCATCTAGCTTGATAGAGCTCTGAGGTAGAGATCTCCCTTACTCCTTCCAATAATATAAAATGGTTTACCAGTTAAAAATTGCAGTCATTAAAGGGAATGAAAGAATGAATTAGGTCTGTATGGTCTGACATGGAAATAAACTGATGATGTTATATATATTTCTAAAACAATCAGAATCCTATAGATGATCCTATTTTCATATTTTATATGTTTGTATATGTGTGTTTATTTATATCCAAATATTTGTGTGTATATCTATGGTACGTATATATGTATACATATATACATATATAGATAACATGTGTGTATACATGTGTGAGTGTGGATATAGACATACATACAGAGATAGAGACATATACATATCTAGACATTTCAACATGAATAAATAATGTAAGCATTTAAGGAAGCTAAAAATTATGGTTCCCTCTTTCCCCTGAGGAGAGAATTTTTTAAAAAAATAATGGAATTATTTTTATTGTTTAAAAATCTAATAAAAATTTAAAAGGTAATTTAAAAATATTCCAGGTTCCAGCTCTTTCATGATCAAAATCAATCAAATCAATCAACAAATGTGCATATAAATAGTTCTTAAAACTATGGGAATGGGCAATATCACCTAGGAAAGGATTTAAAAATGTGTAGGCTAAGATGGCAGTCATGGGTGACTCAGAAGTAAACTTAGGTTTTTTTTTTTTTTTTATTTAATTTTATTATGTTATGTTAATCACCATATAATACATCATTAGTGTTTGATGTAGTGATCCACAATTCATTGTTTTCGCATAACACACAGTGCTCCATGCTGTACGTGCCCTCCTTAATACCCATCACCGGGCTAATCCATCCACCCACCCCCGCCCCTCTAAAACCCTCAGTTTGTTTCTCAGAGTCCATAGTCTCTCATGGTTTGTCTCCCCCTCTGACTTCCCCCCCTTCATTTTTCCCTTCCTTCTCCTAATGTCCTCCATGCTATTCCTTATGTTCCACAAATAAGTGAAACCATATGATAATTGAATTTTTCTGCTTAGCTTATTTCACTTAGCATAATCTCCTCCAGTCCCAACCATGTTGATGTAAAAGTTGGGTATTCATCCTTTCTGATGGCTGAGTAATATTCCATTGTATATATGGACCACATCTTCTTTATCCATTTGTCTGTTGAAGGGCATCTCGGTTCTTTCCACAGTTTGGCTATTGTGGACATTGCTGCTATGAACATTGGGGTGCCTATGGCCCTTCTTTTCACTACATCTGTGTCTTTGGGGTAAATACCCAGTAGTGCAATTGCTGGGTCATAGGATAGCTCTATTTTTAATTTTTTGAGGAACCTCCATACTGTTTTCCAAAGTGGCTGTACCAACTTGCATTCCCACCAACAACGTAAGAGGGTTCCCCTTTCTCCACAATCTCTCCAACATTTGTTGTTTCTTGCCTTGTCCATTTTTGCCATTCTAACTGGTGTAAGGTGGTATCTCAATGTGGTTTTGATTTGAATTTCCCTGATGGGTAATGATGATGAATATGTTTTCATGTGTCTGTTAGCCATTTGTATGTCTTCTTTGGAGAAATGTCTGTTCATATCTTCTGCCCATTTTTTATGTGGAAAATCCAGAAGACTCCACCCCCAAATTACTAGAACTCATACAGCAATTCAGTAATGTGGCCGGATACAATATCAATGCACAGAAATCAGTTGCTTTCTTATACACTAAAAATGCAACTGTAGAAAGAGAAATTAGAGAAACTATTCCATTTACAATAGCACCAAAAACCATAAGATACCTTGGAATAAACCTAACCAAAGAGGTAAAGGATCTATACTCTAGGAACTACAGAACACTTATGAAAGACATTCAGGAAGACACAAAAAGATGGAAAAATGTTCCATGCTCATGGATTGGAAGAATAAACATCGTTAAAATGTGTATGCTACCCAGAGCAATCTACACCTTCAATGCCATCCCGATCAAAATTCCAATGACATTTTTCAAAGTGCTGGAACAAACAATCCTAAAATTTGTATGGAATCAGAAAAGACCCCGAATCGCCAAGGAAATGTTGAAAAAGAAAAACAAAGCTGAGGGTATCACGTTGCCCGATTTCAAGCTATATTACAAAGCAGTGATCACTAAGACAGCATGGTACTGGCACAAAAACAGACATATAGACCAATGGAACAGAATAGAGAGCCCAGATATGGACCCTCAACTCTATGGTCAAATAATCTTCGACAAAGCAGGAAAAAATATACAGTGGAAAAAAGACAGTCTCTTCAATAAATGGTGCTGGGAAAATTGGACAGCTATATACAGAAGAATGAAACTCAACCATTCACTTACACCGCACACAAAGATAAACTCAAAATGGATGAAACACCTCAATGTGAGACAGGAGTCCATAAAAGTCCTAGAGGAGAACATAGGCAATAACCTCTTTGACATTGGCCACAGCAACTTCTTTCAAGACATGTCTCCAAAGGCTAGTGAAACAAAAGCAAAAATGAACTTTTGGGACTTCATCAAGATAAAAAGCTTCTGCACAGCAAAGCAAACAGTCAACAAAACAAAGAGACAACCCACAGAATGGGAGAAGATATTTGCAAATGACACTACAGATAAAGGGCTGGTATCCAAGATCTATAAAGAACTTCTCAAACTCAACACCCAAAAAACAAATAATCAAGTAAACTTAGGTTTTACTAGGCTTATGGAATTTGGGAGGACCTCTTCAGAGATAATTATGAAAATTTATTAATACAAAATTAGACATATTAGAATGATAAATTAATTACAATAAATTTCAGATATAAAAAGCAAAGTAAATATCACTAACATCACAAAATCTGGGGAAATTGTATATTTGCAAGTTTTAACTGCCTGGTCCACTGTTAAATGCTCATTTCTCCTACTTTTTGTTTGCATCTTCTGATTGCCTTTTCATATTATAAAGACCTTGTAATATTAATTTTCACTGGGAGAATAAAAACATAATTGTGTCTTTCCTCTAGCATTTATTTTCCTCCACTACCCATAGTCATCCAGTGCTAGAGCTACATTCATTTCACAGCACTACCTTTGCCCTGCACCCTCATGTCACAAGAGCAGGTGAGTTGGCCACTGGGATAACTGGCAATAAACTTACTAAACAGACATGACTATGATCTATATAATTGTAACCCACTAAATCTGAAGCAAACAGATCTTCCACTCAATTTTCCTTTAACCAGATTCCAAAAGTGCTCATAGATAATCCAATACCACTGAACCCGATGGCAAGTGTGATGGGGGAGTTAAACTGGAAAGAGACTATTGACTCAACCTTTGTGGTTAAAATAATTTACTTTTGCAAATTTTGCAAAAACCTATGACCACGTGAGTCCTTTGTCCGGGGATTTGGAAGGTGGCCATGTGATGGAGGGGTCCTGAAGCTTAGGCTTCCCCAGAATCACAGTATATCTGCCTCTAGGTCACCTAAAAGAATCGGCAAAGGAGACTGAAGATGAGTTGTCAGAGGTATGGTAGAAAAACCAGGAAAGTGAGGTATCTTAGAAACCAAAAGAATAGAATTTTTCTGAAAAGGCATGAGAAAATATGACAAATTTCACTGACAGGTTGAATAAGATAAAAAGAAAAATAATCACTCAATTTGGCAACACGGTGGTCATTGTTGACATTAACAAAGCCATTTAAGTGGAATAGTAAGGGTGAAAACAAGATTAGAGATAGTTATGGAACATATGAAAAATGGAAAAAGCTGAAACAAATTCATTCAGCTAGTTTTAAGGCAAGACTTTCTTTTTATGTTTTGGAAACCTTTGATTATACTAGTATGAGAGTAACTTCTTGGTGCTCTCATCCACCATACTAAAATTATCTCTACATGTTTTGCCCCTTTTATAGTGAGAGTTCCTTATGGTTCAGAACAAGGATTGCATGGAAGATACTGAGTAAATATCTGTTGAATGAATGAATGCATTTCAGATATGATTTAGTCTACCTCTTGTTCTCCAGGAATTTTTTATGTCCTCCCAAATTGAAGGAAAAAAGTTTGCTCTTTAAAAGGAGAAATAAATAGGATCTCACATCTTTGATTTTTCTAAGTGATATAAAAAAGAAAGAGAAAAGGAGATTAAAAAATTTGTTCTTATGAAACTCAATTTAGCTAGAAGCTATTGAGCACTACTTTGTTGATCCAAAAATTCAAAATAAAAAAGATATTGTCCAGATGAAAAATGAAAACAGTTTAACATAATTTGAGAAACAGTAAGATAGATGTCCAATAATTCCATGTTGGAGCAGAGGAGAGGGTGGGGTATGAAGAAGACTCCCTGGAGAGGTGTAACCTGAGCTGAAGTTTTAAGAAGGTGGAATTTATCCATCCAAGTGAAGGAAATTTTGTTCTAAGGAAATTGTACATGTTTCAGGAACACAAGAAAGTTGGTAACATGAGAGGCAAAAGATGGCAGGATGAATCTGAAAAAGTTTCAGGAGCCAGATTGTGAACTAGATTGCAAAGGATGCAAAGAAACTCGGAAATTAGCCTGAAAATGACAGGAAAACATTGAAAAAGTTAAACAAGTCAGAATTATATGAGAAGCAGAAGTTTGGCTTCCAAGTCTCTCTTGAAAATAAAAAATATTCTACTTATTCACTAGGGACCTTGCCTCATATATCCTGTTCCCAAAAAATTAGATTCTTTGCTTCCTTTTAAGAAATAAGCCTATCCAGTTAACCTCTGCTATTCACTGCCCCATAGTCCTGAAAAGTTATAGGAGTAAATCAGCTGCATTACAGTTGCAGTGTGTGTGCTGACTACCAGAGAGTGAAAACAAATAGCAGCCATGTGCTGGCCACACATTCCAGTGGGGATCCTGCCATCTGTCTTTGTGTTCACACAGTCACTCAAATTTCCAGTTCATACCAGCTCAATACCACTTCCAAGCAGAACCTGGAACAGTTAGAACAGAGAGAAAGTTTATGAGCAGCATCAAGCTTTGCAAAGAGCTGACACACCCAAACAGAAGCAGCAATGTTAAGGCAACATTATAAGTCATAAATCATGATCATGATAATAATAATTTGCCAAGATAACAAGTGGAGTTGAGCTGTGGTAGCAGAGCTGTGGTGTGGATAAAGCCCAGAGTCTGTCTATATTACAAAGCCAAACATGATGGATTTGGGGAGCCCATAAACTGTTTTTCTCATGGACACAAACCTGTTCTCAGTGGTCTTTGCATCATTAATTTATTTAATCCTTCCCTTACTGCTCTGAGGAAGGTATTTGATTATTAACCACTATTATGGTTGAATGTGTGTCCCCCAAAATAAATGCTGAAGTCCTAACCCCCATACTTGTGAATGTGAACTTATTTGGAAATAGAGAAATTGCAAATGTAATCAGGTTAAGGTTAGGTCATTAGGGTGGACCTTAGTTCAACATAACTGGTGTCCTTATAAAAAGAGGGGGAAATTTAGACACATACACAGGGCAAATGCCATGTGAGGACAGAGGCAGAGATTGGAGTGATGCATCTACAGGCAAGGAATGCCAATGACTGCCAGTCCTCACTAGAGTCTAGGAGGAATGCATGAAACAGATTACCCCTCAAAGCGCTCAAAAAGAACCCATCTGTTGATACCTTGATTTTGGACTTCCAGCCTCCAGAATGGACACAATAAATTTCTGTTGTTTTAAACCACCCCAGTTCTGATACTTTATTATGGCAGTCCTAGTAAATCCATACATCCCTTGTAACAGATAAGGAAATAATATCTAGGGTGCCAAGTACCTTGCTTAGGGTGATGGATAATGAAGAACCAGGTTTAGAACTCTGCCTGACTATAGGGCCAAAGTGTCCCCTGGCTCACAATGTTGCCTTCTAATGAGGTCCTGCTTTTATGAAAAAAAGATATTCAGGTTCCCAGTATCCTCTTTTAAATACACGTGTGTTTTGTTTAATATTTTTTTTTACCACCTACAATATCTAATATTGGTTGCAGTAATTTTGAAGACAATGGGAAAGAATGTTACATATATTCTGATATTCTTCATGAGACTGAATATCAAGATTAAATATTGTCTTAATACTTATTAACAATTATTAACAATTTTTAATACTTAAGTCTCTCCATCTTAAAAAGAACAGCCCTTAAGTTTGAATACATTTAGCTTAGTATAATCACACACAACTATGAAAATTATGCAATTGTATGGTATCAACTTCCAGTGAGAAACACTTAAAAATAACCATTAACCAGTGTGCTCTGGTCTAGTGTGTTCCCTGCAGTTCTACACTCTGTTTGGTATTTATTGGTCTAAGGGCATAAACTGGGCTTGGGGGAAAAACTCCTTTCCAAGCCTTGTCTTGAAATTTTCCCTAACGATGTTCCTCCCTCGAATGTGATTTGCAAAATGCTGGCTTCTGCTTTCCTAGCTGAGTCAGAAATGGCTTTTCTTTGTGTATAATCTGACTGTTGTGTTTTTCTATATTCTTGGAGCTCTTCAGCACACTCCTTTCCTCTTGGAGGGGTAGGGATAGGGCGTGTTGAACTCCACTGCTGAAAAAAGAGTCTCCTTTGTAAGAATCTGAAATGAAATAATTTTCTCTCTGCCCAGCACCAGACTTCTGTGTTCCACCATTAAACCTCCTTCTGGAAACAATAGCTCATGTTGTGTTTGTGTAATTACTAAATGCTTACTATAATTTGTGCTATAATTCTTCACCTCTCATCAGAGTTTCTAATAGTGTCATCATTACAAACCACAGTAAAAACTCAACAGTCAGGTCCCTCCATCCTGAAGATTCAGAGACTTAAAATTCTAACATTGAAGGGTGATGTTAAACCCTTTGTTTATTCTCACAGTCATTCCTTCTCTGTTGGGAAAAGAGGAGAGAATGGCAGATGGGCTACTAAACCCGTAACAATGCTGTTTGAAATTTTTGTTGTTTCTATTTCACACAAATTGGAATTTAATGAAAACATTTAAACATAAAATGTACACAAATAGATGAACCTTGGGAAAACCTTTTCCGTGAGTAAAATGGAAAATAGACTGCAAAAAAAAAAAAAAAATTAGAGTCTCAAGACCTTTGGTAGAAACTAAGAGCCCAAAAGTCTTTACATAATTTAACTGTATTTAGTCATAGTTTGCCACGACCACCAACACTCCTCAATATTATCCTTCTACTGAATCAAATGTTTTCTAGATTGCTGACATCATGGATCTTAGAAAGCTAGAGATTTTAAAATGCCAAACATATATCTGGTCATGTATTCTTTTTGAATATAAGACTTGCAAATGAGTGTGTGTGTGTCCTGTGTGTGTATATGCATGGGTGTACGTGAGTGTATGTATGTGGTGCTTGCTGTGAAGCTGCCAACTCTCATTCTTTCAGAATGAGGTGCTTCCATTTATTGTCTCAATTTCAATCTGCCTGGGGCCTAAAATAAAGAGAGTCACAATTGATTTCAGTTGGATATTTAGAAACTCATTCAGATTCTTTCTGAGTCAATTAGATGATCTTAAGTTGGCAGCTCAGTAAATTTCCTGCTGGGAACTAGATTGCAAGGGGGAAAAAAACAAATAAAGATATTATGTGCAATTGTCCATCAAGAATCAAGAGTCCTGGATAAGACCATAATTGAAGCACCTGTTCTCATACTTGCTGGGGCCCATTTTGAGTACAAAGATGAGGAAAATATATTGACACTATGTTTATAAATGTATCTTTTATACACAAAGTGGGCATGGATAGTAATGGTTTTTATATAACAGTAGTCTTTACTTCATAAGGCATATGGTGAGATTGAAGTAAAAGGGCTTAGTACCCTTTCTTGTTGTTGCTCCACATTGAGGTGAATAAAAGGTCCTTTATAAAGTTTTGAAGATATTCCGAAGGACTATTAAATATAAGGTACCATGTCATATGCCATACTTGATAACGAAACAAGAGAATGACCTCTAAACCATTTCATATGATTCTATCATCTTCCCAGCTATGGCTCTTGCTGTGGGAGTAATGCTGCCATACCTCTTATCCTTTATAAAACTATGGGTAAAAAAAACTTGGGATGATAATGTGAAAATCTTTGATTCAATAGATACCAAGAGATTTTCAGTTAGAATATTTTAGGTAAAGAAAAACTACATTTGGTTATCTAAACCAAGGTCAGCAAACTTTTCTATAAAGGGCCAGAGATTTTTACATTTTGCAGTCTCTGCCTCAACTACTCAATGCTGCCATTACATTGTGAAAGCAGCTATGGATATGTAATCGAATGTGGTTTGCATTCTAATAAAACTTTATTTATGGACACTGAAATTTGAATTTCATATCATTTTCACATTATAAAATTAATTTTTAATTTGATTTAACAAAAATATAAAACCATTCTTAACCCAGAGGTCATATAAAAACAGGCAGGATTTGACCCATGGCCCATGGTTTACCATCCACTGATCTAAAGAAATAACACTGATTTGCCTGGTGATGGGTATTAAAGAGGGCACGTTCTGCATGGAGCCCTGGGTGTTATATGCAAACAATGAATCATGGAACACCACATCAAAAACTAATGATGTAATGTATGGTGATTAACATAACATAATAATAAAAAATTAAAAAAAGAAATAACACTGATTTGGAAAATATTTCACTAAAGATTAATACCCTATAGTGCCTAAAGTTTAGTTTTAAATGTCATAGGAATAAAAGGTCACGGCAGTCAGAAAAGCAACACTGCTTTGCATGCCAGAAAGTGTTAAAAATTCCTTTCATTGCATTCCTCCAAATCACATAATTTATTGACCATCCCTTTGTCCATGACTGAAGGATCTAAGGAAGAAAATTAATACCTCAATTACTTGACAAGTTCAAGGTGAGATATGTTCAGACTAATGAAGTATTCTAATCAAGTAAAGGTTGTCCCATTTATGTGTGAAATCACTATAAGGACTGCAAGGACATGCGGAGGTCTCTTGAACATGAAAACAAATATTTCACCAGCCATAAAACTTCCATCTAGAAATCTGGCTATCAATGATTTTACTAACACACTTTATAAGAATACTCAAATTAATAACTAAGAAGGCTAAACCTAAAAATACATAAACCATAGCCTATGTAAGGGAACCCTTGTGTGCTATTGGTAGGAATGTAAACTGGTGCAGCCACTGTGGAAAACAGTATGGAGGTTCCTCAAAAAGTTAAAAATAGAAATACCCTATGATCCAGCAATTTCACTTCTGGGAATTTATCCAAAGAAAATGAAAACATTAATTTGGAAAGATAAATGACCCCCTATCTTCACTGACACATGATTTACAAAAGCCAAGATATGGAAACAACCTAAGTGCTTGTTGATTGTTGAATGGATAAAGAAGATGTGGTTATACATACATGATGAAATATTACTCAACCATAAGAAAGAATGAAATCTTGCCCTTTGTGACAACATGGGTGGATCTTGAGGGTATTATGCTAAGTGAAATAAGTCAGAAAGAGAAAGACAAATACTATATAATTTCACTTATATGTGGAATCTAAAATACAAATGAACAAACAAAATTCATGGTTATAAAGAACAGATTTGTGGTTGCCAAAGGGGACAGAGTTTGGGGATGTGAGCAAAACAGGTAAAGGGGATCAAAAGATGCAAATTTCCAGTTATAAAATAAATAAGAGATAGGGATATAATGTACAGCATGGTGACTTCAGTCAATCATATTCTATTGCATACTCAAAAGTTGCTAAAAAGAGTAAATCTTAAAAGTTTCATCACAAGAAAAAAATTTTATAAGTTTCTACAGTCACAGATGGTAACTATACTTATTGTGGTGATCATTTCACAGTGTATACAAATATCAAATCATTATGTTATATACCTGGAACTAGTATGTTATACATCAATTATACCTTAATAAAAAAGAAAATTAAAATAAAAAAGAATAGACTATATTCTATATAAGTACATAAATATAATATAACACATATAAAATATATAAATATAATGTATAATATAAATAAATATATAAGTAGAATCTGTTTCAAATTTCTCTCCAAACAAGTAGTTAGTAGAGGCTTCTGATATTCATGGAAAAGAAAAGGTATTTTCATAATTGAATCTGATTTAAAATGCAAAAGACAAACAGTGACTTAAAAAAATCATGAGCTATGTCAGAAGAAGCATTTAAATATTGTACAAATTAGAGGGTTTTTGCTAGAAAACTTTAATGTGCAAAGTTGTCCCTGCTGTTAACTAACAAATCCAAAATGTGACATATTTTTCCATGTAAATGGGAGGAGATGATAGTGTCTCCTCTCACCCCTAAATTATATGGAAAGAGAGAGATAATTACTTTATTACAATCAGTGAATGGGGAGCAGATGGTCAGTGTCCATGTCATAGTAGGCTTTCCTAAGTCAAGATGCTATTTTAGCTGTGTCTGTCCTGGGTGTGAGGTGGTTAAATAGTTACATCCTGAGATGGTCTTGCCAGAAGGATATTTAGTGATGTTACACAGGAAATGTTCTAGAGGTTTGTAATGGGAGAGCTGTTTTCATCTCAGATCCCAGCAAGGAAAAGATGTTCTGAAGTAAACAGAGAATGAAAATCTTCCTCTCACCGCCAACATCACCATAGTCCCCGGATTGCTGTTCATGGCAGAGATTTCAGCAGGCAGACCATGACAGCAATTATAGTTAGAGAATTTAAAACAAACAGCAAACAAAATCTATGTTGTAAGACAAAGGAGAACCTAAAGAATATCCTCTGAATACCTTCAGTAGATTTTAAAAACATAAATTAAGGCCCTGGCAGAAACAAAAATGGCACACTCAAACTACAGAATTAAAGAGAATTTAAGAAAGTGGTTATTTATTATAGTGTGGGAAGAGCTTAGGAAAAACAACAAGGGAGATGAAATTTCATCTGAGGGTTCACACCCATGCTTACAAACCTCAGACCAGAAGGAGAAGGGAAAGAATCAGTTACTAGAAACTTAGAGGGAAACTTCATGGTGTGGGCTTTATGCCAGGAGCTGTACACTCAACAGAGGAACATGGCCAACCTCTAACAACCTGGCAGGGAAGATGCTGGGGAATAAATACACTAACCTCACATCACCTCCTCTTTCCAACTTCCTGGAGCCCCCACTGGCTAAACCAAATTGTAAGCTAACAGGGAAGAAAGCTCTTTGCAGTAGTCCTTGCCTCCTGGGGCAAGGGCAGTGTGAAAAAAGACTAAGGGAGAGTGGGTCTGCGAGGGCAAATGGAAGATATCAGCACCTATGGTGTATAAAATGGAATGTGAAATGGTGCAGCCACTCTGGAAAACAGTATGGAAGTTCCTCAGAAAGTAACGAAAAATAGGGGGGCGGAGCAAGATGGCGGAGGAGTAGGAGACCTGGATTTCGTCTCCTCTCAGGAATTCAGCTGGATAGGGATCAAACCATTCTGAACACCTACAAACTCAACAGGAGATCAAAGAAAAGAAGAGCAACAACTCTCTGAACAGAAAAGCGACCACTTTCTGGAAGGTAGGACGTGCGGAGAAGTGAATCCGAGGCGATATTCGGGAGGATAGACGGCGGGGGAGGGGCCTCCGTCGGCCGCTTCTGGCAAGTGATAGAGCCGTGGAGCACAAAATCGGAACATTTAGAGTCTGCTCCGCTGAGGGACGTCACTCTGGTGGCGAAGTGGGGGGTGGAACCCTCGCGGGACAGTGTGGTCTCAGGACCCTCGGGGTCACAGAAAGACCGGGGGTGCCTGAGTGCGGCAGAGCTCCCAGGTATCGGAGCAGGGAAGCCGGCTGCAGAGACGGAGCCCAGGCGCGGGCTCTCAGCTCGGGGTTGTCATAGACCGTGATCCGCGGCACAGTCGGGCCACTGCTCCTCCAGCAGGGACCCAACAAGCGGCAGATCCGGGGAGACTCACCTTCTTCCCCCGGGAGGAGAGGCGCGGGAGCGCACCGCGGGGATCTGCTAGGTTTGGAGACTTCACCCGGGGTCGGGTGCCAGATAGAAAGGCGCGGTCACAGGCCGGGTGAGCGCGGAGTGTGGCCGGAGACCGGGGAGACGGGAGTGACTGACTGCTTTTCTCTGGGGGCTCGCTGAGGAGCGGGACCCCGAGTTCTCGGCTCCTCCGGGTTGGAGACTGGGAGGCCGCCATTTTCACTCTCCGCCTCCAAAGCTGTACGGAAAGCTTGCAGGGAACAAAAGCTCCTGAGAGCAAACCCGAGCAGATTACTCAGCCCGGACCGGCAAGGGCGGGGCAATTTTGCCTCCGGCAAAGACATTTGGGAACCACGGCAACAGGCCCCTCCCCCAGAAGATCAGTGAGAACAGCCAGCCAAGACCAAGTTTACCGATCAATGAGAACGGCAGAACTCCAGCGCTAGGGGAACACTGCACATAGAATTCATGGCTTTTTTACCATGATTCTTTAGTCTTTCAAAGTTAATTATTTTTTTTAACTGTCTTTTTTTCTTTTTTCCTTTTTTCTTTTTTTTTTTGAATTTTTCATTTTCCCTTTTTCAACCAACATCTTATCAATCCCTTTTTAAAAAAAAAAAAAAACATTTTTATTTTTCATTTTTAAAGTCATATTCTATCCCTTCATAGTAGTTACCCGTATTTTTGGCATATATATATAAGTTGTTCTCTCTTTAAAATCTTGAGATAGTTTCTTCTAACAGATCAAAATATACTCTAAATCTCTAGTGTATGGTTTTTTTCTACTCCCCTGCCTGATCACATTCTCTCCCTTTTTTCTTTCTTTCTTTTTTTTTTTTTTAATCCTCTTCTTTCTTTTTTCAAACAACTTATCAAATCCTTTTTTAAAATTTTTTACAATTTCCATCTTTACAGTCATATTCCATCCCTTCATCATATCAACCCTTATTTTTGTACATATATAAGTTTTTCTTTCTTTAAAATTTTGGGAGGGACTTTCTTTTAACAGACCAAAATACACCCAAAATCTAGTGTGTGGCACTGATCTATAATCCAGCCTGATCATATTTGATCACATTCTGTTTTTGTTTTGTTTTGTTTTGTTCTGCTTTTGTTTGTTTTTATCTTTATCTTTTTCTTTTTTCTTTTTTTCTTTCCTTTTCTTTTTTCTCTCTTTCCCTTTCTTTTCCCACTGCTTCAGGTCTTTTCTGATTTGTTTAGAGTATATTTTCTGGGGACGTTGTTACCCTGCTAGCATTTTGTTCTCTCATTAATCTATTCTCCTCTGCACAAAATGACAAGAAGGAAAAAATCACCTCAACAAAAAGAACAAGAGGTAGTACCGACTGCCAGGGACCTACTCAATACGGACATTAGTACGATGTCAGATCTAGAGTTCAGAATCATCACTTTAAAGATACTAGCTGGGCTTGAAAAAAACATGGAAGTTATTAGAGAAACCCTTTCTGGAGAAGTAAAAGAACTAAAATCGAACCAAGTAGAAATCAAAAAGGCTATTAATGAGGTGCAATCAAATATGGGGGCGCTAACTGCTAGGATAAATGAGGCAGAAGAAAGAATCAGTGAGATAGAAGACCAAATGATGGAAAATAAAGAAGCTGAGAAAAAGAGAGATAAACAACTACTGGATCACGAGGGCAGAATTCGAGAGATAAACGATACCATAAGACGAAACAACATTAGAATAATTGGGATCCCAGAAGAAGAAGAAAGAGAGAGAGGTGCAGAAGGTATAATGGAGCAAATTATAGCAGAGAACTTCCCTAATTTGGGGAAGGAAACAGGCATCAAAATCCAGGAAGCACAGAGAACCCCTCTCAAAATCAATAAAAATAGGTCAACACCCCGACATCTAATAGTAAAACTTACAAGTCTCAGAGACAAAGAGAAAATCCTGAAAGCAGCTCGGGAGAAGAGATATGTAACCTACAATGGTAGAAACATTAGATTGGCAACAGACTTATCCACAGAGACCTGGCAGGCCAGAAAGGACTGGCAGGACATATTCAGAGCACTAAATGAGAAAAATATGCAGCCAAGAATACTATATCCAGCTAGGCTGTCATTGAAAATTGAAGGAGAGATAAAAAGCTTCCAGGACAAACAAAAACTAAAGGAATTTGCAAACACGAAACCAGCCCTACAACAAATATTGAAAGGGGTCCTCTAAGCAAAGAGAGAGCCTAAAAGCAACATAGACCAGAAAGGAACACAAACAATATACAGTAACAGTCACTTTACAGGCAATACAATGGCACTGAACTCCTATCTTTCAATAGTTACCCTGAATGTAAATGGGCTAAATGCCCCAATCAAAAGACACAGGCTATCAGATTGGATTAAAAAACAAGACCCATCGATATGCTGTCTGCAAGAGACTCATTTTAGACCCAAAGACACCCCCAGATTTAAAGTGAGGGGGTGGAAAACCATTTACCATGCTAATGGACACCAAAAGAAAGCTGGGGTGGCAATCCTTATATCAGACAAATTAGATTTTAAACCAAAGACTGTAATAAGAGATGAGGAAGGACACTATATCATACTTAAAGGGTCTATCCAACAAGAAGATCTAACAATTGTAAATATCTATGCCCCTAACATGGGAGCAGCCAATTATATAAGGCAATTAATAACAAAAGCAAAGAAACACATCGACAACAATACAATAATAGTGGGGGACTTTAACACCCCCCTCACTGAAATGGACAGATCGTCTAAGCAAAAGATCAACAAGGAAATAAAGACTTTAAATGACACACTGGACCAAATGGACTTCACAGACATATTCAGAACATTCCACCCCAAAGCAACGGAATACACATTCTTCTCTAGTGCCCATGGAACATTCTCCAGAATAGATCACATCCTAGGTCATAAATCAGGTCTCAACCGGTACCAGAAGATTGGGATCATCCCCTGCCTATTTTCAGACCACAATGCTTTGAAACTAGAACTCAATCACAAGAGGAAAGTCAGAAAGAACTCAAATACATGGAGGCTAAAGAGCATCCTACTGAAGAAAGAATGGGTCAACCAGGAAATTAAAGAAGAATTAAAAAAATTCATGGAAACCAATGAAAATGAAAACACAACTATTCAAAATCTTTGGGATACAGCAAAGGCAGTCCTAAGAGGAAAGTATATAGCAATACAAGCCTTTCTCAAGAAACAAGAAAGGTCTCAAGTACACAACCTAACCCTACACCTAAAGGAGCTGGAGAAAGAACAGCAAATAAAGCCTAAACCCAGCAGGAGAAGAGAAATAATAAAGATCAGAGCAGAAATCAATGAAATAGAAACCAAAAGAACAGTAGAACAGATCAACGAAACTAGGAGCTGGTTCTTTGAAAGAATTAACAAGATTGATAAGCCCCTGGCCAGACTTATCAAAAAGAAAAGAGAAATGACCCAAATCAACAAAATCATGAATGAAAGAGGAGAAATCACAACCAACACCAAAGAAATACAAACAATTATAAGAACATATTATGAGCAACTCTATGCCAACAAATTAGATAACCTGGAAGTAATGGATGCATTCCTAGAGATGTATCAACTACCAAAACTGAACCAGGAAGAAATAGAACACCTGAACAGACCTATAACCACTAAGGAAATAGAAGCAGTCATCAAAAATCTCCCAAAACACAAAAGCCCAGGGCCAGATGGCTTCCCAGGGGAATTCTACCAAACATTTCAAGAAGAATTAATACCTATCCTTCTGAAAGTGTTCCAAAAAATAGAAATGGAAGGAAAACTTCCAAACTCATTTTATGAGGCCAGCATTACCTTGATCCCAAAACCAGACAAAGACCCCATCAAAAAGGAGAATTACAGACCAATATCCCTGATGAACATGGATGCAAAAATTCTCACCAAAATACTAGCCAATAGGATCCAACAGTACATTAAAAGGATTATTCACCATGACCAAGTCGGATTTATCCCTGGGCTGCAAGGTTGGTTCAACATCCGCAAATCAATCAACGTGATACAATACATTAACAAAAGAAAAAACAAGAATCACATGATCCTCTCAATAGATGCAGAAAAAGCATTTGACAAAGTACAGCATCCTTTCTTGATCAAAACTCTTCAGAGTATAGGGATAGAGGGTACATACCTCAATATCATAAAAGCCATCTATGAAAAACCTACAGCGAATATCATTCTCAATGGGGAAAAACTGAGAGCTTTCCCCCTAAGGTCAGGAACGCGGCAGGGATGTCCACTATCACCACTGCTATTCAACATAGTATTGGAAGTCCTAGCCACAGCAATCAGACAACAAAAAGAAATCAAAGGCATCCAAATTGGCAAAGAAGAAGTCAAACTCTCACTCTTTGCAGATGATATGATACTTTATGTGGAAAATCCCAAAGACTCCACCCCAAAACTGCTAGAACTCATACAGGAATTCAGTCAAGTGGCAGGATATAAAATCAATGCACAGAAGTCAGTGGCATTCCTATACACCAACAACAAGTCAGAAGAAAGAGAAATTAAGGAGTCGATCCCATTTACAATTGCACCCAAAACCATAAGATACCTAGGAATAAATCTAACCAAAGAGGCAAAGGATCTGTACTCAGAAAACTATAAAATACTCATGAAAGAAATTGAGGAAGACACAAAGAAATGGAAAAACGTTCCATGCTCATGGATTGGAAGAACAAATATTGTGAAGATGTCAATCCTACCTAGAGCAATCTACACATTCAATGCAATCCCCATCAAAATACCATCCACTTTCTTCAAAGAAATGGAACAAATAATCCTCAAATTTGTATGGAACCAGAAAAGACCCCGCATAGCCAGAGGAATGTTGAAAAAGAAAAGCAAAGCTGGCGGCATCACAATTCCAGACTTCCAGCTCTACTACAAAGCTGTCATCATCAAGACAGTATGGTACTGGCACAAAAACAGACACATAGATCAATGGAACAGAATAGAGAGCCCAGAAATGGACCCTCAACTCTATGGTCAACTAATCTTTGACAAAGCAGGAAAGAATGTCCAATGGAAAAAAGACAGTCTCTTCAACAAATGGTGTTGGGAAAATTGGACAGCCACATGCAGAAGAATGAAACTGGACCATTTCCTTACACCACACACAAAAATAGACTCCAAATGGTTGAAAGACCTCAATGTGAGACAGGAGTCCATCAAAATCCTAAAGGAGAACACAGGCAGCAACCTCTTCGACCTCAGCCGCAGCAACTTCTTCCTAGAAACATCGCCAAAGGCAAGGGAAGCAAGGGCAAAAATGAACTATTGGGACTTCATCAAGATAAAAAGCTTTTGCAAAGCAAACAGTCAACAAAACCAAAAGACAACTGACAGAATGGGAGAAGATATTTGCAAATGACCTATCAGATAAAGGGCTAGTATCCAAAATCTATAAAGAACTCATCAAACTCAACACCAAAAGAACAAAGAATCCAATCAAGAAATGGGCAGAAGACATGAACAGACATTTTTCCAAAGAAGACATCCAAATGGCCAACAGACACATGAAAAAGTGTTCAATATCGCTCGGCATCAGGGAAATCCAAATCAAAACCTCAATGAGATACCACCTCACACCAGTCAGAATGGCTAAAATTAACAAGTCAGGAAATGACAGATGTTGGCGGGGATGCGGAGAAAGGGGAACCCTCCTACACTGTTGGTGGGAATGCAAGCTGGTGCAGCCACTCTGGAAAACAGTATGGAGGTTCCTCAAAAAGTTGAAAATAGAGCTACCATATGATCCAGCAATTGCACTCCTGGGTATTTACCCCAAAGATACAAAAGTAGGGACCCGAAAGGCTACGTGCACCCCGATGTTTATAGCAGCAATGTCCACAATAGCCAAACTGTGGAAAGAGCCACGATGTCCATCAACAGATGAATGGATAAAGAAGATGTGGTATATATATACAATGGAATATTATGCAGCCATCAAAAGGAATAAGATCTTGCCATTTGCAACGACGTGGATGGAACTGGAGGGTATTATGCTGAGCGAAATAAGTCAAACAGAGAAAGACATGTATCATATGACCTCACTGATATGAGGAATTCTTAATCTCAGGAAACAAACTGAGGGTTGCTGGAGTGGGGGGTGGGGTGGGAGGGATGGGGTGACTGGGTGATGGACACTGGGGAGGGTATGTGTTCTAGTAAGCGCTGTGAATTGTGCAGGACTGTTGAATCTCAGATCTGTACCTCTGAAACAAATAATGCAATATATGTTAAGAAAGAAAAAAAGAAGAAGAATGTAGCAGGAGGGGAAGAATGAAGGGGGGGAAATCGGAGGGGGAGAAGAACCATGAGAGACGATGGACTCTGAAAAACAAACTGAGGGTTCTAGAGGGGAGGGGGTTGGGAGGATGGGTTAGCCTGGTGATGGGTATTGAGGAGGGCACGTTCTGCATGGAGCACTGGGTGTTATGCACAAACAATGAATCATGGAACACTATATCTAAAACTAATGATGTAATGTATGGGGATTAACATAACAATAAAAAAATTTAAAAAAAAAAAAAAAAAGAAAGTAACGAAAAATAGAACTACCCTATAATCCAGCGATTGTACTCCTAGGTATTTAACCAAAGGATAAAAATATATTGATTCTAATATTTATAGCAGTACTATCTACAATGGCCAAATTATGGAAGGAGCCCAAATGTCTACTGACTGATGAATGGATAAAGAAGATGTGGTATACATACACAGTGAGATATTAATCAGCCATAAAAAAAGAATGAAATCTTGCCATTTGCAACGATGTGAATGGAGCTGGAGAGTACTATGCTAAGCGTAATAAGTCAGTCAGAGAAAGAAAAAGACCAAATAATTTCACTTATATATGGGATTGAAGAAACAAAACAGATGTATATAGCAGGAAAAAAACAGAGGCAAACCAGGAGACAAACTCTTAACTAGAGGACAAACAGGGTTATTGGAGGGGAGGTGGGCCGGGATAGGTTAAATAGGTGATGGGTATTAAGGAGGGCACTTGTGATGAGTACTGGGTGTTGTATGTAAGTAATGAATCACTAAATTCTACACCTGAAACTAATATTGCACTGTATGTTAACTAACTGGAATTTAAATAAAAACTTGAAACTATGAAATGAATGATGAATGAACAAATGAATGAATGATTTCCCAAATGCCAAATGGAAATTTGTCTGGAAATTACATGGTAAAAAGAGGTCATATATGAGATCTTTGGATAAAGGTTGATTAAACACATATTCTGAAATGCAAGGACACACCATTAGGGTCATAGACATCTTAGATTATAAAATGGAGATATACACAGATGAATTTAAAAAAGTTGCTTCCAAGACAGTAGAGATAGCATATTTATAAGCACAATTCTCCATGTCCTTAAAACTTGAATACACATTAAAAGAACCAAATTAGAAGAAACAAACAAGTAAATTAGAAGAACAAATTAGAAGAAATCTCAAGACAAAATTTGAGATTCAGCTAAATTGATAGGAAAAGTCCTTTGAAAGGGAAGTAAAAAATTAAGAAGATTTTGATGTAGTGTCCCATGATTCATTATTTGTGTAGAACACCCAGTGAGTGCTCACTACATCAAAAACTAATCATGTACTGTATGGTGACTAACAACATAATAAAAAAAAATTAACAAGATTTTAAAAGTAGTGTCATAATAGATGAAGGACAAAAAATATTTCAGAAGGAGAAATGCAAAGTTTTGAAAGCAAAAGAGAAAAGGACAAGAAAGATGAAGACCAGTGCCTTTTAAGAAATATAACTGGTAGAATTAGAGAGACATCCAAAACTATCACTCTGTATTCTTATACTTAGCTATTATTTGAGTGTTTTTTTCCCAAAAGCATGTTTTATTTTCATAATAAAAACCCAACAACACAACAAAAACAACTAATTGAACTCTAATTTTAATCCCCAAATTTCAGAGTACCTGCTCTTAGAATCTGTAGGCAATAAGGGAGTACATGGCAAAGCTCCTGGCACAAAGGAGGCCCTCAGCAAGTGTTTGCTAAATTCACTGCAGGAACAAAAGTGGTCACAGGTGAAATAAATAACTCTTCAGGAAAATGAGTAGATAGGAAAGTGAGAGGAATAGCATAGTGGAACCCAGAGCTCTAACTCAGGATTGCATTGCCACAAAGAAATATAAAATTGTTTTCTAAGATACAGAATTTACTCATAATAGCCTATTTTTTTGGCCTGCATCATCTTGCCAGCAGTCAGAGAATAAGTAGTAGACTCCTCACGGAGGCATGTTGCAATGCCACTGAAAGACATAGGGAAGAAAGAAAACCAGGCCTAAGAGGGACTGTCTATAGGGTTGGCCTTATTGGAAAATAATCAGGGGGCACAAATAACAGATGAATAACCCAAGTGTACTCCTGGCCCATGTCAGTATCTGAGGGGGTCATATTTAAGGACTGAGGGAGGCACTGGAGGTTCTTAGCAAGAAGCAGTGCTTGGGGGCGCCTGGGTGGCTCAGTTGGTTAAGCCACTGCCTTCAGCTCAGGTCATGATCCTGGAGTCCTGGGATCGAGTCCCGCATCGGACTCCCTGCTCGGCGGGGAGTCTGCTTCTCCCTCTGACCCTCCCCCTTCTCATGCTCTCTCTCTATCTCATTCTCTCTCTCAAATAAATAAATAAAATCTTTAAAAAAAAAAAAAAAGAAGCAGTGCTTGGAATTAGGTAACAGAGCCATGGTTGTGGGTGATCTTTCTCAGTAAAAATACATCATCAGTTGGCAGCTGATTGTTTTGGCAGAATCCCACACAAAATGCTTTGCAGGGTTTGAGCAGGGTCGGGGCTTGATAGTAGGGAAAGGCTATAGTTTAAATGACAGATCAAAGAAAAATTTATTTGGTCAAATATATGATGGCAGGACATACTTACTCTTTAAGCACAGTGCCTGGGACCCATAATACTTTTATGGGCTCCTAATTTTTTTTTCATTTTATTTTAAAATTAGAAGAAATGTGAACATAATAGTAATAAATATACACTAATGAATTTAGCCTGGATTACATTTGTCTTTATACCAATACAGTTGTAAAACAAATTGTTAATATATTTTTTCTCTTTTTAATGGAAGAAGGGACCGTGTAGGCAAAAGTGCCTAGAATCCACTGAAGTTTAATGAGATTATAGACAGAAGACTAAAAGTTAGTAGCCTTGTGGGTTCCTGGGGCTTACCCAGGGAAACTGGATCCCAGCTTTTGGTAGGGTTTAAGTCTCAACTGACTATGTTTTCAAACTCAGAACTGGATCCAGAGAGAGCAGCACACAATCCTTCACCCATTCAGGACTTAAGGAGGATAGAGCTGTTGGTCCAGATTCCTGATGGACTAGAGGTATCTAAGGGCAACAATTTAAATATATGGAGCAGACTGACCTTAAGACACAGGTCTGAGTAACCACCAACCACTGCATGACCTTATAAAACACATACTAATCTTCACAGATCTCCCTGCCCATTTGAACTAATTTGCAAAATCAAAGGGAATAATAAAATCTCAAATGTGATTTTTCCCACATCTCTGGTGTTCAAAAGTGAGAGCAGTTAATCCTCCAAGAACTCTGGGACAAAAAGTGAGGAGCTGATGAGGAAGTAACAATCAAGAAAGATTATAGGAGAGGACAATTTTCTTACTGAAAGATTTACATGTTTTGGTTTTTTTTAACTTGCTCCCTGAACCTCTTCCCACCCATGAAAATACAAAAGGGAGTAAGTAAGGCAGTGTTAGCCTTATCAATCATAAAACCTATCAACAAGAAGCCTCCTGTATTCCACATCTGTGGGGAGAAAAGCATTCTGACTGTTCTGAGAACATGCTAAGGAGAAATTGAATCCTCCTTGCTGGAATCACTTTTCAGCTCAGTGTACACTCAAATTGCATGATGCTCCAAGTGGGAAATGAGGATGTCAAAGTCTCTCAAGACAAAGAAAGATCACATTACAACAGACACCTGCACCAAAGGCTAGAATGGATATTTCATGACCATTTCTAGGCACTCGGTAACATTTTGAATGAGAAATTAAGTACTCAAATTCAGTGGCTTAATGGCATGTGTCATTCATTCAAAAAGGAATCATCAATGGAACCAAAGAACACTGTTTCCTTAATGAAACCCATGCCTCAAGGTATTGTAATTACATATAGCAAGGAGTATATTATTAGCAAGAAGGTTTCATATTTAACCTATGTTTGTATATGCTTTTGTTAGCTGAAAAAAATATAAAAATCAAAATAAGTTATTTTTTGTACTCTTCAAAAAATTCATGACACAACAAAATATCCAAGCATTTTAACACTGAGAGTTTTATGGGGTCCCACCAAGAAACCAAGCCAGCTCTACATTTGTGAACTTTCAATTGTCTTTTTACCTGACAGCATCAGACTGCACAGAAATCCAGTTAAAATTCCCTTCAGACGGTCAGTGTTAGAAAGTAAACGCTGTTTGATCTCCAGACAGCAGAATAACAATCCAGGTTGTCAGCATGGCAGCTGATCTGTCAATGATGCTTTTTCTCAATGAAAACTCTCTAGTGTAATGAAACTTTTTCTAGGGCAAAACAGAGTCATGAGTCATCCTACTAGAAACAATATCAAAGAGGATGGCAGAGGATGCCATTTACCAGGATCCCTTGTCACTCACAGTAAGCCTATATTTAGATAAGTTAAAGCTGAAATCTGAGCTGTGTTTGATGACGGATCCTTGGGCACAACTGGGCTGCATTTGCTTGACATGAAAAACGGATAGCATCTTACCCACTGTAGGCAAAAAACAACTCAGCACCTAGAATTCCAAGTTATCAGACCCTATCCATCAAACCTTTTGATGAACCTAGTCTGGTAACTTCAAACCAAACAGCTTAATTTGGGGAGTTCTAAGATAAAACTGATCTGGGATGGCCTATCTTTTGACATTAAAAAATTCTGAGGCTAGAAGCCAGAGGAGAAGAAGAGTCTTACGAAGTCTCTAAAAATTGCATGTGGATCATTAATCACTACTTAATGATAAATGCATGTAAAATGTTTTGAAATTGTATTTGAAGAAAGTTATCAGTAACAGAGAATATATAATGGGATACTCTTTGAAGGAAGAAGTTAGAAATAAAAAGTAAATTTGCACAACTGAACATACTTAACTCTACTAAAACACACAACACTTAACTAACATTAGCTATGTCTGTAACATGAAAGAGACTAGGTTTAAAATTAAATGGATAAGGGGGCGAGGTTCAAGATGGCAATCTAAGAAGACTCTGAACTCACCTTCTCCATGGACACACTGAATCTATACCTGCACATAGAGCATTCCTCCTGGATAAAACAGGGCTAACTGAACAGCTTCTGCACAATAAAGGATGGGGGACCACACAGAGAACAGCTAGGGAGACTGAGACACAGTAACCCCTAGAATCCTTCCCCCCAGCTACAATCTGCAGTGGAGAGGAACAGTACTGAGGGACTGGGAGCAGATTCATCCACCCTGGGGTGCAGAACAAAAGCTGCAGTTTAAAATGGCAATGAAAACTTAAAGGAACCAGCATTTAAATGTCTGCCAAACAGTGGGGGAACTATAAAATACTCTTTGGAGTTGGAGGAGTTGGCAAGCATCACTATTTATGCTTCCTCTCCATCTTGATAGCACGAACTGAGCAAGGTCAAGGCACCCCAGTTGGCCTGGTCACAGCAGCTCCAGCTACTCTGGGGCACAGAAAAAACAAACAAACAGACAGACAAACACACACACACACACACACACACACACACACACATGGTTTCAAAGAACTAGAAGATAAAGGAAAGAACCCTAGAGACCTGAGGTAATGCTCTCCAGAGTTGGAGGGGCTAGTGAAAGCCATTGTATATGTTCCTCCACCAATGTGATAGTGAAGATGGGAGCAGGGTATGGGCACCATGGCCAGGCAGCCACCTCAGGGAGCTCCAGGTCCCTACTATACACCAGATACAGCCATCCTCTCAAGGCAGACACCTTCACTGACCCCAGTTCCAGCTGTCCCACCAAGGCCCTCCAGCATGGCATGCACGCCAGGACTCCCCAGGACAATGCCCACTACAGCTCCAGCCATCTCACCAAAGCAACACAAGTATCCCAGGACACACCAGGCCTACACCTGCATCAGCTCCAGCCATCCCACCAGGGTGGCCATGGTGCAGAGCTCCCCAGAATACCCTGCCCATGCTTGCTACAGACCCGGTCAGCCAGACAAACCACCAGGCACAAGCAGTCTACACAGAAAATGTCCTATACAAGTCCATTCCTTTAAGACTAGGAGAAGTAGCTGTTCTAATTCATAGACACATAGGAAGTAAATCAAAATGACAGAGGAATATGCTCCAAATGAAAACACAAGACATAACCAGAAAAAAGAACTAAACAAAATGGAGATAAGCAATCTACCTGATAAAAAGTTCAAAGTAGTCATCATAAAGATGCTCACTGGACTGGAGAAAGAGTAAATAAACTCAGTGAAAACTTCAACAAAGAGAAAGAGAAATTAAAAAAAAAAATCTAATCAAAATTGAAGAATACAAAACTGAAATGAAAATACACTAGAGGGACCCAACAGCAGATTAGAGGATGCAGAAGAATGGATCAATGACTTCAAAGAGAGGATATAACAAAGCACCTAAGCTGAAGAACAAAAAGAAAAAAAGGATTTTAAAAATGAAAATAGGTTAAAGGATCTCTAGAAAAATATCAAGCGTACTAACATTTGCATTATAGAAGTTACAGAAGAAGAGAGAGCCAAAGAGGCAGAAAAAATATTTAGAGAAATAACAGCTAAAAATCTCCCCAACTTGGGGAAGGAAACAGACATCCAGGTCCAGGAAGCACAGAAAACACCAATCAAGATGAACCTAAGGAGGTCCACACAAAGACACATAACTATTCAAATGTCAAAGATTAAATAAAAAGAAAGAATCTGAAAAGCAAGAGAGAGCAAAAAGTTACATACAAAGGAAACAACATAAGGACTTCAGATAATTCAGAATTTTCAGAAGAAACTTTGCAGGCCAGAAGAAAGCGGCATGGTATATTCAAAGTGCTGAAAAGAAAAAGCCTACAACCGAGAATGTTCTACTCAGCAAGGTTAGCATTCAAAATTGAAGCAGAGATAAAGAGTTTCCCAGACAAAAGTTAAAGGACTTTATCACCACTATAAAAACAACCAAAAAAATATAACAAAAATAGCAGTATGTCCATACCGGTCAATAATGACTTTAAATGTAGATGGACTAAATGCTCCAATCAAAAGACATAAGTTGATTGATTGGATAAAAAACAAGACCCATCTATATACTGTCTATAAGAGACTCACTTCAGGCCTAGAAATACACATACAGAGGACTGAAAATGAAGGAATGAATAAAGATATTCTATTCAAATAGAAGTGGCGGGGGGGGGGGGGGAAGGCCATGGTAGCAATACTTATATCACACAAAAAAGGATTACAAACCAAAACTGTAACAAGAGACAACGAAAGGCACTGCATAATGATAAGGGATCAATTCAACAAGAGGATATAATAATTATAAATATCTATGCACCTAACATAGGAGCACCTAAATACATAAGGCAAATATTAACAGACATAAAGGGAGAAAGTAATAGTAAGACAATAATAGTTGAGGACAGTAACACCCCACTTACATCAATAGATAGATCATGCTGAGAAAAAAAATCAATAAGGAAACAATAGCTTTGATTGGCACTTTAGACCAGATAAACATAACAGATATATACAGAATGTTCCATCCAAATAGCAGAATATACATTCTTTTCAAATGCACAGAGAACAGTCTTTCTTTCTTTTCCTCCCTTCCTTCCTTCCTTTCCTTTCTTTCCTCTTTTCTTTCCTCTCTTTCTTTTTCTTTTTCTTTTTCTCTTTCTTTCTTTCCTTCCTTCCTTTCTACAGATTTTTATTTATTTATTTGAGAGACAGAGTGAGAAAGATCACAGAGGGAGAGGGAGAAGCAGACTCGTCGCTGAGCAGGGAGCCCGATGCAGGGCTTGATCTCAGGACCCTGAGATCATGGACCTGAGCCAAAGGCAGATGCTTAACCTCCTGAGCCACCCAGGTGCCCCAGGGAACATTCTCCAGGATAGATCACATGTGACACCACAAACAAGTCTCAATACATTTAGAAAGACTGAAATAATATCAAGCATCTTTTCCTACCACAATGGTATAAGACTACAAATCAATTACAAGGAAAAAAAAAAAAACTAGAAAAAAACCACAAACACATGTAAATAACATGCTACTAAATAACAAAGGAGTCAATGAGGAAATAAAAAAATAAATTAAAAAATACATAAAGACAAATGAAAATGAAAGCAAAACGGTCAAAAACCTTTGGGAAACCTCAAAAACAATTCTAAGATGGAAGTTTGTAGTGATATAGACCTACCTCAAGAAACAAGAAAAATCTCAAATAAACAATCTACCTTACACCTAAAGGAACTAGAAAAAGAACAAAGCCCAAAGTTAGTACAAGAAAAAAATAATAATAAAGATCAGCGTGGAAATAAACAAAATAGAGACTTAAAAAATAGAAAAGATCAATGAAACCAAGAGCTTATTCTTTGAAAAGAGAAACAAAACTGATAAACCTTCAGCCAGATTCATCAAAAAAAGATAAAATTCAAATAAAATCAGAAATGAAAGAGGAGAAATAACAACTGACACCACAGAAATAACAATTGATACCAATACAAAAGGATTAAAAAAGAATACTATGAAAAATTATATGCCAACAAACTGGACAACCTAGAAGAAATGGATAAATTCCTAGAACATACAATCTTCCAAAACTGAATTAGGAAGAAATAGAAAATTTAACAGACCCATTACTAGTAACAAAATTGAATCAATAATCAAAAATGTCCTAAGAAACAAAAGCCTAGGATGATGGCCTCACAGGTGAATTCTACCAAACATTTAAAGAAGAGTTAACACCTATTCTCAAACTATTCCAAAAAACAGAGAAGGAAGTAAAGCTTCCAAACTCATTCTACAAGGCCAGTACTACCTTGCTACCAAGATCAGATAAAAACAGTACAAACAAAAGAAAACTACAGGGCAATGTCTCCGATGAAAAAAGATGCAAAAATCCTCAAAAGAATATGAGCAAACCAAATCCAACAATACATTAAAAAAATCATTCACCATGATCAAGTGGACTTATTCCAGGGATGGAAGTGTGGTTCAATATTCACAATCAATCATCATGTTACATTACAAATAAGAGAAAGGATAAAAATCATATGATCATTTCAAGAGATGCAGAAAAAGCATTTGACAAAGTACAACACCCATTCATGATAAAAACTCTCAACAAACTAGTTTTATAGGGAACATACCACAACATAATAAAGGCCATATGTGAAAAACCCACAGCTAACATCATACTCAATGCTGAAAAACTGAGAGCCTTTCCTCTAAGATCAGGAACAAAACAAGGATGTCCACTCTCACCGGTTTTATTTCATACAGTATTGGAAGTACCAGTAACAACAATCAGACCAGAAAAAGAAATAAAAGGCATCCAAATTGGTAAGGAAAAAGTAACATGTTCACTATTTGCAGATGACATAATACTATACACAGAAAACCCTCAAGACTCCACCAAAACCTACAAGAACTGATAAATGAATTCAGTAAAGTCACAGAATACAGAATCAATATACAAAAATTCATTGCATTTCTATATACTAATAATGAAGTAGCAGAAAGAGAAATTAAGAAAACAATCCCATTTACAATTGCACCAAAAAGAATAAAAGAACCAGGTATAAATTTAACTAAGGAGGTGAAAGACCTATATTCTGAAAACTATGAAGCATTGATGAAAGACATTGAAAATGACACAAATGGAAAAATATTCCATGCTCATAGATTGGAAGAACCAATACTGTTAAAATGTGCATACTACCTAAAGAAATCTACAGATTTAATGCAATCCCTATCAAAATACCAACAATACTTTTCACAGAACTAGAACAAATAATCCTAAAATCTGTATGGTACCACAAAAGACCCCAAACAGCTAAAGACATCTTGAGAACAAAACTGGGGATATCACAATCCCAGATTTCAAGATATACTACAAAGCTGTAGTAATTAAAATAGTATAGTACTGGCACAAAAAGAGAGACATAGATCAATAGAACTAAATAGAGTCTAGAAATAAACCCACATTTATATAGTCAAACTATGACAAAGGCGGCAAGAATATACAATGGGAAAAAGACAGTCTTTTCAACAAATGGTATTGGGAAAACTGGACAGCTACATGCAAGAGAATGAAATTTGACCACTTATTTACACTATACATTAAAATAAACACTACACATAAAATAAAAAGACCTAAAGGTAAGACCTGAAACCACAAAACTCCTAGAAGAAAACACATGTAGTAATTTCTCTGACATCAGCTATAGAAATACTTTTCTAGGTATGTCTCCTCAGGCAAGGGAAATAAAAGAAAATATAAACAATTGGGATTACACCAAAAGAAAAAGGTTTTGCACAGCAAAGGAAACCATCAACAAAAGAACAAGACAACCTACTAAATGGAAGAAGATACCTGCAAATGATACACCTGATAAGAGTTTAATATAAAACTATATAAAGAATTTACACAACTCAATACCATAAAACCGCAAATAATCTGATTAAAATAGGCAGAGAACCTGAATAGACATTTTTCCAAAGACATGCAGGCAGCCAGCAGACACAGGAAAAGATGCTCAACACATCACACTAATCATCAGGGGAATGCAAATCAAAATCCAATGACATATCACCTCACACCAGTCAGAAAGGTTAGTATAAAAAAAAGACAAGAAATAACATGTGTTGGTGAGGATGTGGAGGAAAAGGAACCCTCATGAACTTTTGGTGGAATTGGTGAAGCACTCTAGAAAACAGTATGGATATTCCTCAAAAAAATTAGAAATAGATATACCATATGGTCCATTAATTCAACTACTTAGTATTTAGTCAAAAACAATGAAAACATTAATTTTTTTCCACCTGTTCTCCTATCTCTCATTTCTTTTTTTTTAAATTTTTTATTGTTATGTTAATCCCCATACATTACATCATTAGTTTTAGATATAGTGTTCCATGATTCATTGTTTGTGCATAACACCCAGTGCTCCATGCAGAACGTGCCCTCCTCAATACCCATCACCAGGCTAACCCATCCTCCCACCCCCCTCCCCTCTAGAACCCTCAGTTTGTTTCTCAGGGTCCATAGTCTCTCATGGTTCATCTCCCCCTCTAATTCCGGCAGTATTTGTTTTTAATGGGAAAGCAAACAATAATAGAAAACCTTTCCCATCTGCTTTTATCAGCCAGAAAGTCGAATCAAAGTCATAGTATCCTCAGCAAATAGCACCTGACTTTACACAAATGCATCTTTCATTTATAGACACAACCTCCTAAAGTGTTAAGTCAACAGTAGAATGATAAATAGTCAGGGGTCAGGTTGCTTAGGAAGATTTTAGGTGATTTTGAGTAGGGCTCTCCTATATTCTCATTTTGGGGTTTTTTGTCTATTGAGTTGAATCTCCAGGTAGAGATTCTGAAACATCAATCCCATTTCTTGCAAACACAAACATGTTGAAGTAATATTCTTCTTTTCAAAGCTGCCTGTACCTTAGAGATCAATCTACTGTCTACCATTTTGAACTTGTCAAATATCTATCATACAAATAGCAAGAATGCAGGTCAATAGACCATTATACAGGGCCACATAAGTGTAATAATGAGAGTCACTAAGGTACATCAGTATGTAGAATATCAACAAAGCTGCTAATTAAAAGTGACTTCGGGAATTGGATCAAGATGGCAAATAGAGCAAATGTGTTTGTCTCTAAGTCTCCACAAATGACAGAAAACACACCCATTTTCCTTAATTGTAAGTTCATTACAGCACTGAAAAAGCATAAGGTAGTTAATTTGGGCCAGAAATTTTAGGAAATCTGCACCACATGGAAAGCAGTTAAAATAAATATGCATGAAGAAAATTGCTACAGAAGGTAGAAGGAGCTTCAAGGTTGTTTCACACCCAGAAAGCTGAACAACCATCAGGGTGATTTGGTGTGTAAACACATTTGAAGTAGTGTAGCAGGTTAACCAATCTCTCTCTGCCCCCAACAAATAAACATACACAGACACACACACACACACACACACACACACACACACACACACACACACAGCAACAAGAGAGATCTTTGGAAGACTGCAGCATTGACTGCGTGCATGTGGACCCAAGAAGCAGTGAGGAATCCCCACTGTCATAGGGAGGAAAGAATCTCATTGTTGAGAAATGAGCTACTAGTATATACCACCAACAGTATGTCATGCCATTGCTCTACAGTTAGGCAGGCACTAGTAAACAGAACCACACATACACATAGGTAAATAAAGACTCTCTGATACAAGGATGACGTCCAACCACAAGTCATTAAAGATTTCAAGCAAATCACCTTCATGAAATAAAAACACCAAATTAAGAATTACAAGAATTAACACCTGAAGAAACAAACTTAATAGAGCAAACAGGAGACCCCCACAAACTTTTTAAAATTGAGGAATAATTTACATAGATACCTAGATCTTAAGAATTCAGTTTGATGAATTTTTATAACTGTATATACTTGTGTAACTAACACCCAAAAAAGATTTGAAACATTTATATCATTTCAGAAGTTCTCTTGCTCCTTTCAGTCAATTTCCCCATTGTAGGCAACAACTTTCTGATTTAAATTACCATAGAATAATTTCATCTGTTGTTGATGTAATATAAATGAAATCATTAAGTAAATTATCTTTCAACCAAATGCTTTTGACATTCACCTATATTGTGTACTTTTTTAGTCAAAAAATAGTATTCTGTTGTATAATTATAACGTATATTACTGATCCATTCTCTTGCTGTAGGACATTTGACTTGTTTCCAATTTGAGGCTATTGTGACTAGAGCTGCTATGAACATTCCTGTAGAAGTATTTTTGGTTAAGAATGGAATTTCAAGGCCACAGGGTAGATAGAAGTTTAACCCTATTTTAAAAAATGCCAAACAGTTCTCAAAAATGTCTGTACCATTTTACACTCCAACCCACAATGCATTAGATATCTGTTTGCCCTACATCCTAACCAACATTTGGTATTGTCAATCATTTTTGTTTTAGCGGTTCTAGTGGGTGTGGGTATGTATTTCACCTGGTACCTTGTTCAATAGTCAATTGTGTGTATATGGACTCGTTTCTTGACTCTACCTACTTACACAGAAGTAGCCAATATCACACTGTCTTTATGATTGTGGCTTTATAATAAGTATAATAAGTCTTAAAAACAGATAATGTAAAGTTTGCCATTTTCTTCTTCTTTTCCAAGATTGCTTGGTGTAGTCTAGATTCTTTATAAGTCCATATAAATTTAGAAATAGTTTCCAAGGGGAAAATATCTATTGGGGTTTTGAATGAGCTTGCTTTGAATCTAAAGATCAGTTTGAAGAAAATTGATATCTTAACAATATTGAGTTTTTGAAACCATAAACATGGTCTAGCTCTCTGTTTACTTAGGTTTTCTTTACTTTCTCCCATTAATGTTTTATAATTTTCAGGGCAGAGGTCCTGCACCTTTCACTAAACTTATTACTATGTATTCAATGTTTTCTAACACTATAATAAATGTTGATTATTTTAACTTTCTATTTGTTCATTGCTAGTATGCAGAAATAAAATAATTGTTTATATTGAACTTCAATACCATGAACATGCTAAATTTAGTTATTAGTAACAGCTTTTGGTTGGTTCCTTTGGATTTTCTATGTCAACAATTATACCGTCTGCAAATAACACTTTTTTTATTATTATGTATTTTAATCACCATACATTACATCATTAGTTTTTGATGTAGTGTTCCATGATTCATTGTTTGCATATGACACCCAGTGCTCCATGCAGTACATGCCCTCTTTAATACCCATCACCAGGCTAACCCATCCCCACACGCCCCTCCCTCTAATGTCCAATGGAAGTAGTGAAAACATATATTTCTGCTTTGGTCCCAATCTCAGGGGGCAAAGCTCACTATTCCATTATTAAGAATGAAATTATCTGCAAGATTTTTTTTAATAGCTGTTCTTTGTCAGATTTATGATGTTTCCTTATATTCCTCTGACACTGTGTTTTGAAGGACTGCTGAATTTGGTCAAAAATTTTTTTGCATCTGTTGAGATAATGACATCCTTCTTCTGATTTATTCCAATAATGTGAATTAAATTTACTGAAAACTAAATTAATTAAAATAAAATCTAATTGAAATGAACATTTAAAAATGTTAAATAAAACTTGTGTTTCTGAAGTAATACTTTAGCATAATGTATTGTTGGATTCAATTTGCTAATATTTTGTTATGCATTTTTACATTTGTAATCATAAGAGATATTGGACTTAAATTTTCTTTTGTCATAGTTTTATCAGGTTCTGGTATCAGTATAATGCTGGCCTCATGAAGAAAGGAAGAAAGTGCTCATTTACTCTATTTTTTGAGAGTTTAAGTTTGGGGTTATATATTCATTAAATATTTGACAAAATTAACCAATGAGGGCTTTAGTCCTGGGGTTTTCTTTGTGGTAAGTTTTTGAATTACTAATTCAAGTTCTCTAATAGATTTTCAACTATTCATATTGTCTCTATTTCTTCTTGATTCAGTTGTAATAAACTGTAGAAACTGTAGTGATATTTCCTTTCTCCTTTTTTATTTCTCCAATAGATATTTGTTTTTTCTCCTTTCTTCTTGATCAATCTCGCCACAGCTTTATTAATTCTATTACTGACTACAAAGAACAAGATTTGTTTGTCCATTTCTATTTCATTAATTTCTTCTCTTATTTTTGATACTTCATTTGTTCTACTTACTTTGGGTTTAATTTCTTTTTTTTTTTTAGTGTTGTAAGGTTGAATTTTAGTGTTAATTTTGTACCTTTCTTCTTTTAGAATATATACATTTGAATCTATAAATATTTCTCTAAGTAATGGTTTAACAGTAGCAGCATCCCACAAGTTTTTATGTGTTGTGTTTTTATTATAATTCAGTTTGAAATATTTTCTATCTCCCTTTATAGTTTCTTCTTTAATCCATGGATTATTTGACTGTACATTTTCTAAATTGAAAATATTTGGCATTTGCAGATAATTCACCATTACTGATGTCTAACTTAAGTTCATACTGGTCAAAGAATAGCTACATATGATTTTACTCCTTTGATATGTATTAACACTTGTTTTTTTACTAAGCATATGTTCTATCTTAGTGAATGTTGCGTTTCCAATTATAAAGAATGGGTAATCTGAAATTGTTGGCTATGATGCTCTATAAGTATTAATCAAGTTGGTTGAAATGGTTTATAATATATAAACTTATTTAAAAAAATTTTTTTTTACTCCTCCTTCTAGCAATTACTAATATGTTAAAATCTCTACTTATATTTGTGGATTTGTTCTATTTGTCCTTTTACTTTTATCAAGTTTTGTGACCTGGATGTAGGAGGGAAAATACTGCTCCTGTTTCTCCTTTACACTAACACTCTACTCACTACTCACAAAATATTTCAATTCTGATGCCTCTGGTCTCCAAATGTGTATGTGGGGGTTCCCCACACCAAGTAATTCTCACACAATGGCTAGGTGTCCACCAATTTAATCCAGTGCTGACAGTATTTACCTGGAGATAGTGTCAGACGCCACAGGTTGAGTCAGTTCCACAAGACTGCTCCTTTTTGGCTTCAGATGCCAATCACAAATCCAGCTTTTTACCTGTGTTTCTGAATGACAAGCTATAAATCAGAGGTTCCCATAGCCCTTACTGTATTAATTTGCTAGAGTGGCTCAGAGAAGTCAGGAAAACATTTTACTTACTAGGTTACCCATTTATTATAAAAGAATATAACTTAGTGGCAGCCAGGTAGAAGAAATGTATATGGCAAAATATATGGGAATCAGCACAGAGATTCCAGGCCCTCTCTAGATGCACCACTCTCAGCACCTCCATGTGTTCAACCAACCTGGAAGCTCTCCAAACCCCATTGTTGTGTTTTTTTTTATGAGGGCTTTAATAAATAGACACAATTGATTAAATCATTAGCCATTGGCGATTGATTTAACCTTCAACCCCTCCCCCTTTCCCAGAGTTTGAGGGGTGGGACTGAACGTTCCAACCCTCTTATCATGGTTGGCTCCTGTGGTTGGCTCCTGAGCTCCCATCCTTAGGGGCTTTCCAAAAGTCACCTCATTGGCATAAACTCAAGTGTGATTAAAGCAGTTTATTATGAATAACAAGATACTTCTTTTACCTTTATGGCTTTGGAGCTATTTTAGGACAAAAGGCCAAATATTTTAACATAAGACACTCCTATTGCTTTTATCACTTAGGAAATTATAAGTATTTTAGGAGATCTGTGGCAGAAATGGCAAAGAAGACCACATATTTCTTATTATAGTCACAATATCAAGATTTTTAAGTTCTGCTATTAGGTATATACACATTTAGGATTACTATGTCTTCTTGATAAATTGATTCTATTATAAAATTTTTATCTTTATTTCTGTTAAGACACTTGTGTTTTTTTTTTTTTTTGTCTGAGCTTTCTTACTCTTGGTGTACTTTTCAAATACTTTTACTTTCACTGTGCAGGTATCTTTCTATGTAAAGTGTTTTTCTTATAGGCAGCATAGAGTAGATCTTGCCTTAAAAAGTCTGATAGTATTTGTCTTATTTACATGGTGTTTAATTCTTATATATTTAACATAATTACCGATCATTATGTTCCTTTTATCATTTATTTTATATTTGTATCATCTGATCTTTCTTCCATTGTGTTTTTCTTCCTTTTTGGTGAATCAGCATTTTTTAAAACATTTTTATCTCCTTTATTGAATTTTAAGCTACACTTCTTTGTGTTACTTTTTCAATGTTGCTTTAATGATTATAATAGATACATTATCTTTTCACATTCTGCCTTGAAATAAGATACCTAAAGAAATGTAAAAACATTACAGTATTATAATAAGATTTATTCCTTCTCACTTTGAGTTCTGTCATAGATTTTACTTTTACAAGCAGAGTAGCGCAGCGGAAGTGTGCTGGGCCCATAGATTTTACTTTTACATGTGCTATATATTCTAAAATATGTTATTATTTGCTTTAACCAGTAAATAATAAAGTAAATTAAAATATGCAAAAATGAAAAATAGCAAAAATATATTTTTTATTAAGCTACATATTTACCATTTCCATGCTTTTCATTCATTTCCACATATGTGGACTTCCATTCTCACATCATTTCCTTATAGCTAGAACAACTTTTTTTACAATTTCTTATAGAAAATATCTGTGTAAAGACTTCTTTCAGCTTTTGTCTGTTTGAAAAATCTATTTATCCCATCTTCATTTTTGAAGAATATTTTCGCTGAATGTAGAATTTTGTGCTGACAGTTATTTTTTTAAAAACTTTAAAAATGTTATTTCATTTTATTTTGGTCTCCATTGTTTGTGATAAGAAACCAGCTGTCATTGGTATCATTTCTCCACTGTATATATATTTTTTTCTTCTCTAATTGCTCTTTAAATTTCCCTTTCATGTTTGGTTTTCAGCAGTTTGACTATAGTGAGACTACATATGGTTTTCTCTGTTTTTATTATGCTTGGGATTTGTTAAACTTCTCAGATCTGCAAGTTGATCTTTTATTAATTATGGAAAATTCTTTTATTAATCTTCCCTTCTGGAACTCTAAATACTTATTTCTGGGACTCCAAATACAGGTGGCTAGATGCTCTGTTTTTTTTTTGTTTTTTTTTTTAAGTTTTTAATGTTTATTTGGAAATTTTCTAGTGACCTATCTTTAAATTCACTCCTGTTAATCCTATCAGTGTATGCTTCATTTCTGGTAAGTGTGTATGTATATTTCAATTTTATACCTTTATTCCCCAGTGAAATTGCCCATCTCTTCTCATATGATGTCCAAATTTTTTACTGGACCCCAATATCTATACCCATACCTTAATGTTTCTGTTTGATCATTACAATAGCTGGTCTATCTCTGGGGATGCCACTATTGACTGCTTCTTCTCTTTCATGGGTCACATGTTTCTGCTTCCTTGTCCATCTTGTAACTTTTGATTTATATAAGCCATTTTATGATAAAAATAAAGCAGTGTGAAAATTAAAGAAATAAGATTTACTCACAGTATAAAGCATGCCCCTACTTCTGCCAGGCATTATTGATAAGCTTGATTGGTGTACTGTTTGTACTTTTTTGCTTAAGTGTAAACTTTCCAAACCAGGAGAGGTCTCTTTTTATATTTGTGAGATCTCTTTCCACTCTACTGCCAACCTCCCAGTTTTCAGCGTTTTGTGAAGATATGAATTACTTTGGAGAGATTTGTCTCAACTCTGTTATTTTATACCCATCCTTCAAGGGGCTACTGCCTTGCACTTGGTAAAGCTTCCATATGCCTCAAATATGTCCTGGGCCCAGCCTTCAGTGTATGATCTACGCACTTATTGAAGGTTCATAGAAAAAAGAGTTAGTAGAACAGTATAGATTCATCTATGGCTGTGGATAATTATTATCCATTATTCAAGCCCACACATGACTAATAATAGTTAATTAAAAGTTTAGCCAGTTTCTCCTTATACCCATCTATCATAGTATTCTTCTCTCCCACAGCTTCAGTAGGGATGAAAGAAGCCATGCTTCTCTACTCTACCAAGAAGTATTCACTGCTTTGTGGAATTTCATTTATTTATTTTTCTTTGCATTTTCACTCCATCATGGTTAAAACAAAACCAAACAAAAAACTATGATTCTATAGATTTTCTCGTTTGCTTTAGTTGCTAGGGTGGGAGCAATGATCTCTTCCTAATTGTAAAATCCAAAGAATACTAGTTATAGAATACTAATGCTACTTTTAAAAAGTAACCAATTTTATACCCTGGAAATGAAAAATGTGATTGCCAAAATAAAAATAAACCCCTCCATAGATGACATCTGCAGAATGACAGAAAAGCCACAACTGAAGAATAAACATACTAAGTGGGAGGATTTCACTGTGCTATACTTCCAAAATATTGCACAAATATAGAATAATATAGAAATTATGGCAGAAAAGTCCAGAGAAATGAAGCATAAATTCAGAAGTTTATTAATTACTGAAAATAATTAAATTATAGAAAAGGGTGGAAGAAACAGAGAGAATAGAAGAAAGAGAAGTCAATTAAATGATATAGAAAAATTCCCTGAGCTGAAAAAAGACATACATCTTCAATCAACCTGAAAGGATCTATCAAGTGTAGAGTAGGACCTTGGATAAAGACAAACGCTAAAATGCTCTAGATATGATATTAAATTAACTCTTACAATTGAAGCAATAAAAATCAAGTAACATCAGACTTCTCATTGCCAGTCCTGCAAATAAAGACAAGGGAGTAATATCAAAGTCCTAAGAGAAAACAATTTTGAATTTTGAATTGTATAACCAAACTTTGAAGGATATATATTTGTTTGCTTATTTTATGTATTTACATATTTATTTTAGTTTACCAAAATCTATTGTCTATTCATTTGATACTAATTCTCCAAAATTCCTCTTGAATATCACTCTTTCCCCATAATTAAACAATTTGGTTTGGTGAAACAGATTCTAATCTCTAGATCAGGTATGGGTACATTTTTTATCCTTAGGCAATTAAATACATCATATACCCTTACCCATAGTGATACCTCAGAAGTAGACTCATGGCAGAACTCAAATCAATTATAGTAAGGACAAGGATTTTTGTTTTAACTTTGGAAAGAGCAAACATTTCTTCTCTGCTGATCTTAAATTAAGGGAAAATTAGACCAGAAGCAAAGAGCACTCATCTTGCCACTATGTAAAGTCTAGAAATTAAGTTAACACAGAGGGAAGCAGAACCAAGGGATGTAGAAAGTTTGATAGCTAACCCCACTGGAGTCATTGTATCAAGTAGTGCCTAAAGCTAGATATTCCTGGGTTTTGTATATAAAAGAGCCAATAAATTCTTCCTTTGGTTTAAGCTGGTTTGAATTAGATATTCTGTTATATGCCAGTGCAAGATCCTAACTGATCCAAAACCAAATAAGTATTAAAAGAGGGAAAGCAATATGTATAAAGAGGTATAATAATATACTGTACTTTGTATTGTCTCTCTTCCAGATTTTTCCATCATTTTTTTAGGATCAAAGCCATTTACCTAAATAATTTCTCCAGTTTCTCCTCACTATGTGTGGCCAATTAGGAGCACAATAGAGAAGAAACTAGGATAATTACCTTTTTCTTGTCCCACACATTAGCTAACTCCTTCAAGATGTTCCAAAGATGACTAAAATCACATGCAATCATTCCATTATTTATTGAGCTCTGACACTCAGCAAATGTAAACCAGCAGAAGTTATACATTTCACATTTTTAGACCACAATGTAGTATCTATAGAAACAAATAATAAAAATGTAAGTTAAAAATATTCTTGGGAACTTTTATACTATAACAAGCACATGTAAAAAGTGGACCAAAAAGAATTGTTTTGTTGGGGGGCGGGGAGGAACAAGATGAGTTTAACAAAGGAAATATGCTTCTGACGATGCTTTGGTTGTATACAATAGGATCTGACATGTCCTAGTCTCAAAGAAATAAAGGAAATATTTCACAGAGTATATCTTCAAATAACTTTACTCTAAAAAGGAAAATTAACTTATTCCTTAAGAAATAGATAATGATATAAAAAATTGCTGAGTTTTATGACACTAAATGTTTGTTAGAGCAGTCATTCACAAACTTCAACTTCATCAACATCACCAGGAGGGCTTGCTAAAGTACAGATTACAGGGTTGCACCCACAGAGTTTCTGATTCAGTAGATCTGGGGTGGGGCCACAGAATTGCATTTCAAATATGTTTCCAGATAAGGTTGATGTTGCTAGTCTCAAAACACCATTTTACAAGACACTGTGTTTGAGGAGGTTAAGGACAATGTGAACTAAAAAGGTAATTATGATTTAAAAAAAAAATGAGCATTAAAAACAAGAGAAAATTCTCGCTCTTAGGGAACCTATTTCCTAGCAGTAGGAGATGAGGAAGAGACATATAAACTAATCAAACATAATATCTGATAATAATAAGTGCCTGTGGACATAAAAAGATGTGTATAGAAAATGACTAAGATGGGACAGAAGGAGTAGATATTGCAGACAAGGAATGTCTTTCTGGGGTGATATGTGAGCTGAGAGGTGAAGGATGAGAAGGGGTTGCCCTTTCAGAGATCTCAGGAAGAATGGCACAAACAGAGAAAGCAGCAAGTCAAAGGCTTTAAGATGACAAGATAGTTGATGCATTCAAATAAGGAAATGCAAATAGCAAACAAGGAAAGTGTTTTAAAAAATAATAATGAGGTTTAAATAGTAGGTAGGAAGCATACCATGTAGGCTTGTAGAAAATGAGCATGGAAAAAATTTCATTTTATTCTACAGAATGGAGAGGTTTTGGAAGGTTTGAACTGTCAGAATAACCTATTGTGAATTTTAGGAAGATCAACTGTTATTTGGAGAATAGACTGTGGGGGGGAGAGGGGAGAAATGGCAAAAAAAAAAAAAAAAAAAAAAAAGAGAGAGAGAGAGGAATAAATGTTACAAGAATATTGCAGGATTCCAGGTAAGACATGTTTATGGCTTTATCTAGATGAAAACAGTAGATACACATAAAGGTAGAAATAGTAGACTACTAATTCTTCAAATTGGCTGTATCAGAATCAACTTCATCTTGGACATAAAGAATCATATACTCTAAGCTGGGTCCCCAAGTGATTCAAGGAGCAGCCAGATTTACGGTGTACTTTATTATACGGGTTACTGTAATAGATAGACTGCATGAAACCAACCTAAGTTTCTAAGTAGGGAATGTCCTAATGAAAGCAGAATTTAAAGATGATTAATCTGGTGTTGTATAAGAAAGACTGAAGACAAACATCCTGCCTATGAGAAGAGCAGCCAACAGGTTATCACAGTAATTAAGTCATAAGCATTTGGACTACACTAAATAAATATGATAACCACTAGCTATGTGTGTATTTAATTTTAAATTAAATTAAATTAAAAATTCCCCAATTACACTAGCCACATTTCAAGTGCTTAATAGACACATGTGGCTATTGTCTAGTGCACCGGACAGTGCAGATATAAAACATTTCCACCATCACAGAAAGTGTTTTGGACAGCAGTGTCCTGGATTATGATGTTGGTAGGGGGTACAGAATCTAAGGGTTGTGCACAACTGTGCAGATAGTGGGGTGAAAATGAGAATTAATAGGGCACAGTGATAAGTGAAGCAGCATTACTGTATAATCATGTGGATTTTGATTGAAAAATTAAAAATCTGTATAAAAATACATTCAAGTCAAGGGCACTGTAAAATCAGTACTTGCTGTGTTACACAATTCACAATATTTTTTTCAATATAGGAAAATACCATAACTGATAAGATAAATATTATGATAGCAAGTTTTTTTTCTCCCTCCTCTCCTTTTCTGTGGGTAATTACCAATGTCTGTAATTGACAACAGTTGATCAAATCAAAATAGGAAAACTAATAATGAGCCAGATTCTCCCACCACATTCCACCCGTTGAAGTCAGTGAAAGCTCTGTGCACATAGGGAGACACATGGCGAGCTAATCTGGCCCAGTATTTACACAGCACTTTCAATTTGAGGATCTTAAAATGTTGAACAAATATGCACTTTTATAGGCCATCCCAGGAGATAGAACCATCATTTGTACATCTGACTATATTGGGTTTTAAAAAGTTTGAGCTAAAGACTTTATGCTACCTAAAATAGTGGTATTTAAAAAGTGTGTTTCCTTCTTTCCATATATGTATGTGTCAGAATTCACAAGATCTGAACCTTCTGTTTTAAATTAAGTTTGGATAAACTTCATGGCTTCACTCAGCTTAGCCTTTCAAATACCATCTCCTTCCTGCTACCCATCTGACTTTAGGTAAGAAAGTCAATCACTCACTCATATTAACCCAAATTAAGTAACTTCACTCACTTAGGAACATATTCATGCACCATGCATCAGAGTTGTATGATTTCTTCATGATTTTAAATTTCTTGGAATTTTTCAGATGCACAGTGTACAAATGTGTTAATTGAATCTTGTTCTCAATTAACCACAAGTGGATTATCCAATTGATAGGCCATTCAGACATCCTGGGCCTCTTCTCTACCCCTTACTAGTAATTTGCAGACAGCTGTCTCCATCACTCTGCAGCTGGCCCTTGTGCCATTAATAGCAAGACAGGCTGGGGAGGGAGGAATGGAGAGAGCTGTTTGGCATTAGGTCACTTGGTTAATTAGAGAAAGAGATAATGCTGCCAATTTGTCCGCTAATTCAACAAATATGTACTCAAGGCCTGTAATACACATGGGGAACATCAAGATACAGTTGTAGGCAGAGTCTCTGTCCTAGAGAAATAAAAGATAAAGAAAAAAATAAGATTTTTCCTAGTTATTACAGGTCTACTTCTGCACATAGACGTTGGATAGGCCTCTCCAACTCCTCTCCACCATTGTTCCATCCAGGTCTCAGAAGTTTTCACACCCCCAAATTACCTGTGATGACAAAATTTAAGGCACCTTCTATGGTACATGAGGCCTGTGGCAACATGGAGCTTCAGTTAAATACTACAGGCACATGAGAATGTCACAATTTTGGCTTTTTAGGTCCCTGGAAAGCACTGACGTAAACAGAGTAGTAAAGATTAATTACATGATTTTGTTGATGCCAAAATTCAGTTCTAATCATAGGGTGAAGGTGTTTTGAGGTGTTTCTGTAAGGGGCAGAATTGTAGAGCATCAAGAATATTGCTCTGAGAGTTATGGAGACCTGAGTTCCAGTCTTAGATTTGCTTCTAATCATGTAAGCTTTCTGACCTCATCTACATAGTGAGGATAGTAAGTGTCTACATCATGGAATTGATGTGGAGGTTGGTTGCTTTAAGCCATGCCAAGTTCTTAGAAGAGTGCCTACTTTGGGTCAATCACTCAATATGTGTCAGCTATGATCACTTATTATTAACTAACTATGGGCAAATTATTTACTCAAATTGGACCTCAGATCTTTCACATTATGAGGAGGAGTGGGATATGTTTTTCTGAATTTTAGATTTTCTTGAAAGCTCCTCAGAAACTACTTTAGAGAAGGAAAAAGGGACAGTGAAGGGATGGAATGGAATGGGTACCACAACCCCCAACTTTCTTTAATTTAAACCATAATAGCTCTGCTTTTGTACACTTTATATATTTGAAGCCAATTTTATTTAGTTGAAATATAAATTTAGGGAGAGAAATAATCAGGTTGATTTTTTTTAAGTCTGAAAAACACTGGGCCAGACATTCCCAAAGTCTGAGCTTTAAAGTCATTCGATTTTTCAACACATGCATTAATTCACTTGTACCAGATACAAGGTGTTAATATAAAAATAAACTTTATATGACCAAAAGGACGAAATTATGCCTGCTCTTCCCCAAACACAGACACAGAAGAGCCTTTAAATACTCATCTAATTAAATCTCTTACAGAAATTCCAGAATTTTTATTTGGTCTATTTCTTATTCTTTCTTCTTTGTTCCTAGTGGCTTGGATATTAACATACATTTGGTTTAGCAAAAGTCTAATTTCTTATTCTCAAACTGAGAGAACATAATATATAAAGACAGGTAAAATGGAGAAGATGGGATTAAGTAACAAAGATTGTTTCACATGAAAATATAAAATAATAATTCCATTCTGAGAGAAGACCCTTGTCAATTATAGAAAATGTCAGGAAAGTATTTCTTCCTCCTTACAAATTGTACTGTTTTAGGGAATCAATATATGCCTTGGAGAAGTGTGCCCATGTGTCTATATCAATATTTACCTACTGGGCAATCAGAAAAATAAAAAGTTAAGTTTATAATTCATGACCTGACTTGAATGAATCACTCAAACTTTGCTAAATATACTTTCAGAAAGCCAGGGGTGGAGTGGGGTGCAGGTGGAGGAACCTACTTGGTAGTCTTTAGTTTAAAATTACCAAAAGATAAAATGGTAAATGTGTGAATTTAAAAGACCCCCATCTCCTTGAACCTCCTTTCATCTAGAAATGAGGTCTATATTTCCCTCTCTTGGCTTCTGGGAAGGCCCTGTGATTTATATGACCAATAGGATATGGCAACAGTCATATCAGTGTCTGAGTACCCTGAGACTGCCATACTGTACAGAAGCCTAAGGAAGCCAAATGGCAGGTCCTGGAAAATGAAATGCATGTGAAGAGAGAGAATAAGGAGTAAGAGAGGCACCAGACATGTGAATGAAGAAGCCAACTTCAAAGTGAATCCTAAATGGTTAAGTGATGAACCTCCCAGTTGAGTCCTTTCCAAATTCCTCACCCACAAAATTGTGAATAAAAGTTATTTTAGGCCATCCTGTTTTGAAATTGTTATGTTGTAACAAATAGCCTCTTACTATCTCTAGATAGTAGAGATTTGAAGGAGGGAATTTCAGAGAGGTATGAATGTGAAGAATAAGGAACAAGGTTAGAAACTGGGTATATCCATTGAGAATTTCTTGGTTTCCTTTCCTATGAAATATGGGGGGGGGGGGAGTATTTAACATACACATATCAATTTTCTCTTCTTCCTTTTTTTTCTTCCAATTTTCTCTTCTAAGTGGGAATTCCTTTGGTTATCCCAACTTTTAGTAATCTCTGATAAACTAAGCACATGCTACCTGGATTAAAGTACTATGAAAGATAAAAGGACAGAGTCAATAGAAAAGAGGTATCAGCCCTACATTTGTTCCTTTGCTGAGGCCAATTCTTAGGATCCAGTCTTCCACAGAGGGAATTATGCCCAGTCACCAGCCTGCTGGTCTACCCCACAACTAGAACAGTGTGCAGAAGTACACAGATGCCGAGGAAGAGCTCCCTCTGGGACAAATTAGCCATGCAAATACAGTAGGTCTCTCTGTTTTCAAATATACTGAAAAGAAGTAGCCCGTAAGGAAAGAGAGACATTTAGATTAAAGATTTTGTTTTGTTGTTAAGCACACACTTTAATCCCTAGGAAACCCAAAGACTTTCACATGAGTGTACTCAATACAATAAACCTTTGGATCAGAAAACACAAGTTGCTCTTTGCCCTTGGCCTTCCTGTGTATTTGACATACTCCTCCCAGCAGCAAAATGAGTCCCACGGTCATCATGTGGCTTCCACTTCAGTGCTTCTACACTTACCTTTAGCTACTATATCATCTCTTCTTCCAGCTCTCAACAAACTGCTCTGATGGTCCTCTAATCTTTTAAAGTCTCTCAAGCAAGGAACTTAATTTTCTTATGCATTCTTTCATTGAGTCACTTAAATATTTATCAAGTTTTATTAAGCTCTACAATGGTAAAGCTGCAAATATGAACAAAGCATACATTTCTTTTCCAAAATATCTTGGTATATAGAGGTGGTGAGAAAAGTACACCAGTAGCTCAAATAAAAGGCATAAAGAGATTAGTATCAAAAGACAAAATCTTTTTAATAAAAGGACAGTTTCCTTCAAAAAAGGATAAAACTAACATTTCTTGAGTATCTCCATGGATCATATGTTTTAAATATATTATCTCATTTATACTCTTCCACCACCTTATAACAGAACTATTCTTTATTTTACATATGAAAAAACTTAGATTCAAAAATGTTAAGTAATTGAAGGCCGTAAGTATTTAAAGACCTATAACTATTTTTTGACATAAAAATCCTATATTCTCTCCATTAGCTACTAAGCTGCCATAATGTTATAATTTTCAAACTGAAAACATTTTCTTTAAAACCATCTCATTTGACTTTCTCAAGAACACTGTGAAGAAGGATGATCCGCACATTTCACTTTACACCAAGGAAAGCAAAGGCTGGAGAGGTCAATTGACTTCTAGTCAGTGAGCAAAATTCAAATCCTATTCTGACCTCAGAACTCCAATATGGCTTTTCTTTCCCACTCTCCTGTGCTGTCTTCATCAGATTGGGTAATTATAAAAATTTCATGACAAAGGATGCACTTGATACTGAGCTTTGAAGAATGGTAAGATTTGGACTGGTGGCCACTGAGGTGCAAGGAGGCCCTATAGGTGGAGGATTTACATGTGGAAGAAACAATGAGCTAGTATTAAGAACAAGGTAGCTTAGTTACAGTCCAAGATAATTCACTGCATATAATCTATTACAACCAGATCAAAAAACACATTACAGCGTGTGCAATATGCCCACATACTGAAGTGGTTGCAATATATGGAATATTTTCTTTAGAACAATGTCTATCATATACATAACTCAAATATTCCCAGAGAACATAACCTGGGAGTTCAGATGGAGTTACATTTTCTATAACATCTAAATTTGCTGATTCTTCTCTCTACAAGTTGAACCCCTTACTTCAAAGTTTTCCCATCAAATATTCCTGGGAATACACAAGAGTTGCTCGACACATGCTTACGGCAATAATGTTTATGCTGAGCATTGTTTCTGCTCTGTCTGGTTTCAGAGCTTCTGGCTTGGTCCCACAGGGACCAGAGCCTCCTTTCATATTCACTGGGTACTGTTACTGATTTGGTGGAACCTGCCTGAGATGAAAGGGTGGAAATGGAAGTTGCCTCTTGCTTTTGAGATACACACTGTTAGAAGGGTCCCAAGCACTGCTACCTGTTTCCCATCTTCCACCTCTGCCCCAACACCGATCAGGTTTGAAAAATTCTTGCTGAAACTGTTCTTCCAGTTTTTGGTTTTATACTCCTGCTTGGGGCATTAGTTCAAGTGAGGCAAATGCAACTAATAGACACTTTTACATATCAATAATTCCTTGAAGTCCATCCCAGATAGCTAAGCCTTTCTTGGCATGTCAAGTTCAGTTCAGGGATCTTTCTACCTTCAGAATGAATTCTCTGAAGAAACTCCTCAGAGCTCATCTAAATGGACATCTGGCAGTCATTATTATCATTGGCCATAAATATTTAATTCTCAAGTATGGGACCCTCATCCCTACTTAATGTATTTTTTTCTTTGTGAAAGTGTTTGGGATAACAGGTATTCCATATTCCTGAAATATTTTCTATCATATGCCCCCAAATTACACATACACATCTGAGTCACTAATAGAAAAACCTCTTAAGGTAACCAGGTGACAGATATTAAGGAGGGCATGTGTTATGATGAGCATTGGGTGTTATACGCAACTAATGAATCATTGAATGCTACATCAGAAACTAATGATGTCCTATATGTTGGCTGACTGAACATAAAAAGAAAAAGATCTGACCAGCAGGATAGTGTGTAGGAAGAATAAAAATGGATGGGGTTCAGGTTTTAAGTCTGAAAAAAGGGCTTTGTTTGAATCTAGGCAACGCCATTTAGAAATTATGTAGCTTTGGACCAGTTTTTTAACTACACTAAATCCTGGCATCTATATCGTAAAACATGAATAACCATAATACTGTCTATTTTGCCTAACCAACAGCATTGCTGTGTTACATAATATGATATTAGTCTTTCCAATAGGTAGACAAACCAAGAGCCTAGTAAGATAGGTATGAGGTTCGTGATTTCCTTTTACTCTGTGTGCCACTGTTCTAAGCTCTGGGCATCCATTACTGATCATCCTCATATGTATCCTGTAAGGGAGGTATTATTAAATGTTGAGGCTTATTCTTTGTCCAAGAACATACAGCCAGTACATGGCAGAGTATATAACTATTTAAGACAGAATTGCCTGACATCAGAGCCATCCTCTTTTTACTATATGTTGCTGCTTCTATATAAATATGTTTTGCTTGTTACTGGTGTTTGTCTGCTGGACTGAGAGATCTTGAAAGCAGTATCTGGACTACAGTATCTTGAAACTTTTGAAACCACTATCAGTACCTAACAGTACTTAGAAGCATAAGGCCTGGCCAAAAAAAAAAAAAAAAATTAATACGTGTCTGTTGGCTTTATGAACAAATGAACAAACAATAAATTGTTTCTACTCTATTTGAACTCTAGGTTACATAAATAATATGATACCATCATCAGTACCTTGAAATGTGAAAAGGACATCCTCAACATAAAGAAATGTATTAAAGTAACCATAGATGCACTGTTTAAAACATAGCAACTCTGACACTCATTGCCAAACAGAGCCAATTCCATTAATCAGAAGGAAAACAAACAAACAAAAAAAGCTTTTACATCTGCTGCCTGAGAAACAAAATTGATTTAATACCTTTTGAAAATTTTAAAGCTATCTTAAAATCTCACATAAAAACAAAAAACCATGCATTGGCATTTTAAACTAATGTAAGAAATAATGCATATGTTCGTGTGGTGTCAAGGCTGTGATTTTCCAATAGTTTTGCATTCCTCTAAGTAAATGCTACCTACATCTCACAACTGGTGGGTGTAAAGATTGTGAAACAAAGTTGGGCATAATCCATCTCACAACCCATGCCAACTTCAACTACTTACTCCCAGGGATACAGGAACTAGGTAAAATTTATGGGGAAAGGTTTAAATCAAAACTGACTGCTACTGATGCATATCTTTTAGGAGAGTTAGCTCTTTCCTGTGATTTAAGTCCACGTGTAGCATTAAGGCATTTCTATTCATCTTCTCTATCAGGCCAAAGCAAAGGTTAGTGTTTTTGAGTAGCTGTTATACATAGGTATGGAATGACATACTTCCTCCAATCATCATAAGACCCACAAGAGACAGATGATCCAGTCCCATTTTAAAGATGAGAACACTGAAATTGGGAGAAGCAAAGTAATCTGATCAAGTTCCTGCATTCAGTGAGTGATGGAACTGGGATTTAAACCCAGTCTGACTGATTCCAAAGCTACAGCTGCTCCTCCAGAAGGAGAAGGGATGGCTTAGCAGTACTAGAAATTTTTAAAACATTGAATTAAAAGTAAAACATAAGGTGGAATAAGAGAAAACAGTTGTTTAAATATTGTTTCAGGATAAGAAATTTAAGGGAGAGAATGAGAACTGGGGGGGTGAGAGGGATTATTCTTGAGGCTACTTGAAATTGGGTCTACTGATTACTGATATTCTATATGAACTGTGGGAGGGGAGAAGGGATAAAGGTGCTTTAAAAATGCTTTTCTGGGGCACCTGGGTGACACAGTTGGTTGAGCGGCTGACTCTTGGTTACAGCTCCTGTCATGATCTCAGGGATCTCCAGGGATCTCCTGGGATCTCCTGGGATCGAGCCTGTGTCAGCTCCACACTCCTCATGGAGTCTGCTTAAGATTCTCCCTCTCCCTCTTGTCCCTCCCCACCACCCACTTGCACTCTCTCTTTCAAATGGGTAAATAAATCTTAAAAAAAAAAAAAAAATCTTTAAAAATGCTTTTCCAACTGCAGCATATTTAAATGCATTCCTTGCTCTATACACTCTGCAATAACATGATCTTTTAGCCTTCTAAAGCTCAAGCCATTGCTAGTGGCATCCCACCTGCCTATAACTTTGTTGCCGGCACAACATGAAGGGGAAATACTAGATAAGAGAAACTGCACTCACAGTCTAGTGCTGAACTCAGGCCTGAGAATCTCTCCTACATATTTTTCACACCATACTATTCATTGGCCTCACTCTTGCCTACTCAGGTTGCTCCTCTTTCTTCCATTTTTGCCCCAAGTTAATTTTTAAATATTTTCATGCTTTCCCTAACTACAAGCTTGATTTCTCTTCATAGTACTTATAGATTCTTATTTTCTAAACCTAGTTATGCTACTTCAAGATACCTCTCCCCTTCCCTACCTCAGGTGCAAGAATCTTCTTAGAGTCACCTGTTCAGGCAACTATCCACCTTTGTTCACATCAGACACCTGAATAAGAAGCATTTGAGTGTTAATGACTTAGATCAATAGTCCTCAAACCTGGCTAATCATGTAGGGAACTTAAAAAAAATATTGATACCTGGGACTACCCCAGACCAATTAAACCACAATCTCTAAAGATGGTGTTCAGGAAGAAATACAGTTAGATCTTCCAACTACAGAGCAATGCTTATATTATGATGACTCTCTTGAAAAGCTCATTAAAGCTGGCTGGTGTCCTAGAGAAAACTCTCCTAACCGGTGAGTCCATGTTCTCATCTGAATGGTGTTTTGCCTCAGGCTATTTCTCTGGCATGCCAACACAATGAATGGCAAGTTCAGTCAATAACATGAAAACTTTATGGCAGTTGTTGTATCATTCAAAACAACCAGTAAGATGAATAACTGGCATTTTCCTGTTACTAGGTGCTAGTGGCCCATTGATAGAGATGCATAATGATTTGCTCACTTGGTTATCCGCCCATCAGGAGGACAAGCCTTTGAGGATCATTTGTCATCTGAAGAACTAACTGACATGAGTGCCAAATCCTACTCTTTTTTTTTTTAAATTCAATTAGCCAACATATAGTACATCATTAGTTTTTAATGTCGTGTTCAATGATTCATTATTTGTGTATAACACCAGTGCTCATCACATCATGTGCCTTCCTTAATGCCCATCACCCAGTTACCCCATCATCCCCCCCCACCTCCTTTTCTGCAACCCTCAATTTGTTTCCCGGGAAGAAAACAGAGAGGGACACAAACCATGAGAGACTCTTGACTCCAGGAACCAAATCCTACTCTTTTTCCTTACAACTCTTTAGGACAGGACAGGCCTTGCAAACTCAAATACCAAGAGGTGTCAAGCAGTTAATGTAAATGACTAAGAGGCTAAATGCATATGACCCTGGCTACCTAGGGAGCACATGCTCCACCAAGTGGTCTGGTAACACTCACTTCCCAATAATTGTTATGATGCAGGAATGTGGGCTTAATGTTGCCTCTGGATTAATTTTACTATTTTTTTTTGCATAGTTATTTACACAGATTCTTCTAATAGCAACTTCTGGTGACCATATCACCTATTCAAAAATCTGAATTTTACAATCTAGAATTCAAAGCCCTCCATCAAATGACTCTCACAGAATATCTAACCTCACTAATTTTTACTCTAATTTGGATTTCTGACTTTTTTTCAAATACACCTTCTTTCTGATTATGCACATGACTTGATTTCCATCTCATCGCTTTACTTGTATCAGTTTTTCCAGCTGAAATGAGCTCTCCATTCCCTTCTAGACCACTGATCCAGGGCTTCACCTCTTCCCTACTTTCCTCTTGTCTTGCTATTCCTCCCACTACCCACTCTTTTGTCACTTTCCCCCAAGACCTTCCAAATGTTCTGTTCCTTTTGCTCAACTCTAAAGTTCCATTCCCTTAAAAAGCTAACACCTAAAACTACCAAAAGGACACCTCCACCCTCTGACTTGGTGCAGAACATCATTAACATTGTTATATAAAGAAAATTTACCGGAATAAACACAGCAAAGCTCTATTACAACCTGCTCTTTATTCAATAATGCCACAAATTTAGTCACATCTTTCATATATCTGTGATGTATACCACATTTTTATGTGGTGTCAAGGTCATCCATAATGCATTTATATCCTCATCCCCAAACAATAGAGACCCAGCAAAAGCTCTCTGCTCTAACATACAACTCACAGATTTTTTTTCTTTTTAAGCCACACCCAAAGTGTCACAGAGGTATTAAAACATTGTTTTCATGCTTCTTGCACCTTGCATCTCTGGGAATCTCTTACTTTAGCAAGGCTTGTGAAAAAAACCTCAAGAGAAAAAATTCTCTAAAGACCACCTAAGCAAAATTAAAATTAAGTGATGACCTTTGGATTGCCCTGTTCTTCAAATCATGTCATTATTAACATTGCTATAGTTTGCCTAGCTACTCACCACAGAAATACGGCTTCTCAGTCTAGATACTAAATCAAATAAAATTTAATATCCTTTGAAATTACCATAATTTCAGAGTAAATGTAAATGGAAAAACCATAAGTTACACTGATTAATTTGAGCATATGCAATTTTTATAGGAAGTCTTGCTTAGACAAAAAAAACTATCTTAAGGTCATGAATTGATATACATAGCATTCAGTTGTTTTTTTTAAACAATGGAATTCTAAAAATTGGATTCTGTTTTTATAATGTTTTTTTTTTTTTTATTATTCATGAGAGTCAGAGAGAGAGAAAGAGAGAGGAGGAGGCAGAGGCAGAGGAAGAGGGAGAAGCAGGCTCCCCACCTAGCAGGGAGCCCGATGCGGGACTTGATCCCAGGACCCCGGGATAATGACCTGAGCCGAAGGCAGACGCTTAACCATCTGAGCCACCCAGGCGCCCTGGATTCTGTTTTTAAAGTATAACATTACATAAATGTGTATCTAGATCAGGTAAAACACAAAATAAACATGGAAATTTTCTTTTTGTTTTCAGGACACTATTCTGGAAGCTCATAAAATGTCTCTTTTTATTTGCTTATTTTCTGTAGGTATTTTTAAATTTCTCACATTTTCAGGCCAAATTCTGCCCAGGCTTTGAAGCAAGAACACTGGACTTTTCTTAGGTTTTTCTCTGCTAAGAAATAAGATATATTCAGTAAAATAATATTGTTTTTAAAAGACAGAAATGAGTTTAACAATATATTAAGAGCTCCCCAAATTATTGTCAAAATATTTCACCTCTATTTTTCAGACTGGTAGATTAAGTTATGCAATTAATTATTTAACTTTTTTTTTAAGATTTCAAATAACTTTTGCATACTTTCTATGGTGCTTTAAGATGTTTTTTCTTTACAAGCAGGAAAAAGCATGATTAACCCAGAATACTGTAATAAGTCTTTTGAAGAAAGGAGCTTATCTGTTTGCCACAAACAAGTGGCAGGTCTAGGGTATACAGTTTTTACTCAAATCTTCAAGTATGTTTCAGATCACTGGGGGTTTTCAAGATAGTGAACATGTCTCGGTGATACTCAAAATATGGAAATCTAAGGGCTCCAATGTAAGCAAGAGGCTTGTAGAAGAGAGAAAAAAGAGAAGGGTTTGGGGATTGTGTTAAGGAAAGTCAGTTCAACTCCACAGAATAGAGTGCAGCTGATGCTTCTGGGTCTCATTAGGAGCAGTTTGGAAAGAAAAAAAGATACCCTACTCTAACACATGTGTTTACACAGTTGGGTACAATCAAAAGACAATATAGAGCAGTATTTCTAAGGCTGGCTCTCTAACCATCTGAATTAGCATCATCCATGACACTTTGTCCCAAACCTATGAAACCAGAATTTGTTTGCACAGAATCCAGGAATCAGCATTTTCAAAAGCTCCCTTGGGGATTTCTAAGGTACATCAAACTTTGCAAAGCACTGTAATGCACATAACTCAACATCACTAAACACCAGGGGGGTTGCAAATCAAAACTAAATATCACTTCACACTTGTTAGAATGTGTATCAACAAAAAGATAAGAGGTAAGTGTCGATGAGGATGTGTAAAAAAACAGGAACCTGTGTGCACTCTTGGTGGGAATACAATTTGGTGCAACCACTATGGAAAAAAAATACGGAGGTCCCTCAAAAAATTAAAAAGAGAACTACCATATGATCCCACTTCTTGATATATATCCAAGACAGATATCTGCTCTCCCGTGTTTACTGCAACATTAATCACAATATCGAAGATGTGGAAACAACCCAAGTATCCATCAATGAACGAATGGATAAGGAAGATGTGGTATATCTACAATGGAATATTATTTAGCTATGAGAAAAATGAAATCCTGCCATTTGCCACAACATGAATGGGCCTTGAGGGCATTATACTATATGAAATAAGCCAGAAAGAGAGAGAAATACTGCATGGTATCATTTATTTGTAGGATTCAAAAAATAAAGTCAAAATCACAGAAACAGAGAGTAGAAAAGTAGTGGCTAGGGATTGTGGGGAGAGGTTGTAAAAGGGCACAAACTTTCAACTATAAGATAAATAATGTCTGAGGATCTAGTGTAAAGCATGGTGACCATACTTAACCCTGTATTGTATAATTGAAATTTACTGGGAGGAGGGAACTTAAATGCTCTCAATCAATAAAATAAAATAAAATAAAATAAAATAAAATAAAATTTGAGGTAATGGGTGTGTTAATTAACTACATGGGGGAATTCTTTCATGATGTATATGTGTTGAATCACCACAATGTACACTTCAAATTCTTACAATTTTATATGTCAATTATACCTCAATCAAGCTGAATTCTTTTTTAAATTATAAGCTTCAGCATTTGGGAAACCTGGTTTGAACCTCAGCTCTCAGAGACAAAAATGGAAATAACAATAATACCTGCTTCACAGAACCACTGTGAGGAATAACTTAAATGAAATAATGTCCATGAGGCATGAAAAGTAGGCTCTCCATAATTGGTGCTGTTAATATTCCACATCAGCTTCCTCAATGCACAAATACACTCACAGACTGGCAGTTCCTGAGCCACGATAGGAATGAGAACCAGAATTGTGAGAAAGGTGTTAAAATACCTGGGGTTTCTGCCTGCTGATATAGGCACTGAACCATGGCCAGAGCAGCACCATTTAATGTTGTCTTTGCAAACCAAAGTTCAATTTGACATGAATCAGGGCACTAATACATTTATAGATGTAGTGCAAGTGATGGACCTACCTCTGTGCTTCTGTGAATTAGAAATCAAGGCTGATTTACATAATGTTTAGAAAGCTCACAAACTTTGTATTTTGTTTAAAATAATTGTGATTCTCCAAGGTTTTCCCAACTGTGCCAGTTTGGCTGGAGCCATTGCTTGGATTGCCAGCCTGCATCCAGATTTCTCAGTCTAATCTTTGGCAGGATCCTACTCACTCCAGTTTCAGGACCAAGTGACTGGCAGCAGCCCAGCAACCCAAGTGCACACTCCTGCCAAATCTACGCCGGCCAGGAAAAGCCTTCAAGAATGTGACACAAAAGAGAGTTCAGCCTTTCCCCTCCATGCAGAACTTAACTGAGTTGGCCACCCTGCAGCTAGTCAAGGGTCATCCCCACTCTTACAGACCATCAGAGGTCATAACGAAAGATGCTTTACAGGCAACATGGAAACATAGCGGAAAATGTTTCGTCACGTCCTGTAATTCAGATATTAAAAAGGAAGATGAAAAAGCTGGGTCAAAGGGGTTCATGTCATAAAAATAACATCCCTGTAATTGGTCCGTCTTTTGTTATGTGTCTCCATCATACATGTGTGGGGAATATGCAGATGGGAGGAAGGGAAGTGATTATCTGAATAACTGATCAGGAGTTAGAGTCCAACTATTCAGTTCACTTTAAGTCCTAAATTATCTTTCTGTGCTATCTACCTTGATCAATAGACCATAAAGTTGTCAAATCCCCACTTCATTTTATAATCTATGCTTATAAATATAACCTGTTAATAAATATAACAGTGGCAGCATAGCCAGTAAACTTTACAGATCTGAGTGTAATTATTTTATATTGCCACTTCCAACATCAAAATACTAAAGATACATATGCTTAGCTAAAAGCATTATGTTAAGAAATCATCTTGATTCAGCTACTAGTAATATATTCTGGAAAAGTGGAATCCAGAACAGCACCACCAAACCTGGAATTTAGCTAGAATTAGAATGTACAAGTCATTCTTTGCCCTTCTGTATAAAATATATCAGCTATTTAATCATAAACAGGGAAAAATGATATTATTTCTTTCTCTTTCATCACCATTCAAGTAAATTGGCAAATTACTAACAACTTCTCTCCAAAGGTTTTGTTCCAGGGCTATGTTCGACACTTTCTCTGAAAGGTAACATTTGATCTGTCAGCTCCAATAGTCTCAGATTTGTCAAATTAGGTTATCTTGTTACAGGCCTAATGTTTTCTCCTGCACCTACTCTAAGATCCCTGCTAATGCAGAAAAAGTTTTCTGAAACTCACCATTATGAATAAATGGTATTTCATATACATGTAGCAAATTAAATACACAAATAGATTATGTATAAATATTAGAGGATAGATATGCATATTTTAAAATGCATGCAGGTTAATTAAAAGAGAAGAGCTGTAGAAGTTACCAATGTTTGGTTCACGTCTTTGGGATTCAGGGCATGAAATGCTCTCTACCCTATATAGTCAGAAAAGCAAATTGGGTCAAGCCAGAGAGAAAAAGTGCTGTTGAGAACACCTGAAACTAACTACCCTAGGGGACATCAGTAGAACTACTTGTAAAATGCAAAATTTAGTCACCTTTCAGTTTGCCACAATGCCAAGTAACTACCTAGACTCATTTTAGCACAGTTTTGGCCAAATGACATGCACTGAACACCTGAGGTGCCCAAGGTAACCAGTTGCCCAGTTGCTTTGACATCATCTTAACTCAAACACAATATGTATATTTTCAATCAATTTACTTTGGATTCATTTTTATATATGAAACATGGTCAGTGTTCCATGAACACATTTTCAGAGGAAAGACTGCTATAAATATGATGTGATAATGACTGGAATGTTTCAGGAAGGACAGGAGGAGAGAAGAAGACAAGTGCAAACTCTCATAAAATTTAAAATAAACTGTGAACTAAGACTTGGCATTTCATCATTTTTAAACCAAAATCTAATTTGTAAGTTCTGTCCTTTAAAGGAATGTTGCAAGCTTTTTTCTTAAATAAATATTCAATTTGAGCTTTGAAAGAGTAATGCTAAAGACTTGCTATGACAAGAAGTTCAGCTTTCAAAATCTGAAAAAAAACAAAAAACAAAACAAAACAAAACAAAAAAAACCAAGATGGGGTAAGAACAACATAGATAGGTAGATGAGAGAGATTTGAGAACTCTCATTTTAAAAATATGGGTTTTGCTTCTGAATCTATATCAATTATTTATAATTTAAACCTCTTCTTTAAAACTGAATTTCAGACTTCGAATAAAAGAAGACTGTCGATCTGAGAATTTTTTAAGTGATGAAGAAGAAAATACATCAACCTTTCAACCTACTACAGTAATTTCCATGATTGAGCTTTAAAGTTTAGTCTAGAGTTTTCTGGAAGCAAAGCAAGTAAGCAATTAAGCAAGCAAGCAAACAAGAAATAAAAACCCACATACTTCTTTTTGTTATAATAAAACTTTAGTTCTTTAAGAAGTAAAGCTTTTTCCCCAAGCCAAATTTGGAAGTAATTTATTTTATTAGTTCCCCTATAAGGCACAATCAACAAATAGAAAAAACTTTCAATGGTGATTTTACAGAGAATTAAGAAATAAATATTCTATTACCATGTCCTATACTGAGTCTCAATAAAACAAAGAACATAACAATCCTAATTCATTGTTTTATGTCAGTATGACATATATAGGCCAAAGCAAGACTTGGGTATGAAGAATATACATGTTCAAAGTCTGTGTCCATTCATTGCTAGCTGAATGACATTGTAAAAATGTCCCTAACTTCTCAAGGCCTGTTCACCATTTGTAAAATGGGACGATAATATCTACAATGTGAATATAATGCTTGATTTTTGATTAAATGAAATAAATCATAAAGCATCTTGTCTTTTGCCTGGTAGAAAATAAAAACTTTCTGGTAAAAGCTCAATGAAGGATAAAACATGGAATATATTAAGAAATAGATGGATAGAAGGTCATTTTGACTGTTCCTGAATATCATTCCTTTCTGTAGGAAGCTATTAAATTGTCAGTTCAGGCTAAACCCTGGAAAATGCCTAGAGCATCAATATTCTCTTTGGCTAGTTGAAAGCAAAAGATCTGAGCCTTCTTTATCTAACAAATATACAAGTCCAGAGATTCTGGTGTGAGTTCAGGGGCAACAAACATTTTAGGCCTTTAACCTGCAAAAATAATTCTCTTGAAAATACAGTTCCGTTTTCTCTAATTATGTCATAGCTACAGCTAACAATACTTTGATCCCTTACTTCCTTTGTATGATCTCCCTTGGGGAGCCCTCATAGAATGGCAGGAAGGCCATGTCCAAGTGATCAAGGTAGACTTTGAGTATTATCATCATCCCAATTTCTGGGAATGGAGGGAGACCAGGAGAAAAGCCCAATTCTGTGACCACAGGCTATGGAAAAAGAAACGTTGGTATGGATAACCTGACAAGTAGAAGTTGAGGCAATATGTTTTATTCATTTCAGAGTTTAAAAAAATGTACTCTCCATTTTCAAAAAATATAAAATCCAATAGAGAAAACTAGACAGTCTCACTTGTAATCTACAGATAGAAGCAAGGTATCATCAAAAATAGTCTCACTTGTAATCTACAGATAGAAGCAAGGTATCATCAAAAGAATGTGAAACGTAGAGAAAAACAAAACTATATTTTTAACCCAATTTAGCTGTTTTCTAGGACTTGACCAAAATTAGATGGTTTGGCAGCATATTAAGGAGCAGGAATCAATCATCAGAAATAATCAATGGGAGTAGATGCCTACCTAAGAGCCTTGAGTAAAAGAAATGGGCTTAGGAAGCATCTTTTTTTTTTTTTTTTCCACAGTCCAGGTTATAGCAGATAAATGTCACTTATGTAATAGCTTAGTAGGTAAATGTCACTCAGTAACTTCTAGCATCAGGGATTTTCACCAAAATTTTAGTTTTCATTTGTTTTGTTGTTGTTGTTGTTGTTGTTGTTGAATTCAGAAAACTCTCAGCCTCCTAAGAATTTTTATAATAAATTTCTTGCATTCAGGAAACAACTTCCTTTGCCTCTGTGAACATATGATGAGTGGGGTTAATTGGGGAGACTTTCATTGAAAACACAGGTTCAGAGATTCTTAACGTTCATTTGATTAAAAAAATATATATGTATATATATTTTGGTGGGAAAAATTATCAATGTTGACTATGGTATTTTCTTCTAGTCCTTTCTTTGGCTTTAATCCCAATAGATTTCTCTGAATCATCAGACCTTGGAAAAAAGTTGACATGGCCTCATGCACAAAACAACAAACCTGGCAGGCTTCTAAGGTAGAGCAGCCTTAAAATATCCCTATGCCTGCAAGTCGCCTGCAAGTTTGACTGCCAAGGGAATTGCCCTGGTTGGCATTCATGTCCAGTGACCTACCAGTGAGAGCACAGTGACAGAAGCTTGCCGGCCTGCCTATAGCTAAATAGGTGGTTTCTATCCAGGGCATCTGCTGCATTGTTAAGCAAAACCATATGGAGAGGCAAGTTTAGAGGGACTGGAGTTATTTATATTCACAATGGAATGTCCCTATATTGGGGTCTTAACATAGCATAGGAAATCCTCTTATGATGCTATGCCTAAAGTCCCATTTGTTCGCATAGATGAGTGAAGAGTCATTTTTACCAAAAAAGTTATACTCAAATTCAGAACACCGTGATAAATTGGATCTAAGGAAAAAAGTCTAAGCTATTTTGCGACAGCAGCACTTTCCACGTGTTTTATGTTAATATCCCATGCTGGCAAAGTACTTTGTCCTATTTTTTTATATGATTTTAAAGAGAAAAGTGCCTACTTTCTCTATAAGCTTTATAAAAAAGGCCTCCTTAGACTCTATTCTCAAAGAAATTGGGTCAATGAAGGAGAATGAAATATTAAAAGCACTTTAAGAGGAAAGGGAGCATAGCTATACAAATTAATGTGATCATTTTATTATATCTATTATTGGTTACAGTAAATGCACAGACCTTGTAATAAATATATCTGAAAGAAAGACACATAACCTTACCTGAAATTTTATTATAGATATGTTTATAATGTGTTTTTCCAATTATTGGAAAAGATACTGATACTTTGTTATGATTGACTCATTCTCTTTTCATTAATGGTGATAAGCATACATTATTGCATTTTATCTATTTGTACTATCCATGCTTAGCCTCACCATAACTACTCCATACAGCAAAACTTACAGAACAAATGATTGGAAAATACTCCTTCCCTTGATTCTTTGATTGTGGAAATTAAACTTTGATCACATCTATTCTTAAGAGTGGCTTTTCCTGGGTAGCTTATTCCCTTACTTTCTTCACCTTTGAAGTTTTAAGTTTATCTGAGAAGTGAGTAGCAAAAGAGTAAAATATATTTCCTATCACTCTGTCTTGCCATGTTCTTAATTTTTTTTTAACTCCTTGAAGTCACTCACATCCTTCAAGGCCATTCCTCTTTGGAATTGCAATCTACTTTGTATGATAGTTATGTGTGTATTAAGCAATCTCCTCCAGTTACATCATAAATCTTCACAGCACAGAGAACATACTTTAGTTGTCTTTGGGAGCTGAAGAAAGTTTGTAAGGGAACCCACAGAAAGGCACAGAGAAGAGCAAGACCTTTCTTGAATTATAACCCCAATAAGATAGTTACTGCTATTCTGTAATGTTTCTTATACCACTTTATTTTTTAGGAATAAATGTGTTTTGGATGCAAATTATGTAATTATTAACCTCCCTTTATCTCAATTGTGGTATAACAATAGCCAACATTCACTGAGCACTAGGTACATATGAGAAACTCTCTAAGTACTTGATAGAGATTTTCATTTAAGACTCACACACACAAAAAATCCTTTGGAAGGGCTATTCTTATGCCCTTTTTTACAGGGGAGGAAATTGAGGATACAAATATGTAAATCAAAATTGGTAGAGGTAGAATTAGATTCCAGGTCTGTCGACTCCAAAATCCTATACATCAAATAATAATAATAATAAAAAAAAGACAGGGTTGTGATGGTTTCCTAAAACTATAACTCTAATAATAAAATTCAATTTAAATATTTAACTGAAGTGCTGGCAAATCATCTACCACATGATATAAGAAAGGCATATTTATCTAAAAAAAGAAATAATACGTATTATGGGAGGCAGAGGGATTATTTTTGAATGGATGAAATCAGGGAAGATTTCTTGAGAGAGGTGGAAAATGTAAAGGATTAGCAATAGGTGGAACTATGACACTTGGGAATTGGGGCATTCCAGAAAAATGAATGTAAATACACACAGATGGAACACTATGAAATATATATTCTGAGAGCTCCTGGTTCTGTTTGCAGGAGTTTAGAGTACTTAGAGGGATAGGGAAGTCTTAAACACATGCTAAGGAATGTGAATTGTATTCCATTGGTAATGTGGACTAAGTAAGGTCAAGCTGTGCTTTAAAATAAACTGATATGATTTAAAATAAAATAATTGATCTGGTAGTTGTGTTAAGTTAATGCTAGGAGTGGCTGAAGGAGAGAAAAATCATTTAATCCAACTCTCTAAATAAAAATAGTGAGAGTCTGGTTTGCAGCAGAGGAATGAAAGGAAGGATGACACCTTGCAGAAATAAATTCTATATGGCTAGCTATAGAGGGAGAGAGTCAATTCAAAGATAACAGCAAGATTTTGCCCTGAGAAACTGGCCAATATTTTGTTTGAGAAGAAAATATTAAGTGTATTTAGTATGTGCTAAATTTAAGATGCCAACCAGACACTCAGGACTATCTGGCCAGTCACTGGGATAGAATCATTAGTCACTGGTCAGGTGATTTGAGAAAGAGGAATGTGAAAGTGATCTGGAGAGAGATAATCCCTGAAATCCAGGCAATGCATTAAATGGTGACTTATACCAACGTGCCTTTCCTTTCTTCATCTTATTTCTATATTATTGTGTATTGAGTGTGTTCCAAAAACTAATTTGAGTTTTTAAAATAAGCTTTCACTAACTTTAATACAGAAAAGAAGGAAATACATCCATGTTTGAATAATAAAATATAAATACATTCTATATTCCTGATATTTAGAAAAGAAAACAAACAGGACTTGCCCTATGAACTTCAAAGTTCATGAAAACATATTGAAAATCATGTCTTGAAGCAATAGGAGAAAGCGTGTTAATTGATAATTTGCAGAATTCCCAGCACCAACCCACAAGTGAGGAACACTAGAGAAACAATGTGCCCTTCCATATTAATTGACTTCAATCCTTTGAGCATACTGTCTAATGAATAGATCAGGGTGAAACAGTGGACAGCTGGATATCAGAGAAGCATGTGATGCAACTGCATGACACATGGATTGATTTACAAGATCAAAAACATAGCTTAGGGGAAGAACTCTTGGAACGGATTACAGATTGGCTTGGGGACAGGAAACCAGTGTCAGCCAGAGGGAGGGGACTTGATGGCAGGCCACTAATAAGCAGCGGACAGTCATTTGGTCTTCCCATGCATGTCCCTGAGAGTTGTATGCATGATTTTTGGAGCATTTAAACTTTGTCATAGAAATTAAACTGAAGTAGTAACTGTTGCTAGGCGGAAGGGAAATAGAATTGTTCAGCTAGCAATAAGAATCCCAAAGAAGGCCCTCCACTGCAGCCCCAATGAGCTGTCTGCCACAATCCCCAATGAGATTAATACAGAAATTCAGAGTAAGGAAGTTAGAACCCTTTATAGCAATTTGAAAGAATATCTTATGTCTGTCAAACCTAGTAAAATAAAAATTTAGAGGTTTTATTATGCGTGTCTTTTTATTTTTTCTATTAATTCAATTTTATGCTATTTTATATTTAAAAAATTATGACAGTTTGGAAGTTAAAAAAACTGGCCCTTCCCCCCAGATAGCTTGAGAAACATTGGCCTCAGAGTACATCTTTTGATTAGTGATTGGGATTGGGGCACTTGGTCTTGACTGAGATAACTGGTTGAGATTTTGGAGCAAGGTATTTTTCAGGGAAATTCCAATGGACAGCAAAAAAACAAGACTAATGTATTTTGGGAATCTTATGAAGGAATGATTCTGATTTGGTGGATCTTAAGCCCAGAAATCTGTATTTTTTTTTAAACTCTTTGAGTGACTCCTATGATCATAGAGCTTTGGAAATACATCAAAAAAAGCTAGCACTGGGGCACCTGGGTGGCTCAGTCGGTTAAACGTCTGCCTTCGGCTCAGGTCATGATCCCAGGGTCCTGGGTTCGAGCCCCTTGTCAGGCTCCCTGCTCAGTGGGGAGCCTGCTTCTCCCTCTCCCTCTGCCCTTCTCCCCTACTTGTGCCCCTCTCCCCTACTTGAGAAAAAGAGAGAAAGAGAGACAGAAAGGAGTCAGCAGTGGTGGCTCCTTTGTTAGAATCATGAAAAAATGTCTCAAAATTATAAATCATACAGATGTGATTTGTGTGTATATTTGTGTATGTGTGTGTGTGTGAGAGAGAGAGAGAGAGAGAGAGATTCTTTGCTTAAAGTCAAAGTCATAGAAAGTATCAGGCACTCTGTAAAAAAAACAAAACAAAGTGTCCCAACAATGGGGTGAAGGGGTTGTGGTGACTGCCATCAGCTGAAAAAGTGGGAGCCCGACGTAACTTATTGAGTTGGGTCCCTCACAGGTACTCTGAGACCTGTGAACATGAGTTCCCTGCCCCAGTCTCCCCACACTCATGCTCCAGATGCTGTGGTAGAGATAACCACCTCTTTCTTCTCTTTTTTCTTCTCCCCTTCCCATTTCCCCTTTCTTCCTATCTCTCTTCTCCTTGTTCTCTCTTCCTACACTTCTTTCATCCATTTTCCTTCTTCCTTTGATTTTCTTACACTAACTCCTCTTTCCCCATCCTTCTTCCCTCTATTTCTTCATTCCCCTTTCTTTATTAATTTACTTTTCCAATAACTATGCATTGGTACCATCTCATGGCAAGACAATGTAAAAGCTGGGGATAAGATGAGCCTTCTGGCTATTAGGATGATGGTCCAGGCCATAGATACATTGATAAAGCAGTCAGCTATTCCTCCAATACTAGATTAACTCCTGCTTATTCTTTTTTTCTCCTTTCCCTTGCTGACCAAGCACAATAAAATTGACTCTTGCAGAGACCCACATTTCAAACTATAGGATAATAAGATTTAACCCTAGATCCACATTTTTGTGTATATAAATTCTCAATTGCCATTTGCTTTACTAGGATAGAGAATTTTTTTCTTTAGCTTTTACCAACCGAGATCTTTCCCTTCTTGTTCCCTCATGGTAACTGAACTGCCTCACACCTTTGTCCTTCTACCTTGCCATATACACAGTAATGGTCAGCCCCAAAGCTTTGCTTTTATCCTAAGGTTGAGACCCCAAGTCTTGCAGATTATGTCTTGAAACTGCTCTGACATGTATGTAAGCATTCATACTGTGCAATTATAAGCCCAGAGATGTGTATTTCTCTCTGTTTGATTACCTGTTGATGGGTCACAAATTATCCCTAAATTTAGCAGCTTGAAACAACAAATACACATTGTCACAGTTTCTGTGTGTCAGAAATTCCAGAAACATCTTAGCTAATTGGTTCTGGCTCAGGGGCTCTCATGAGGTTGCATCAAGATATCAGGTGGGGCTGCAATCATCTGAAGGCTTGCCTGAGGCTAAATGATCAATTTCTAAGCTGGCTTAATTTTATGATTTTTGCCTGGAGGCCTCAGTTTAATGCAGATTGTTGATAGGAGGCCTCCATACCTTGATACATGAACCTCTTATAGAGCTACTTAAGTGTTCTCACCATATGGCAGCTAGCATTCCCCAGAGCAGAAGATCAAGAAAAAAGGCAAAGGGAAAGGCTCAATACCTTTTGTGACAAAGTTTCAGAAGTTGTGCACCATCACTTCTACTTTATTGGATGTAACTCACTAAATTCAATCTACACTCAAAGTGGGGGAAATTAGGCTCTTCCACCTAAAGGTAGGAATATCAATAATAGTAAAGAATAAATCATATTTCAGTGTACTTGACTCCTTTATATCATTATATTCTATATCTAAATCAATGTCAATTTTTTTTAAATCTCCTGTTCAAAATTCATTCAGTTCATATGTAACTCTACGATAAAAATTCCATTCATTTTTTGAATATATCTTTCTTTTATGATCTCTTTATGTCTGATATAAGTCCTCTTCAATAAGCCCATATCAACTTGATAAAAATATTAGTACTTCCATTTACTTAAAAACCACAACATCCTATCCATCTCAGTTTTTTCATTAGCTTACCAATTCTTTGCAAATCAAGTGTATATAGTTACTTCTTAGAATCAAGGTTAGCCCTTAAACTAAAACTCTTATTTCTCTTTTCTTTCTCATGATAACAAAAGAATTGTTAGCCTCTGCTTCTGTAAATCTCAGCAAAAGCCATGATCAATCAAACTGAGGTTCAGACAAAATAGGGGTAGCATAGGAAATATTGGTTTAAGCCTAAAGGAGTCTCTCCTGACTGGACACTAAGTGAAAGGAGGACTATATCTGTTATGTTGACTGATGTATGCCCAGTACCTGAAATAATGCCTGGCACACAGGGGCTCATAAACAACATTCACTAACCATAACAATAAATAAAAGTGAGTGGATAAGTGAGCTGAACGAAATATCCTCTGTGGAGTTCGCCCTAAAAGATTGTCACTGACAAGTTTGATGTTTTCATTCTTCCACATTGCTCAGGCCACAATACTTGTTCTTGTCAAAGTGCCAACATCTGTTTATCCATTTTCATTTACTCATTATTTATTCACTTTAAAGCAGGTACATGTAAATCCTTGAACTTACTTAGAAGCCATTTTGTTCTCAATTAAAAAAATAAATTCTCATAATTTTAATTGTGGTACCCAAGAGAAAAATATATACTACTAGAAATATTGTATTTGTGGTGAAAAATAGTATAGTCTAAACACCAATCACATCATTGATACTCTTATCATAAACCCACTTAGTAACATAAGCCAAATTACTTTGATCCTTTGTCCAGACAAGAGGTTAGTCTCCCCAGCAAAATCCCATCAGCTACTTATCATGGCCATGTTCTAAAATCTGAAACCTAAATCATGAGCCATAGCCAGGTCTTTTTTCCATAAAAGGTAGGAAGGAAGGAGAAAAGAAGGGGGGGGCGGTAAAGAGGCAATTAATTAACATAAAGTGAGTAGCTACAGTCTCTTCCAAAGCTGGTCACAAGGTCTATGTTAGTAACTATAGCTGTCACTATCCACTTACACCCTGTCAGAACCTCAGTTAGATGGAGTTCTTTAGATAGTGAGATGACCCAAATCATTATTCCTGGAAGAATATGAATCCTTAGTGATCTCTTTATTAGGTTTTTATGGCTCTCCATTGACCAGGACTACTGAGCAAGAAAACATAGTAAGAGATTCCCTAGTGAGTCATCTGGGTTCCAAATATAGTTCTCTTTATACTAATTGTGTAGCAGCAACCCCATTTACCCCTGGTAATTGCTGTATCTACCTCAACCAGGCCAGAATAAGGATTCCTTTTTCTCTGTGTGAGGATTCAGAAACATGAAAAGTCAGGTGGCAGATACAGCTTCCACCAGAAAATACAGCCATCATTTTGGGTGATGGGCACATCATGAGACCAGTCATGCTTTCTTTGCTGTAAAATATGTTTTCTGATCGGAGGTATCTTGGATGGAATATCATGATAAGGCAGAAATATAAATCAACAAACGGTAATGCTGGCCAAATTTCCCCAGGCAGGAAAGGCAAAACTGTTCCCGAAATTTGAGAATGTTCCTATGAAAACAAAGCACTGATCTGGCCATGAGGGAAAGGCTACCAGGTAGCCAGATGAATCCTCCACAATTGTATCATATCAGGGCTCAACTTTAGGCTGTCTTGGTAGGGAGGCAATCAACAGTGGCAGTAGCAAGAAGAGCCTTGGTGAGGGCATGCAGCTGAGTTTATAGAGCTTATTTCTGACTGAGAAGTAGTCTTAGAAGACAAAAGATATTCAGAGAAAAAGTTAAGGAGCTGCTTACTGAATCTGGCTTAACTTAGGCTTTAAGGAAAATCTAACTTCTTTCCTAGACTATAATACCCAGACACTCCAAAGTTTTCCAAGAAAGGAGATGGGGGACTAATGCAAGTAAAGGAAAGTAAAGGAAAATGTATGAAGATTCTGCAGACTCCTCCCCATGAGGAGAATCTCTTTCTCTTGCAAATTTTGGAAGTTATGAGTTTTTATTAAAAGAGAGGGTGAATAAAAGATACTGCACATTAGATTACTTACAATCCCCTTGACCTCTTTTCTAACATATATTTCTGTAATATAAACTTTTTCTACTCAAATTGTGGTCCATGGAGCTGTATTGGCACCACATGTGATCTTGTTGGCAATGACCACCAGACCTACTAAGTCTGAATCTGCATTTTAACAAGACGATAAGTGATTCATGTATACTTTGAATTTTGAGAAGTACTGCTATCGACTCCTTTACTTTCCTTTTTGGGTAGAGGTTCTCACATGACCTATGTTCTGCCAAGCAGATATACCTGTATATGCATAAGATTTAGAGTAATGAAGTGAACAATATACAGCAGATTTCAAACTTTAGGTTGCATCAGAAACACAAATCAGGGGCACCTGGGTGGCTCAGTCGGTTAAGCGGCTGCCTTCGGCTCAGGTCATGATCCCAGGGTCCTGGGATCGAGCCCCACGTCGGGCTCCCTGCTCGGTGGAGAGTCTGCTTCTCCCTCTCCCTCTGCCTGCCTCTCTGCCTACTTGTGCTCTCTCTCTATCTCTGTCAAATAAATAAATAAAATCTTAAAAAAAAAAAAAAAAAAGAAACACAAATCATCAGGTCTTACCCCCACAACATTTGAGTCAATAGGTCTGGGGTGGAGTCTGAGAATGTGCATTTCTAACAAGTTACCAGGTGATGCCGATGCTCTGCCAGGGACCACACTTTGAAAACCAATCTCAAACAGCATACCGGCAGGGGGTGTTTGATTCGTCTGAAGCTAGCAGCAGCGGGAACACTTGCCCAATGCAACATCTTCCTGATCATGGCAAAGGCATTAGGTTCTAAGGCCAATGGCAACAACAACTTCTTTAGTGAGCCAGTTTTCAGTGTGGTTCTGGGCATTGTTCCCAGAAGCTCAGCCTAGAGTCTGTACTTTTAGCTCTCCCAATAATTCTGTGAACTGTCATAAATCCTTTTCCAAGTAAACTTGCTAGGTCAGATTCTGTTGCCTACAACTAAAAACCCTGGCCAAAGGAGATCTTACATACACTTAACAAAGGAATTTTAGGGACTACATTTATTATTTAGCTCAGTTCACTTCTTAGTCCATCCAGGCTGCAATAACAAAATACAAAGACTAGGTGACCTATAAACCACAGAAATGTATTTCTCACAGGTCTGGAGGTTAGAGGTCTGAGATCAGACTGTTAGCATAGTCAGGTGAGGGCCTTCTTCCAGGTCAGACTTCTCGCAAGCAATCTGAGCTTCTTTAATAAAGACACTAGTTACCTTCCAAAGGCCCCTCCTCTTAAGTCCATCAACTCCCTCGGGAGCTGAAGTTTTAACATATACATTTTGAGGGGATACATTCAGACTATAACACCTGGGTAGGTCAGGAGATAGAAGGAACAAACCTTAGTCAAAAACAAAAAATGCATAAAAATAATGTCTCCTGTGTCAGATGTTAGGAACCTAATCACATAGCAGGAGACTGAATATAGCACGGGTTCAGGACAGGTGAGGAACACTCAGCATCTGGTATTATCAAGAGGGCCTAAACTCAATACCTGAGGCATGAGTAGAACTTGCATTAAATCTTAACATGGTGATTAACAAAAACCACATTTTTTTAAACAAAGATCACATTTTTAATGTCCATTAAGAAATAGTCAATGGTATTTGGTTTGGGTATTCAAACCATATCATGAAGTAGCAATGAAAGGCCTGACTTCGGATCATGCATAAATATACATTTAAAATAATCTTTCACAGCAATTAGAGCTAATTATATGTACTAAATATACCTTCTCTTAGAAGCAAGGCTTGCTACTGAGTTATGATGATACCATTGTCAAGTGCCGGCTCCCTGAATACCACCAACATAGCCTGTTGATTTGTTGAGGCAAAGCTAAGTTTGTTGCTTACCCCGTAAGGGAAGATACCACCCTGACAGTGCTTTGGCAGTGTCTCAGACGAGATCAGAATTTATTGAGAATTGAAAGTTTGGTTTAAGGTAGTCTTTTAATTTAGGAGGTAGGGTTGGAGATGGGGGATTGGTTAGAATTGGGTAAGGTTCAGAAAACAAGGCAAGGAGTTCTGAGATGAGGAGTTCAAAGAATTTGAGGGTGCAAACTGTTGAAGTTTTCCATTGAAGAGTTAAAGCCATGAGCCTGGCAAGAGTTTTATAAAACAATGAAGTTATGTTACTATAGATAGTATGCTGTGGGGCAAAATAGTTTTAGTCTTCAGTGTCCAAGCTTTGTGTGTGTTGGGAGAGAGGTAGATTATTTTCATTCTCACATCCCACTAGAAAGTTAAATTCTCAAATTCTACTGGAAGTAATATTCTTCAGGGAAGGAACCTTTTATTACCAGTGCCTAGCAAATACCTGGCACTGAATTAAATATTAGAAGGAAAGAGGGAGGGAGGAGGAATTCACTATGGAATTTCTTCAGTCTCATAAAAGTACTGAAGGGTCCAGTAGGAATCAGGGGCTATGAAATATTTTCTCATGGCAAAGAATTTCCTGAATGTAATATAAAACCAACAGGGAAGATTCAGGTGGTCACCTGGAGAGTAAGTTGCTACAATGTAGACCATGCAATTTGAGTCTGAAAGGGGGACGGTGCTCCCTCCCGAAACAACAGTTTGGAGGATTCCCAAATTCTAGACATGCAGACAACCAACGCCTGTGACAGGATTATTGTCCATCTGAATTGAAGTCAGCACAGGGCAAATCAGTATGGAGAGAAGGATGCCTCTTTCAAAAGTGCTGCATCCTGGCACACATTTATGATTAACATCAGCCCCAGGGAGAATCAGAGGAGGGAAATCTTAAATTTGACTGGATTTAAATTTGAAATCACTGAGAAACAACTAAAACTATAAGTTACTAAATGAAGTTTTCTGCTTAGACTGAAAAGGGGGCTCAAGATTAAAATTAAGTCTAGTTATGGAAAGATAAAGTAATATTTTTGCATCTCTGTGGCTCATGCAATTTTTACATTGCTATATAAACATCTATTTTTCCTTTCCAATAAAAGGATTAGGCTCCAAAAATCCCTGTGCCAGCAGAATTCACATTTCAAAAAAAAAAAAAAAAAATAAGCCTCTAAAGGAAAAGTAAGTTTGGGCCACCAAGGTTGAATGAAGCTATGAAAGTTAGTATAAATAGGCTTTTTCATTCTTGAAAGCCAAACAATGAAGATAGCATACTAAAATCTCTTTCCAGCATCTTCAACAACATACCTGTATATATATTTTCTGCTTTGTAGCAGATAATATACCTCTCCTTGCCCTATACATGTTGTAGTCCACATTACATGCTTTTCTGGGTAGATGAATAACCTGTTAAACCTTGCCTCCCGGGTCACATGGTGACCCCAAATACGTACAGTAACTTGACTGAAAAAGCCCTAGGCAACTTTTACTCAAGCAACTAGGCCTACCAAATAGGTACCTCTTAAGCCTTCATACTACCCACTAACAGAACTTTAGGCCTGCTCATGACAGTTCCACACTAGAAGACATACATCTCTCTTCCTTCCAGCCAATGGGATGAAGTTCTAACTTTACCTTGGCCACCTTAATTTCTCCCAAAGCTGCATTTTAAAAATCTCTCTCCTGCTCTGCCACCTGCTTTATCTCTTTTGTCTCTTTTTTGAATTCCCAACTCCTTACTCCCTCTTTTTCAATCTATCCCCAACAGGTGTGCATCTAATCAAAGGAAGATTCTCCTGATTGGGGAAAAGCATACAAAAGCAAGCCACGTATGTACAATTTCATGAAAGGGAAATTGCTTTTGATAAGAGCTTTTCATAAATGAAATTATGTGTGAAAACTGCTACAGTAGTTCTGTGGACAAACTGCTGGAGAAGCACTTGAAATAACTTTGAAACTTCAACACCAGGCAGCTAGAGTCAAAAGGAATTCATTGTAGTAGAAACCTATGCCAGGAGAATTCATATTTCCAAATAGTAAGTCTTCGAGGAATAAATAAGATTGGACAACCAAGGTTGTGAGTGAAATTACGAAAGTTATTACAGCTAACTTTCAGTAGAAACTGGCTTTTTTGCTTATCAACCCACTAATAAGAAAACCACAGTCAGATTAACATGTTTCATTTATTAATTTATTCAACAAATATTATTGAGAGCCTAATATGTTCTTACATCTGTGTTAAGCACTGGGAATACAAAACCAAGCAAATATACACTCTGACCCTGCACTCATGATTCTTGGAATTTAATTTCCCCCATGCAGTCCCCACGGAGAGAGAAAAAAACAAAAACAACTATCTTTCTTTAGTTTACTGTGCTTTTAAATCTAATCAAGTCTAAAATGAGATCCAAATTTTTGCTCTCATGATCATTTAACATTTTACAAGTTATTCCATAATTTTTTCCTTAACGCTTTTTTGTTAGTGTTTTAAAATCCAATCTTTAGTACATGTCCTTCTTTAACAAAGTTCAATACTAGTGAAGTATCATTAGACTACATTCTTTCCACCAATAAAATCTAAATGCATTGCTGTAATAAAATAAGGTCACAATTCTACCATTTCTATAGGATTCATGATCTACCTATAATGTGGAAGAAACTGTATTCAGTCTTTACTGGAATTCTTTCATTCATTGATTCATAAGTGTATGCCTACATGCAGAAATTCATTTCAACAAACATTTGATGAGTAATTACTATACGGCTGCCATTGAACTTAGCCATGAAGATACAGAAGATAGTAAGTCATAGGCTCTGCCAGATAACTACTAGACCACTACTACTACTACAAATAATAATAATTCAATATCAGTGCTATAAAGTATAAACAAATTACTTTTGGAGGAAGGCTTGACCAGTTCAGCCAAAGTATATTGATCAATATTTCACAGAAGATATTTGATCTAGTCCTCAATAAATGCTTAGCATTTTACCTTAAAACATAATTTGCCTTCAAAACAGGATCTTATGAGATGTGTAGCTCCCATTATTCTGAGGTATTGTTTGTTATTCTAGTTCTACATTTTCTTTGACCTAAATACCCCATTAGTAATAACATGTTAATAACATGTTCCCCACTATTGATAATTAGACTAGCCTACTGTGAAGCATGTTTTTAAATACCTTGATTTTTCCTTCAGAATAAGCAACCCACAGGTATCATTGGTTGACTGAGCTATTTTTAATGAATACTTTGCTGTGATAAGGTTCTGCATAAAATTAATCAAATCAGATCTCACGATGTTATCTTGTGGTGCCTAGAGTGTCAACAGTGTTTTCTGATAGATGACACTTCTCTGAAAGTAAGGGACATGAAGGTCTAACCAACAGTCCCTTCATTAATAAAGCTTGTGGAACATTGCCCTAACTCTTTTTCTAAGGAAACAATTACAGTACACATTAGTGTTTGGAAGAGAAAATTTAGTCTTAACCCCAATACTCAACACATAACCATGGTAATTTAGCTTCAAAATTGAGAACTAACATTGAAAAACAATGGGGGTATTTAACTTTGAAGGAATACACTGGGTAATTCTAAGCCCAGGTTCTGCTAGAGGGATAGTTTCTCCAGGCAAACTAACCCTGGAGAATTGGCTTTTTTACTCTTATAATATGATTTTGCAAATAGACTAAAATGTTAGTTGCGTCTGGCCGGTAGGCAGGTACCCCAAATGTCCTCAGCACTGGGTAATGGACAAGGAGGAAAGAAAAATCCTAATGAGGATGGCGAAGTGAGCTTCCCCAAAAAACTTGATAGTATCCTCACCATAGTCAGGTGGTCTCACTGGAATTGGGTCATCATTGTGGAACCTGAAGTCCACAGAAGCTTGCCCGATCAAAAGGCAACGTGCTTCTTCATCTCTTTTGTCTGTGTATTATAAATTGTATTTTTTACCTACAACAAAGGACTTACATTTGTTTCTTCCGTCTATTAGCATTTCTCCATGGATCACCATCAGCCTGTGACAACTGCATAGGCTATTATCTGGTGTGTTAAATAAATATAGTTGATCTTGATTTAAGGTGGTTCTACACCATTAGTTTCTAATGCAGCCACTCTCAAAATCTCTAAAATATGTATGAAGACACTCCCTCCCAAAGGACAAAAATCTTCAACACTGAAAAAAATATCTACTGGCAACCCAATGCCAAAATCTTAGACAAATACGAATTAAGTATAAGGAAATAAACCTGAATTGAGAAACTCTATTCAAAGTTTATCTTATTAAAAAGACAACCTGAAAAAGGAGAAAAGCATATTATACTTCACTTTTTGTACCATTATGTTAAGTTTAACCTAGTGTAAGTAAATGTTAAAAGCAAAACAATAAAATAAACAAGTGGTGCTACCACTTCTCTACTGTAGCACTTTCTTGGTTGAAACTTGCTGTTTCTGTAATACACCCTTCAACTCTACAGCCTTTCTAAATCTTTTCCATGAGAGACGTTCACAAGAAATAATTGAGAAGGAAGGGGGAAATTTTAATGCACATTGTATCTTAGAAGGTCTGATCCCCAGAAGTAAGGGTTATACACAGACAAAAAAAACCCTGAACAAAGTACATGCTTAAAATAAAAATTTTCAATTACCTCCACACCTATTGGCAAAGAATGGTTAGAAATGTGAAATATCTAAAGAAGAAAAGTAAAGGGTTTTGGTAAATAGCTAATAGTCTCTGACTCATGTATAGCTCTACCAGATTAATTCCAGACAGATATTAGAATTTGCTCAGGAGCTGGTACATTGCCTTACCCTCCTGTTATAGCTCTATGAAAGGAATTTCTCTATTGTTCAAGACTGTGGCAAATGAGACCAGCAGTTTGACCACCTGGCATAGTACCAACTTAAAGTATTAGAGCAGGGTTCCAAATCCTATTAAGCCCAGAGCTGTCTTTTTATGGCAAATAGTTTGTAGAATCCCCATTTCTGCCCTGAAATTAAATTCATATATGATATAAACTATTCACACAAATAATTTTCAAAAATATTAATATAAAAAACATAAATATCATGCCTTAACTGTAATAGAAAGTAAAAAGAATAAAAAGGTAATTTGTAATAAAACTGTATTTTCAAATGAAAATGCTCAGGTATAATAAAAACAGGAGCCATATGAAGTAGTCAGATGTTTGTGTCTATACTTAGAATCAGTATGAATGTGACAACTACAAATGGAGTCAGGTACAGGTGTGTCGCATGGGCAACTCAAATACCACAAATGGCGTTGCCATTGGTGATATGATTTTCTGAAATGGTGAGCAACTCTTGATAGAGTTCTAACAAAACAAATTACAATCTTTTCTCAATTTACAATGTAGCTGCATTCCTGGAAATTTCAGGATATATTAAAATCACACAAAAAACACTTTGTGTTTATGTGTAAAATGCAATTAGGTTTTAGGTCCAAATAATTCTAAGTTGATCTTTTTCACATGAATATCTCGAAGGATATTTGAAAATCATGTAGGTTTCAGAACTGTGCTTCATTTCAAGGCCTGTCTTGCACATTGCAGGACGTCTTAAATGACTGACTCACACACACTGTTAGTAATGACACCGAACATCACAATAAGCAAAGATGCACCCACAGATTTTAAAAATGCCCCAGGGTATGGTATTTCCCTGTTAAAGAACTACTAAGAAAGGAAGGCAAGTGTGGTTAATGTACAGAAAGCAAAAGAAAGTAATAGGAAATGAGTCAGAATGATAGGAAGGGACAAAATTACATTGCTGTTGTTGTTAAGTATTACGGGAAACCAACAGAATATTTTAAGAAGGAAGCAACATGATTTAATATATTATTTTAAAAGATCATTCGGGTGCACCTGGCTGGCCCAGCCACTAGAGCACACGAGCCTTGATCTCGGGGTTGTGAGTTTGAGTACCACGTTAGGTGTGGAGATTACTTAAAAATAAAATCTTTAAAAATTAAAAATAAAAGATCACACTCAGTTTACTGTATATAGAACGGATTGTAAAGGTACAAGAGTGGAAGAATTTATAGACCAATTAGGAAGTCACTGAAAATAGATTGGGGAACATGATAATGCCTTGTACTAGGGTGATAGAGATGGATATGGGGAAACTTGTGTATTCAGGATTTATTTTTGAGATGAAGACAAGAGAACTTACTGATAAAGTCAGATGTAAGAGGCTAAGGAAAGAGAAATCAAGAATGCTTCATAGATTTTTTTGGCAACTACGGAAATGGTGGACATTTTTTGAGATGGAAAGCATTGGGGAATGAAGAGGTTTTGGTGAAAAAAAAAAGAGTTTTGTTTTATTTTATACATGTCGAGATGTCTACTAAATATGCAAATAGAAGTACTATATAGGCAATGTCTATATTGGTCTGGAGATCAGTGAAGTAGTAAAGTGAATTGAATGACTTAAGTTAGAGAGCATATAAATGGATCAAACTCTGACAAAATAACAGGTGGCACCAGAAATTGACCTATTAAAAGAGGCTGAGAAGGAGTAGCCAATGAGGTAGGAAGATATGGTATTACTGAAATCATGAGGAGGAAAAATTATTTAAGGAGACACTCCTTTGTTGAATTATACTGAAAGACTGAGTAAGAGAAGGGTAGAGAAGTGATTATTGGTGTTGGCATCATAGAGGTGATTGGTGAGTTTCATAAGAGCAGTTTCAGTGTGGTGATGAGGACAGAAATCCTACTGGATTTTGTTAGGAGAAAATGGAGGGTGGAATCAGATGCAACTACATATCTTTCAAAAAGTTTTGATGTGAAACAGCCAAAGTAAATGAGATTGAACTGAAGGGAGATGTAGGAACTTTTCAAGTGGGAAATTTTGTGTGATAGGAATCAAACAGTAGAGAAAAAGTGGTGATTATTGAAAAAGAGCAAAATATATGAGGTACTGAAAAGAACTTAATAATCAAAATCTGAAGTTAGTAAGGCTGAGAAGTGGGGCAAAGAGTATTAGATGCTGTTATAACGTGTGCTATACACATCCTCTTTGCACTCACCTCCACAAGCTAAGAGCTGATTACTGGGTGATACTTGCAGCTCTGTCCAAGGACTATTTTTCTAGACATAGGAATGAGGTTGGCCTACATGGTGGGCAAACTGAAAATACCAGAGATGTAATGTCTGCCAAGCAGTTTTCAACCAGTGATGGGTGAGGAATTGGTAGATAAATACACCAGCTTCTTCACCATTAAGAGTGATGCTGAGGTATGTTCTGTAATATTTCCCAGAGATTCCCAGCCAGGATTAAGCTCTAGGTACATACAGTGGTAACTTTTTTGAAACACACCTTTTATTGACTTCCTTCCCTTTACTATCTATGTCACTGCCAATATTTCTTGAGATGACCTCTTTAAGTATTAGTAATCATATACTTGTCTTAAGGTGTGTTTCTGGAAGAATGCAAACCAAGCAAGACTCCGAGCATAGAACATCAAATCAACAGATAAATATAATTTCAACTTTGTTAAAATATATCACTTGAAGAAAGGCTGACATAATACACTAAATTGTTAATATTAGTTTATTTGGAGTGATGAGTGAATCATAGAGGATTCTTTCCATTGCAAATGGCAGAAAACTCATCCCAAACTGGCCTTATAAGAAATAGTATTTTTGACTTATATATCAAAAAAGTGCAAGGGGAAAGACAGGGCTTGACTCAGGATTCAAATAATGTCCTCAAAACTTTGTATATCTCCTTATTTCAGCTATGACCTTTGGAGTTAGTCAAAAAGTGGCAAGATGCGACCAGCCCCTGTGTCCTCTCAATGTTCAGAACCATGGAAAAGAATGAGTCTACTTCCTTGATAGTACAAACAAAAGTCCCAGAATTGAAACTTAGGCCTGCTGGGCAAACTTGAGACATGTGCCTATTTGTGAAGCAATCACTGTGGCCACAGGGATGAAATGCCCTGATTCTTTCAACTCTGGTAGCCCATGTAGACTCCCATTCTCCCAACCACAGGGGACAGGGCACCAACACTGGTCAGCAGATTCTACTTTGTGGAATGGAGGCCTACTGATGATGTTGGTACATCTAGTATCCCTCACACACATCAAATAAGTTACCCAATCCTGTGGTCTCTGTATCTCAGACATAGAGACATCTAACTCAAATGGCTGTACTCTAAGTCCAAGTCATTGGCATCTGTCACATGGATTAGCCAGAAGCCTCCTAACTAGCAAAGATGTAATCTTTCTTACCAACCCACATTCATTCTTCTCAAAACACCCAGAGACTTCTTTCTAAAAGACAAAATTGATTGTGTGACTTGCTTGTTTAAATCCCTTTAGTGCTTCCCTGCTTCCCATTACCCTTAAGACAGTTTTTTAAATTCCCAGTTTCCATCCTGATTCCCCTCTAATCTCATCTGAGCTGCTGAGTTTTTCACACTCTCACCAGGCTAGATTTCTTTTGGTTCTGTGAACATGCCCTATTCTTTCCTAACTTTACATAGGCTATATCCTCTGTTTGAAAATCATTTCTTGGGGCGCCTGAGTGGCTCAGTTGGTTGAACGACTGACATTTGATTTCGGCTCAGGTCATGATCTCAGGGTTATGGGATTGAGCCCTGCCTTGTGCTCTGTGCTCAGTGCAGAGTCTGCTTGGGAGTCGTATTCTCCCTCCCCTTTTACCTCTCCCCCCAACTCAAATGTGTGTTCTCATGCGCATGAGCTCTCTCTCAAAAAATAAATAAATTCTTTTAAAAATAAAATAAAAATCATTTCTCCTCCCCAACTCCACATCCTTCACTAGCTAATTGATCTTTAGGTCTTGCCTTAAATATTTCTCTATCAACAAGTTTTCTTTGATATTGCCCATTCCCTTACACGTGCCCTAAAATAGGTAAAGTCTGCCCATATGATCCCACAGCATTGTGTAGTTCTTTCTAATACTTCCCACACTTAAAATTAGTCTCTTACCCCACTAGACGGCAAACTCAATCCTCATAAGGACTGTATCTCCAACTTCTAACAGAGCAAGAACTTAATATATGAATAAACAAATGAATGAATGAATGAACAAAAACTCTTGCTGCTTCAGAACTTACTAAAACTGAGATCCCAAGGACACCTGGGTGGCTCAGTCAGTTAAGCATTTGCATTCGGCTCAGGTCATGGTCCCAGGGTCCTGGGATCAAGTCCTGCATCAGGTTTCTTGCTCAGCAAGGAGTCTGCTTCTCCATCTGCCTGCTACTACCCCTGCTTGTGCTCTCTCTCTCTCTGACAAATGAATAAATAAAATCTTAAAAAAAATAATTGTAAAAAAAAACAAACCCTGAGATCCCAGAAAATACATGGCTAGAAAACTGAGAGTATATTATATATAACAAATGTGTACAATTATTTTAAAGATTATAATAAAGCAATAAAAATACTGGAAGGGAATATTTCAAACTGTTGAGAGTGGCTTTCTTCCATTCTATCAGGGGCAGGGAGAGTGAGAGACAGGCAATGGTTTTCCATATTTTGAAAATAATTTTAAAAGGATCATATGTTAAATTGATGTTGAAAACATTTAATGACAGAAAATTATCCATTGCTCAGATTCATGGAAAAAAATGTGCACCTAATCATTTCAAAGCTTGATTCTTGTAACTCTCACCTTAAACTCTGAGACATCATCTAACTCTGGTTTTCAAACACTTTTAGCATTTGAATCCTTTATTTTCAACTGAAATCTTACATGGAAATCTAATACAATTATTTTCCTTGAAGCAAGATGGAAAACAAGGCAAACCACCAAGACTGCACTCTCCCCAACCTATCCTTCCAGAGCAGCCTTAGGATATGTTCACAAAACTTAGGGCTATGGAAGATACAGTTTGAAAACCATGGCTCTCACTCAAACACAGTAAGGACAATAAACCCAAGCCCCATAGTCTACAAAATGAAACCCAAAACAAATCTGTATTGCTCAAATCCCAAAGAGTTTATGGGTATTTTTTTAAAAAATGCAAATTGATTAAAAATTATGTAATGGTAGGAACTTTTGATAATGGATAAGGTCATTTATTTTTTCTTTTTTTTAAATTTTTTATTTTATTATGTTATGTTAATCACCATACATTACATCATTAGTTTTTTTTATTATGTTATGTTAATCACCATACATTACATCATTAGTTTTTGATGTAGTGTTCCATGATTCATTGTTTGCGTATAACACCGAATGCTCCATGCAGAACGTTCCCTCTTTAATACCCATCACCAGGCTAACCCATCCCCCCACCTCCCTCCCCTCTAGAACCCTCAGTTTGTTTCTCAAAGTCCATCATCTCTCATGGTTCGTTTATTTTTAAGATTTTTAAGTTTCTATTCCTTTGTTTTTTCCGCTTCAATTCACTCCTTGAACAATTCAGTTCTAAAAGCAGGCAGTGGGATTGAGTATGATGAATGTCCTCACCAGGATGGAGAATATGGCCCAGAGCAAGGTACAAAAACCCAAGTGGGTTAGAAATACCCACGTATTTCTAAGTAGGAATCCACACAGGATGGCAGTAATAGCAGTGATCTGGCATCTGAAATCAGAGCTCAGTAGGATGAGAAGAACTGCTACTTGGGGTAGCAGCCAGGGTTGTCAAAGCCCAGGCAGTGCATGGGGCATTTTTGAGGGCTCGGGGTGGCAGCAGCAATTGGAAATTGGTCACATGGGGGGTTGATTAAATAAGTAAACATATCAAAGATAATAGGAACCAGCTTTCTCACTGTTGGAGGAGGGAACAACAAAGGTGGAAAGGGAGGAAAAAAGAGAATGAACCCTGTGGTGCTACAGAAAAATTTGAGGTGTTGATATGAGCTCATGATTTCCAATAGACAGATAAACAGAGATGTAAACACATGGATATATATAGAAATAAATATAAATGAAAGGGCTTGGGAATAGTGACATCCCAATAGCAGTGAGCACACAGAACTTGTTTTCTAAATACCATTCACCACTAAATGGAACCAGTCTCCTTAGAGAAATTGTTGATTCCAAGACTATGGCAAAAAAGTTCCCAATCAGCTTGGAACACCTTTTTGCACCAGAAAGAAAGCAAGGGAGTGTTTAAAAACAGATGGTGACATGTCAAAAGGACACAGAAGCCAGCTTGAAGGGGCTCCCCACTGGATAAACCTGGGGCAATTAAAATACCAAAATAAATAATTACAGTTATAAATTAGAACCAGCTAATTAATACTAATGTAAGTAAATGAATAAATTGAATGTTTGATGGGGAATTGAATAACAAGCTTTATAATGAATATTTACATAGTTGCAAAGTGTCTCCCCAGCAAATAATTATAGAGGGAAAAAGAGTAACATTACTATAGAGAAACCTGGCAAACACTATCTTTAGCAAATGATCAACCTGATAGCATCAGTAACAGGACAAATCAAAATGTTATGTACCTAATAGGATACACTGAGAAGAACTCAGCATCACTGCTATGGTATCCCTGGCAAATATGCATAACTTGACTCCATTTATAAGAAAAAAATCAGACAAACTCAAATTGAAGGACATTCTAAAAAGTAAGTAGCCTGTGATCTTCAAAAGTGTCAAGGTCATGAAAGTCAAGGAAAGATAAAGTAAGAGTTTCAGATTGAAGGGGACTAAAGATTCATGACACCTAAATGCAAGATGTGATTCTGAACTAGATCTTTTTGCTAAAGAAAAGACATACTAGGAAAATCGTAAAACTTGAATGGGGTCTAAATATTACATGGTAGTCATATATCAGTGTTAATTTTCTTATTTTGATGATTTTATTGGGGTTATTATAGAAATATGTCCTCATGATAGGAAATATACACTAAAGTAAGTATTCAGAACTGATGGGGCATGAGATCAGCAACTCTCTTGAGTGGTACAGGAAAATTAAAGTTCTTCATACTGTACTTCCAACTGTTCTATATGTTTGAGATTGATTCAAAACTTTAAAAAATTATAACAGAAAAACACTGCCTAGGGTTGACTTTTCATTTAGGAGGACCTTGCAAACCAAATCACAATTTTATGTGATGGTAGGTCTTTCTCTCTTACTCTTGTGCTAAACCTGAGTGAGATGTATAAATTCTCCCAATTGCTAGGTTCAGTCCCATCCTTTATATAAACCATTGTTGTCTTTTATCAGGGATAATATAAGAAACTCTCTTCTCCACTTTAAAAGTTCTCTAATCCATTTTACGGGTGTTGGGAGTTTGCATCCTTGTCCTTATGACCTGCTTTCTGAAGACTACTTTTAGGCCTGTTTTGCTCTAGCTACTTTGACCAAGACCTTGGCATTCAGTTAGTCTTTTATTTTTCTTCCCCTCAGTCAACAAAAGATAGAAAAATACTTGAGTACCAATTACATGCCAGACACCATCCTAACACAGAATAAAGATGTAGCCAAAGCTCTTCATACAAAGCTCCAGTATTGAAACTGACAGGACTGATAATCTTTAGGAAAAGCTCATTTCCAAGGTCACAAGTGTTACTCTTCATACACACACACACACGCGCGCGCGAGCATGCACAAGAAGGGATAAGATAATTTTTTAAAAGGGCTTATAGATTGTTATTCTGATGCCATTCCCATTGGAATGGACAGCATAGTTCTGGAAAATAAATGACAGTACCTGAGGCTATTAAATCGCTGTGACTCATTCCTAAAGTATCCCATTTGGCTTATAATGCTTCTGAATCAATTCTATTAAAGATATCATTAAGACTTGCTTACATCATTTACATAATGTGAAGGGACTAAATTAAAAGAGTTGTGAACAGTCTATCTCAAGGCCTGGATTTAGTGCTATTATATGCCACACAATTTCTAGCTCTTACTGTAACATCCTCTTTGACACCCAAGCTATTGCACAATCACTTGTCTCATCCTTAAATGCTGTCATTTGTAAGCAACATATCCATTCTTCTGAATAACTTACACATACATCCTGCCCCAGACTGAACCACTTCTGAAGAATCATGAGAGGGTTATTTTAGTGCAGGTTCATGCATTAGGTTCGAAACGTCAAAAAAAATTCACAGCGAGTGTCTTGCCTAAAGCTGTTTACACATCATGCATTAAATATTTTAATTAAATTTAAGTTTCAATTTTATTTAAAAAATTACAACCACCTAGGTGTTTAAAATACAGTATCTGGGCAATCCTGTTGTCTAGATAAACGACACAATTATTCCACCCAGATCTCACTTCTATCTGATGCCCACAGGTACCACTGCTCTATTTAGACCGTATCTTTCAAATTGTAGGTTTTTAGTTTGACACAGTTAATCAAATGGCCAACTTTTACATCCCTTTTCCTTTGTTGCAAGTCCCTGGCTCCTTTTAACCTAATCTACTTTAAAACCCACTCACCCAAACTTGAGCATTGCCTGCTCACTCTGCTGCCATAAATTGTATGCAGAATGGGCCAGAGGGTGCTCTAGTCTCTAATCAAGTCAGCTAGGAAATGACAAAAGCTCCTATTCTTTACTAACTTTCTGGCATTTTCAAGATATTGTAAAGCCCTCTCCTTGTGATACCGCACACATTTAGGCAGTTACCCTAAACGTGGTGAGAAAGGATGTATTGTTAGGACCCATAGCATGGAAGGAGAAACACCGCAAACAGGTTGGTGTTAATCTTTGTGGCCTCTAGACTCCATATTTAATACATTTCACATTGCACTGAGATTAGGGTTGAGGAAGAAAGAATGGTTTAACTTAGATGTAGACAAAGAGATAATTTACATTCAATCCTAAAACTCCAGTAGGGACACTCAAAAATGAAGGTTTATCCTACTGCCTTCAAACTAGTACATCATCATTGCCCAACATTAATAAGCCCATGAAGCTACGTCCCCCACAACTCCCTATCTTCAGAGCTTGTATTAATGCTTTGGCTCTTCAGAATATTAGGAAAGGGTTAGACATGTGCAGAGTATTCTTGATTATACTCAGTGTGTAATGTATACCCTATTTCCCTAGTAGACGGTGAACTCTTCAAGGACAGGGAATTGGTCTGTCTGCCTTTTCTTCTCTATACCCCTGTAAATGACTAATACCTGGAACAGAGTGGTGGTACTTAATACTTTTTGAATGATTGTCTGAATTGGGGCAGAAAAAAAGCTCATGAAGAATATAGGTTAAGATTTAACACCATGTAAATCTAGAGATTCATCAATATGATGCCTAAAATAATCTATCTTACCATTTAAATCAAACTCATTTTATTTTTTATTTTTTTTTATTTTATTTTTTTTTTAAGATTTTATTTATTTATTTGACAGAGAGAGACACAGTGAGAGAGGGAACACAAGCAGGGGGAGTGGGAGAGGGAGAAGCAGGCTTCCCGTGGAGCAGGGAGCCCGATGCGGGGCTCGATCCCAGCACCCTGGGATCATGACCTGAGCCGAAGGCAGACGCTTAATGACTGAGCCACCCAGGCGCCCCCAAACTCTCTTATTTTATTAAAAACCAAAGCAACTGGTAAAACTTCTCCACACAGAAAAATTGTATGGATTTGGAGATGCCAATTAGTAACTGAGTGTGGATGACTGGAATCCAAGCAGGGAGCTAAAGTCAATGCTGGATTACAGATTCTGTAAACCTTTATTTATGTAAGTCTGGTTCACTACTCCCACTGTGTACCTTCCATAGGTCCCTACTGAGAGACTGGTGAACTCTTCCTGCTTGACAGGTCATGACTCCAATTTTTCTTGCCTCTTTAGCTCCAAAAAATTGCCAAATCCCACACTGCTTTTCAGAGACTCTCTAGTTTGTTTCTTAAATACTTGCTCTGCCCAACTTAAGAATTTCACAAAAAACGCAAGGGAGAATCTGAAAAGATTGGATTTATCTCTCTGTACTTCCCCTCTCTCCAGCATCTTGGTCCCTCAAGCCCTGGCCACCTTCATTACTCTGTACTTCAATTTTTATCCCTCTCACACTGTGACACTATCAGAAGATTCATTGCTGCAGCCCTCTGCAGGATTCTTAGCCTCCCTCCATTGGCCAGGAATTGGGAAATATCCCTAGGAAGAAAGCAGCTTACAAAATATCAGCTCATCTCTCTGTAATTACCTTCTTTTCTAGTACCTTCACTCCTCAGTTGTCTCAGCTGTTTTCCAAATTCTTTAAATAGATCATTTCATATTTTGTCCAACTTTTCTGTCATTCTCAGTAGGAGTATTGTTCTGCTGTAAACCAATGCATTGTGCACTTTGGAATCTTTTTTGATGAGTTTTTAATCTGAACATTCATCATAGTTTAAAAGAATGTAACTTAAATGCAAGTTTGTAAAGGAGATTGGTAACTCCTATTCCCATGTTTATGGAGTATTTTATTACCTCATATGATATGATTTGAATGGTGTAGAAAGGGGGTGCCTTCCTCAAAGTGTTTTCATCGCATATACCTATTACTTAAGACCGTACCATAAGAAAGATATTCAGGGCATTGTCTGTTAACATACAGATGCCTCTAGAAGATTAGCAGTCATTACACTGATGATGATGGATATCAGACTTTTGCAAGGGGAGAGATACGGAGAAGGAATATGAGTCTTGAGTTTTGCTAAAGAGAGAATCCCAAGGCCAGATTCAAGCTACCGGTACCCAAGAAAAGGGAAAGAAAGCACAATGTGAGGAAAATACTGTGACAGGATTAAGCTTTCCTACATCATGTCTTTCCCGAGACTGACTCTAATCTGTAGGATTATTGCACCCCTATCCAGATTAACAAATATTAGAAGGATCATATCGACCAAAGGTGGACACTCTTCCTGGGTGCTGGTGGCACGTTTTGTCTGCCTGCTTTGTAAAGGGTGTGTAGCCCAACGAGGCCTCAACTAGTATCTACCTTCTTATTTTTCTCTTTAGTAGAGGAATGTTTTAACTGATCCACTATGTTAACATTTGTTATATATTTTTTTACTTTATCAATCATGAAACCCATGACAAAGCCTTGCATTTGTACACCAAAAGGTAAGAAACAGATAGAAATGAAACCCTTGACCCTTATGTGCCTGCGCTATGAGCAACATATGCTAAACCAAACAATTCTAGACATCCAAACTTTGGACTTAGGTTTGGTTTGGACAAAAGCAAGTTCTGTTACTCATTATGAAATGAGTGTGTTTCCTGTTACCCAGGAAGTAGGAGCTGGTCTGCAACAAGATGCTTCATACAGAGACAGGAAAACCACAAATCAGTGTATGTGATCAGTATTTGACATTCTACTAGCATGTTGCAGCTGCTTCCAGCTCCGCTGGGATAAAGCATTGACACGTTATTTGATAAGGTCTATGTGGGATGGACTGAGCTGTGAGAGGAAAGCCACAAGGCCAACCTGCTGAAAATGGTGTTGTTTTATTTTTTTCCAAAATGAATTAAAGTGCTTACAACCCCTACCAACCTTGGGCCCTCTTGGCCAAATTTGTCTTAAACCCAAGAGATAGCTCCTATATCTCAAAGATTCACAGATGGAAAGAAATGGAAAAACACTCCTAGAAACAATAACTAATTTCAAATGAGGGGTTAGAGGAGGAAATAATCTTTATTAATCTCCTACCACATACCTACTAGGCTCAGAGCTTATTTATATTATAACAAACTTTCACATTAGTCCTAGGGTAACTGGAATAACATTTTTAAAAAGAGGTATCTGAGGCTCTGAAAAATTAGGTCATTTATCCAAGATGATCCAGTAATGAGTGATAGATCTGAGACTTAAACCTGGGAGTTCCGAGTTTCAAAACTCATATGCTTTCCATTACTCATGATGCTGAAATACTCACTTTGTATCATCCTGTCTTTTGGACTTTATGAAGACCATATAACTGTGATAAGCCAAATTCAATGCCTTTTAAAATCACATGAGGCATGTGTTCCTTATGTTACACAGTGAAACAGCTCAAGACATAAATTAAGGTCTAAGCATGTACTTGCCAGCGCCCTGATAATATCATCCTGGCATAAACTGACATAGTGGTGGGCCTCCTCAGTTCAAGTTCTGTCAAATCCAATCACTTAATTAAAGCCCTGGATATGATGGGAATTTCAATAGCAGGGCACTCTAGGAGCATTCTATAATATAAAGCAAATACAGAAATAAAACTACTAGAGAGAACCTATCAAAGCCATAATACATCTATTACCACAGCTGTTTCTCCCCAGACACTAGGCTCCCTCCTGAGCCTATTATTAAGTGCAAATGACCAGGCTCAGTGACTGTTATTTTTAAAAACATTACTTATCGTGTATTGTGTTCTGAAACTTGTTGACTTATTTTAATTTGCATAATTATAGTAATTTTCTCCTATGTCAATGCCGTAGGATTATATTAGGGTTTTGCCTTTTATTTAAAGAAATACACAGGTTCAAAAATAAATTGTTGTTATATCATTTTTGACCCTTTCAGGCAGTTGAGATGCAGTGATCATGAAAGGATACATTTTGCTAAGTTCACCCTTGGCTCAGGATTGGAAGAGGTGGCATAGGTATGAAAGAACAAAACAGGGAGAGATAAAGAAAAGTGATTAGGATAGTAAAATGATGTAGAAACAGAGGGAAGAAGAGCTCTTTGTAGACCTTCTTCAGAGTGTACTTCAATTTTTATTGTAACATTTTCGTTTTTAGCAACTGAGGGAATTTGGCCACATCATCCTTATTTTACAGATAATGAACTTAAGAATAATCACTCATCTAGTTTACCTTAGAGCCAAGTTTGACACTTAGATTTCTTGATTCTTAGTCTGACCATGTTCCACTCCACAGAATAAGAACTTTGTCCAAGATTTGCTCAGTGAAATATTGAGACATCCAGGCTATTAGTTGTCCACACTTAGGCTGCACAGTAAGTCAGGAAATTTTCCACTTTATGGGCACTTTTATTTTTTTAAGGAAATTTGTCTATACTTGCCACATATCCCCACGACCTAAATTCTATTTCCCCCTTAGGTCCTTCTAGTATGTCTTAAAACCAGAAAGATAACAGACCTCTGACAGAATCAAGAAAAATAAAACTCTGTTCTTGGTTCCTGCCCATCAATCCTACGCCCAAAGCTGCCCAAGAAAAGTACAGACAGGTCGGCATAAAATCCAGTACATCCACCCCCAACTCCAGAGGGTGGATGAAGATAGAAGCACATGTACCTAGAATGTGCATATTGGCACCCTGTCTTCCTATTTCTCCCCCCTCTTTTTTAAAGTTTCATGACCTTCCAGTCAGTAATAGGAGGACCCAGACAGTTGAAACACGCTGGAAAGACATGGGAGAAGGGGCAGCATGAGTACATAAATGAAGGTTACTAGACTTGTAGATTAGGAAAAAGTCTTCAGCATAGGTCATCTGAGTCCCTGAACTAGGTTTCCAACTGTCTTTTTTCTTTTTCTTTTTTTAATTCAAAATCAATTAACACATAGTGTATTATGTTTCAGAGGTAGAGTTTAGTGACTTCTAAATTCATCACCCCTTCATGTGCCATAGGATCTATATCAAAGTTATCCTTTTCCCCTACTAAGGCAGTTCTTACTTATAAGTCGAAATTCCCACGAAGGTCTGAAACCACAAAATTACCTCTAAATCCTCTCTCTCTCTGCTTTCTTCATCCAAGCAGCAATGTGATATAACATAGGAATAGTGGACTTAGAACTCAAATGTCTGCATTTGAATCTCTACTTCCCCTCACTACTGGTCTTTAGCCTCTCTAAGCCTCCCTTTCCTCATTCATTCCTTAGAGATAATACCTATCACAGGTTGTGAGGACTAGTAGATATAATACATGAGTGCCTGTAAACACTTGAAAATGTTATATTTATTAAAGTGGTTCCTTCTTTTTCATTTCCAGCATCTTCATAAAATGTAAGCCCTTATTACTCAGCTGGACAGTATTTTCTAGCTTTATGGTTCCCAAGAATTGGTCCAGTGTTCTTTTCCAGTATTTATTTTTCAGTAGTATTATTGGTCTATATCTGTTCCAGTCATAACACACTGTTATCAGAATATCTCTGTGCTTTTCTACTCCTCCGCATTTGTTCTTAATATCCCATTTTCCATGGAATGTTCTACTTTCCCTACTCTTTTTGGTCTATCCCAAATTTCTCCACTTCTATAAAATCCTTGATTCTCCAAAGAATATCTGATTTGTGTTCTATTCTGAGTTCATCCCACTCCAAGAATTTTGTTAGTAACTTCCTTATAACATGATGCAATTCCTTGTGTGTTAATCACTTATCTATGTCCACACATAAAATTTATGTTCTGCCTCCTGATTTTTAACTTCTTAAGATCAAGGTCTGACTTATATTTACACGAACAGGGTCTAACCTAATGACTTCCAAACATTTTAATTGTTTTCAATGAATCCTTAGTTTGACGTGGAAAAAGTTCCTTTAACCAACCGCTCACCCCCCCATGGTAACGCAGGATACTATCAAATTGAATTTTAAGTACTCAATAGACAAAACCATATAGCTAGTCTTGAGATGACTGAAGACTTCTTAGGGTGTCACCAAACCATGATTGAAAACGACTAACGTGAACTGAGGTAACTCTAAAATAAGCTATTTTCACAGTTGCAATATTGTATTGCCTTTAAATATGTTATCTTTGATACATACATATGAAAAAGAGGTTATTTATGTATCACCAATAGGAGAATTGAGGTTCAGAAGAGATGAATAACATGCCCATGGTAGCACAGATAGAAAAGAGTTAAATCAAGCCTTAAGCCAAGCCTTTTCATCTTCAGATACCATGCTCTTCTCACTATTTTGCACCAACTGTTAGAGTTTTATCAACTCTACTTATAATAACTTCAAGTTCTTCCTGGTTTGGGAATAGGCAAAGAAGATTAAAATATAAATTTCCTGAACCACACCAGAGCTTGGCAAACTTGCTGCAAAGGACCAGATAGTAAATATTTTAGGCTTTGTGGACCATATGGTCTACTCAAATCTGCCATTATAGCGTGAAAGTGGCCATAGAAAATATGCAATGGAATGAGCATGGCTGAGTTCCAATGACACTTTGGAAACTTTATAAAAATCAGAGAGTGGACCCGATTAGGCCTGCAGGCTATAGCTTGAGACCCCTGTTAAAATCCCCAATAAAGGTCTATCTACTATCACTGCAAAGAAGCAGGCTAAGTGCCATCTTGTGTCAGTATAAAACGATTAATTAATTAAACTTTCATATTACACTTGTATTAGATATTTAGGGTACAATACTGCGTAAAACTTGGAAATTGACAAAATTGTACATAATTACAACTCCAAAACACATGTCGTTCCCTCAACAGAAATTGAGATAATCTACTAAAACACATTTTAAAAATCTAAAGGTATAAAACATTTTTCCCTGCAGTTGCTTGGATATAGGATATGTAATTAATAGATTTTAAGTCCAGAAAATAAATGAAGCCAAGTGCCTGTGACCTTTGGTTTCCACATTCTCGCTCCTGAAATAAATTGATCTGTTCCAGTGAGTGTGCACATATAGGACCTTAGACTGGAGATGACTCAATAATGAGCTGATCTTTCATGAGAAAAAGACTTGCATTAGTGAATAGGAAATAAGATTACAGAAATCATAGCACAGAGACTACAACTTGTTCTTAATAGAGATGGGTTTTGTTTTCATACAAACTAGTGGAAATATTTGGCCAAACATGGCAGATAATATGTTTACATATAAAACCCTCATTTTCCTTTGTAAGCTGGGTCAGCACATTCAGTGAGAGCTTCGTGTTGGTCATATGAATTGTGAAAAGCTCACACTACATGAGGTTTTGACTGAATAAAAGAATAGCATACAGTTTTTTTTGCTACCCCTCTGGAAAGCCTTGCCTAACCTTCACAGTAGGATCTCTGTTTCCTTTAAATCTCTGTGCTCATGATTAAGAATATTCATTTGCTTTTATGTACTATCTGATATTGTTACCCATTTTCCAAATATGTGGCTTACTTTTGGATTAGAATGTAATATATGGAATGGGATACATGTGAGTCTAAACCTCAATTTCACTTTCTACTAGCTGATTGTAACTCTCCATCTTCTCTGAATCAGTTTTAGATAATAATAACATCTATTTCATAGGTGTGTTGTTGGCTCACATTTAGAAACCTACATAACCACTATCATGACCATTATTGTCAGTATTTTCATGTCTTTTTCTATATGAAGTTTTCCTCAACTTCCCAACCAGAATTCAATGGTAGTTATCTCACAGAACTTTTGGAACTTTCAAATTCTTTATATTTTTTATGCTGCTTTTAAATTGTTTGTATGTCTGCTTCCTGCTATTAAATGAATGACTTTCTAATGATCAAGAAAATTACCTTAGACTTTGCTCTTCAGACATAGTACACAGTGGCATCAATAAAGACAAGCATAAATGTAGTGCATCTTCCTATGCTGATATATAAATATTTTGCTTAGAACTCTCTTCCTATTATCAGCCAAAGCTTGAGTTTGTGTATGAGTTTACCTAAATTTCTATCAAAACCAACACAATAAATTACAATGTTAAAAAAAGAAGAAAAAATATGTCGTTATAGAAAGATAACCAGAGCATGTAAGAGAATTTATAGTATGTTGCTGGTGCCCTCCTCACATGTCAGGAAGCCCAGGATGAGGATAGGTCTGTTTGTCTATTGATTCCTTATGATTATAGATAAAAAATAGGATAAAACAAATTAAAATGTGGGAAAGGGCTATTGGTCTCTTCTGAGCCCACAGTTTCTCAGATCTGAGCCCAAGCCAGCTCCGGTAGCTGGACAAAATCAACCACCCTATAAGACCAAGTTGTTTTTTTTTCCCCCTAATTGTAGCTTCTATCACTAATTTTCCCAGACACTGTCTAGGCAAGCTAGTGTAGAGTTCGACTCTTATCTCAGATCATCTACTGAGTATACCTGCTTCTGCACATTTCCACCATTTACACCTGTACAAATTGAGGCACTTGACACTTAATCTTCACAAGATTCCCCTTTAATCTTATCTACTCTGACTCCCTTTCAAAGCCTGCTACATACCACTGCATAACTGTTCATCCAAATAGGACTTTCTATATGATACTACCTGATCAAGACCTTCAGTGAACTGCTGCTGTATTTTTTAAGTTAGATGGGATCACTGCTGTAAAAGTAATCCTGAAATTCCAGCTTGCTCAACACAACAGAAGTCTAGTTCATTCAACTATCCAATGTGGATATTCCTTTTCAAGTATCCCCCCCCGCCCCACAAGGTGGCTTTCTATTAAGTGATGACTGAGGGACCCAAGTTTTATCTTTTGCCTCCACCTTCTAGATCTTCAGAGTTTTCTTCATTATGCAAATAAAAGGAAAAAAGAAAATGTGGGAGGTTGCATCAGAGGCTTTTGTTGGGGCAGGCTTGGAATTGGCATACACTAACTTCACCCACATCTCATTGGCTGAAACTCAGTTATATGGCCCCACCTAAATGCAAAGGAAGGAAACTGGGAAATGCAGTCTAGGCACTGTGCCTAGAAAAGGAAGACTGGCTAAGGATGAACACATAACAATCTCAGCCATCCAGATGAAGCATAAGCAGAGCAACTGGACAAGGACTCCTCTTTTTATTAATCATCTTAAATGAGAGATTATAAAACAGCCTACAAAGTTCTTCCTCAAATACTATCTTTTCTCATCTTCCCAATGGATCTGGCATGCTTGTATTTTTATACCCATTTTTCAGATGAGGAAGCTAAAATTCAGAAAGTTAATAAAAACTGGTCAAAGTTATACAACTAGAAAGTATACAAAAGAGTCAGAATATGAACTCAGGAAATTTGATTCTTATTGTACCGGTATTTCCACTGTACTGGGGCTAAAATTACTTATGCGGACCCGCTTTACATATAGATCCTTAACTCAGGTATTAAAAGTCAGGCAAAAAATGTGTGTAAAACTCCTACCATGTTTCAAGTACAGGCACAATCCTAGGTACTGAGGAAATAAGCCAGACACAAGCTGTGCCCTCATGGACCTTATAATCTAGAAACCATGGCTTCCAGTATTTTTTACTACAAATGATATGTTCTACTCATATAAAGTTCTTCATCATTCTTTACCATTGATCTTTATGGCATGATAACCTTAACTCTCCCTTAGCTTATATGTTCCTAGTTCTCTATCTACTAATATCAGCTCATTTATTCTTTGTCTTCAAAATCTAGGTCAAGTATCTAGTCTTATTTTCTCCCCGAAGACTTACTCACTACACCAGCGCTATCTTTTTTCTCTGACCAAATTTAGAACTTATATCTTACAGGAAAACATGTTGATTGCATGCTACTTTGTATTGTTTGTTAATTTTTCATACCTTATTTCATGCATCCCTGCACCATAGTAGCTAAAACTCCTCCCAACAGTGTTTATTTATTTGTTTATGTTCTTGGATCACTGAGAGAGGACATTTAAAAAAACAGTCCTATGAAAACCACCTGTATGTAAAGCTTGTTGACCACCTGTTATAAAGCTGAAGATGAAAATATTATTTTGTTTAATGTTCCTTTGATAAGGTCAATTGTGATAAATTCTTATGAGAATGCATTAACTGAGAAAATGTCAACTTTCTTTAAAAAATCAGATTACTCGGGCACCTGGGTAGCTCAGTCGGTTAAGTATCTGCCTTAGGCCCAGGTCATGATCTCAGGGTCCTGGGATCCAACCCAGCATCAGACTCCATGCTCAGCAGGGAGTATACTTCTCCCTCTCCTTCTGAGCCCCTCACTCATGCTCTCTCTCTCTCTCTCTCTTTCTCTCTTAATAAAATCTTCTTAAAAAATCAGAATACTTCTTTCCAAAAGAAAGTAAGAATTATCTAATTACATTTTACTGGATTCTCCAGATTCTGAATGGAAATCTCTCCTATTTATTTTGTTTGATTTTTCTTTTTCAGGGCTGTGGTTTTTAAAAAACAACTCAGTGACATATATATTAACATCTCTCAATTTACATGTTGGGTAGTTTCCTGGAAAATGGCAAGTGATTCAAAAATACACTGAAATTTTATATAAGAAAAAAGATGAAATATACTTTGGTTGGTTAAAAAAAAAGGCCATTTGTGCCCCCACTTTTTTCCATATCACATCAAAATGAACTGTAAATAGTTTATGTAAATATATTAACATCAAAAATGTTTATTCATTAACAGAAACACAGTTCCTGAAAATGTCCAATAGATCTGTAATAGACATAAGGCATGAAACCATTAGGAATTCTTGCATACAAAGTGCTGCATACAAAGGTGAAGCATGAAGCCAATAACGCTTATTAATTCATCTTTTAAATGCATCTAAGAGAGCCTGGATTTTTACTCCATTGATGTCAGCCTACTTTATTTCTTTATCTGTGGAATTCCTGGTTCACATGGCATTTTTTAGTCATGATTTCACTTGAGTTAGGGACACAGGAGTCCATAAGACATAATCCCAGATTACTTGAAAGTACACATAGTAACTGGTAAGAATTATGGATGCTGGCCAAGAAATCACTGCATTATAATGAGAGTAATGTCACATGCTGTTGGCTTGGTGAGCAATGCCCTCAAACTGAACTGCCACTGAGAGAACCCTTCACATCCCAAATTTGGCAGGCAGTTTAAACCATGTCATTCCAAACTTAATACACATATCTGTTAGGTACTGTTAATTTATCACTTTATTCCCATGATATGCAAATTAATCACACATAAATTTATAAATTGACACATGGGTTTGAAAACATAAAAATAATTTTAAATTGAATCCAGTCCTCAACTTATATAAGCCTTAGTATTCCTAATTATAAATTAGTACTAATATACTTCTTTCATGAAGTTGTTGTGGGAATTATATGAAGAGTATGTAGTAGGGCGCCTGGGTGGCTCAGTTGGTTAAGCGACTGCCTTCGGCTCAGGTCACGATCCCGGAGTTCCGCGATCGAGTCCCGCATCGGGCTCCCTGCTTGTCGGGGAGTCTGCTTCTCCCTCTGACCTTACCCCCTCTTGTGCTCTCTCTCTCTCACTCTCTCTCTCAAATAAAAAAAAAAAAAAATCTTAAAAAAAAAAAGAGTATGTAGTATAATTATATTTATAATATATATAAAAATATAGAGTATGTAGTATAATACCTAACATAATATCTTACTCATTGCTAGTCACTATTATTGTCTATTACTGAAAAGTGACAGATTCTAATAAATAAGTGTTTATAAGTATCTACTCTGTCCCTAGCCCTTCATGCCATTCTGATATATAAATAAAAAATGCCTCTATTTGCCTCATGGAGGTTAAGAATGAACACCAGTCAACATGTGCTCTAATCTTATTTCTACCAAATTCCAATATTAAGTTCTAATGTTGGACACCTTAACCACCAGTTAACACCCAGAGACACATGCCTCTGTCTTGAAGAAATACTATTACAATTTTATTGAGTGCAAAACCAATGTATTTTTACCTATTTTTATACACCCTCACCTCAGCCTCATCTCTAAGTTCATGGGTATTCAGTAATAGTTGATAGCTTAATTTCCAATCCATTACACTAACCTCTGTTATCCAGGCACAGAACAACCCTCAAGCAGCAAGGAAAAAAAAAAGTTCTATCCTCTCTTCTCCCAGCTCATTTGCAGCTATAGCTATGAAAAATATTCACCTCAAGTCACCCACCATTCAACCTGATCCTGTACCAAGACAATGCTATCTACAGATGCTCTTAGACTAAAAGAAACCGCCTGCCAATACAGGGAGGAGGATCAGCCAGTGATATATTTAAATGGATAGGTATTACAGAGGCCAAAGGAATGCAAATGATATTTTAAAAGCTAAGGTCTCATGGGAAAGCTTTAAAATATTTCTTAAAAGACATAGGTGATTAGTAGGGATGAATTTTAACAATCTGCAAGTAAATTTGCAACAAATCCCTAGATGATTCTATATCTACCTTTATCTTTTCTTTTTAGCTCTCAGAATCCTAAACAGATTCAATACTATCTCCAAAGGGACTGCCATTTACATGCACGTGCACACACACAGTGGTATGTGCAAGCCAGTGAGCTCTTGTTCACAGACAAATGTTAAATATTCAGGAATTTTTGAACTGGTTGATAAACTGTTGGTTGCTGAAACTGGCCATGGGGGAAATATTTACACCATAGAAATTAACAAACAGTACAAATCAGGCCTTTGCTCTTTTCTTTCTTTCTTTCAAATAGCTAATTTACCAGCACATAGTGGCATATGTCCTATTCTTTATGGAATTACAGGAAATATTCAGAACTTATCTTGGGGCCATCTATAGCAAAGTAATGGAGTAATTCATTTCCAAAAGAGGGTTCAGGTATCTGAGAGAATAGCTAGATATCAAAAAAGTAAACATTTTAAAGGTTAAGTTTAGAGAAATTGGACTCTGTCTTGCTCAGATATTGGTATAATTTTGAATGTTGCTAATCTATTTGTGACTTTTCTATTTATGCTGTAGAAACCCACTCAAGTTTTGAATCAAACTGGGAGTTCTTATGAACACCATGGCTGCTTTCTGGACTAAGAACTCTAACATAAATAATAAAGGCTTATGTGATGTAAGGGTGACTAAATCCTGAAGGTTAAACAAATGTAGATAGCCAAACTGGTCATTCAGGGCCCAAAATGCTTTCTAATAACAATTTCATGAACCAAATAATTGCCAGTGCTCCTGACACACAAACATGGAAGGGATGTCCTAAGTGAAAGACTCACGAGAGTCCCTGACAGCCCTTTCTCTATTCTATAATGTATAGGTCAAAAATGATCCATTCTTTAAGAGGAGGAGATCTGAACACAAGTAAAGCTACTAAACTCCAGATCATCATGAGGAGTAACATCAGCTGTGATTAGAATGGTGGATACAGTGGCTAACTGAACATAATAAAAAAATAAAAATAAAAATAAAATAAATTTTTTAAAAGTATATTAAAAAAAAAGAATGGTGGAACTCTATTTTAAATTGCTAAGACTAACCATCATTCCACAGAAGAGAACTACACATTTACCTTTCTTGCACTTTTTTTCAAAAAGCAATTTCTTATAATTTTTGTCCAAATATAGACATACCATAAATATTGAAAGATTAATGATTCATTACTATACTGTAAATGATGTCCCAACTAGTGCAATCAACAACTTGAAACTAATTTTGTAAATGGAAGAATAATAACAAGTTTTGAACATTAAGCTAATCACCATCAAAAATAATTTGAGCACGAGTGTGTACATAGTATTGTTTTCAGGAATGCAGGCAAATATAACTTGAAGATGTACCTCATTTTAAAAAACAAAGAAATTGATATCTTAGTTTACGAATATCTTACTAGAGAATGCAATAGATGAACTCAGAAAGCTTCTAGAATTTACTTGTTTTGTTTTGTTTTTTTTTTTTACTGAATTTACTTTCAAGGACCAATGTTATAATACATATTCCCAGTAATAGGATAGCTATCCACTGCTTTGTCCTTGTATCATGGATAGTGTGACTTATAAACTTATGCTATTTTTAATTTTTCTCTGAACAATGGGAAGCCCCTAGTCATACTGGTGACTTATATCTAGGAAATTAGACAATTGCATAGTAATCTTATTTCTTACTTTGTCTTATATTCCTGTATTATTTGTTGTTGTTACTCACTTTTGCTTTTGCCAATTTTTTCAGCTTTTTATGTTTTATCTTTTATTTTCAAGTATTTCTGTAAATACACTGATAATTCTTAAATGATGGGAAAATTAAAGCATTTGCCATGTGAGTTTTTTTCATCTTTATCACAGTAAAAAAAATCATTTTTATGTTTCTTGGCCAGATTTTCCATTCATGTCTTTTGCCTGATACCTACTGAGTGGTTATATGTTTGTTTCTTGTTTCTTTGAACTGATGAGAAATTTGTGATACAAATACATTTTCCAGGTCGCTACTTGTCTTTTCAATGTTTATGATGATTTTTGCTATAGAGAAGTCTTTTAAGTCTTTTAAGAGTAAAATTTTTCTCTTTCAGTTATGGTTTCTCCTTTTGATGTCATGTTTTAAAAAAACCCTTTGACAGTCCAGCATCATATAGGTTTCTACCTACTTGCTTTAAATTAATGTTTTATACTTAACAACTTAATTCTTCTGAAGCTTATTTCGAGTAACTTTTAAAATATCTTATACTAAATATTTCAGCATCCATCAACCAACTATTTCATCTTTTGCCACTGATCTGATGGAACATGCTTAATATGTATTAGGTTGCTTTCTTGGCTTTCAATTCTGTTCTCTTAAATTTTTCCATCTATTGTGGAATGAGTACAAATATACTACAATTATTTTAGCTTTATAATCGGTTTCAGAACCTGGCAGTATAAGTACTTCCTCCTTATTCTTAAAAATCTCTAGGTATTTTTTCTTCCTATTTTTCTACATAAATTTAAAAGTATTAAGTCCTCCCTCATCAACACACACACACACACACACACACACACACACACACACACACACACACCTGGAACTGGATTAGATTTATGAATAAGTTAGAAATCTAGATAATATAAATGCTTATCAGCCTGACAGGAAAAAAATATACTATCTCTATAGCTTCTTCCCCTAATTGGTGAAATCAGACCATATTTATTTTGACCTGACCTGCTAAAGAACTTCCAATTCAGCTAAAATTGGTTTGTCATTGTCAAGTGCCATGGTAGGAGATGGAAGTTGAAATTAGGTAAATTTAGGTCTCCTCCCTGGAAAAATCTTATGATCTAATATAAATCCTGTACTTCAAAGGAGATACCAATAATGTTAGTAGGAAAAAATACATCTTTACAGACGTATAGGCTTCAGTATTTACTCCACTAACTTTCTTTCTTAGGTATATCCCTTTCTTGTTTCTCACACATTCAGCTTCTCAACATTTTGTATTTAAGGTGTTCATTCTACTAATGCATAGTTTATCATATGAGAATGTAATTACTGATTTTGTTCTATAAGATCCATAAGAAATGTATTCTAATTTCTCAACTAAGATGTAAGTGATATTCAAAGGCTACATAATATAGATTTTACTAATTTTACATTTTGGTTTGGTATATTAAACAATGTTGTTTCTGCGTGTGTGTTTTCATACTTTACTAAGAAACTACTAAATTCTGCCTAGACCTCAGAGGCTGGCTTAGTCGGGGCCTTCTACTGCCATAATCCAGCACAAACTATGACTATAATTGGTATGTGATTAGTAACATATACAAAAATTAAACAAAATATACCTACCTATATCTAGAGTGTGTCTATCATTTAAAGCAGATTTTGTCTTCAATTACATAGCATGAAATGATAAAGTTGAAAAACAGCATGTGCATCATTAATTACAAATTATTTATTTCACAGTTGAGAAAACAGAGTGTCCAAGAATATAGAAACCATACAAAGCTACATGAACTTGCCAGTCAAGCTGACCAGTTTTGAAAGATTGTTATTCTATTACATTGTATAAAAAATATAACCATAGATATTACAATGAAAGAACTGTTCCCTTTTAACCTAGATCCTAGGAGTGAGCAGGAAACTGAGTCCCAAATTCCAATACAAAGAGTCTGCATGAAGAGCCAGAACCAAAAGTTCTGGAACTGAGGATGAAACAAGTTGGATCCAGGCAAGAGTAGTTAGTAGCAGACAGAGAAAAAGTCATCTGCCCCTGGCTTTTATGCTCCAGGATTTGGTGGTATGGGGTCATTTAAAAAGCAACATCACCAAAGGCAAGGGAAGCAAGGGCAAAAATGAACTATCGGGACCTCATCAAGATAAAAAGCTTTTGCACAGCAAAAGAAACAGTCAACAAAACCAAAAGACAACCGACAGAATGGGAGAATATATTTGCAAATGACATATCAGATAAAGGGCGAGTATCCAAAATCTATAAAGAACTTATCAAACTCAACACCCAAAGAACAAATAATCCAATCAAGAAATGGACAGAAGACATGAACAGACATTTTTCCAAAGAAGACATCCAAATGGCCAACAGACACATGAAAAAGTTCTCAACATCGCTCGGCATCAGGGAAATCCAAATCAAAACCTCAATGAGATATCACCTCACACCAGTCAGAATGGCTAAAATTAACAAGTCAGGAAACGACAGATGTTGGCAGGGATGCAGAGAAAGGGGGACCCTGCTACACTGTTGGTGGGAATGCAAGCTGGTGCAGCCACTCTGGAAAACAGTATGGAGGTTCTTCAAAAAGTTGAAAATAGAGCTACCATACAATCCAGCAATTGCCCTACTGGGTATTTACCCCAAAGATACAAATGTAGGGATCCGAAGGGGTATGTGCACCCCGATGTTTATAGCAGCAATGTTCACAATAGCCAAACTGAGGAAAGAGCCAAGATGTCCATTGACAGATGAATGGATAAAGAAGATGTGGTGTGTATACACACACACACACACACACACACACACACACACACACACAATGGAATATTATGCAGCCATCAAAAAGAATGAAATCTTGCCATTTGCAACAATGTGGATGGAACTGGAGGGTATTATGCTGAGCAAAATACGTCAATCAGAGAAAGACAGGTATCATATGATCTCACTGATATGAGGAATTCTTAATCTCAGGAAACAAACTGAGGGTTGCTGGAGTGGTGGGGGTGGGAGGGATGGGGTGGCTGGGTGATAGACATTGGGGAGGGTATGTGCTATGGTGAGCGCTGTGAATTGCGCAAGACTGTTGAATCACAGATCTGTACCTCTGAAGCAAATAATACATTATATGTTAAAAAAAAAAAGAAGAAGAAGAAGAAGAAGATAGCAGTAGTGTAAGAATGAAGGGGGGGAATCGGAGGGGGAGACAAATCATGAGAGACTATGGACTCTGAGAAACAAACTGAGGGTTCTAGAGGGGAGGGGGGTGAGAGGATGGGTTAGCCTGGTGATGGGTATTAAAGAGGGCACGTTCTGCATGGAGCACTGGGTGTTATACGCAAACAATGAATCATGGAACACTTACATCAAAAACTAATGATGTAATGTATGGTGATTAACATAACATAATAAAAAAAATAAGCAACAGGCAGAATGGAATACAGTGGAGAGAACTGGAGAATTCTACTAATTTTTCCTATTTCTAACAATTACCTGAGTAATACATTCTCATTTGTAAAAATTTCAAACAAAAACATAGAGTAAGTTTCATTTTATTTCTCCCTTCCCCAATATACCCTCCTTCATCTTACTCTTTCCCAAAGGCAATCAGTTTTTATAGTTTAGATACCTCATTTAACACCTTTTTTCAAGTCATTTCCCTAAGGTATGAACAAATTTGCAAACGCATGTTTTTTAATATAAAGGAAACCATATTATATGGTCTGCTCTGCATCTTACTACTTTCATTTAACAATTACATATTGGTATATTTCCACGTCTGTTTAAGAAGACATAGCTCATTCTTTTTAATGATTGAATAATATTTTATAATATACATAGATCACTATTCATTTAAGCATCACCTGACTGATAGAAACTTATGGAATTTCCATTTAGGGGCTTTAAAACACTGCTTCAATTACCATCCTTTTACATGTATATTTTTGCAAGAATATGAATTTCCTACAGATTAGATATGGACTAAAACTGCTGACTTCATACATGTTTTCATAGACAGTCAAATTTCTCTCAAAAAAGACCATGCTTACTTCTAATACCATCACAATATATAAGAATATCTGGTTCTTCACACATAATAAATCCTGGATATCATCAGTATATTTAATAGTTGTCAATCTTAAAGGCAAAAATTTTTGTTTAAATTTTTAACTCCCTGATAAGTAATGTTTATTCCTTCATTCCTTTTATTTGTTCTATAAATTATTAACATATATTATGTTTGTTTTCTTCTGGGGGTTTTGATTTTCTTATTGATCAGTAGATACTCTTGAAATATTTTTGACCACAAATTCCTGGATTTTTCAAGATGGCCTCTTCCACTGGGTGCAGTGACTTTATCTCTCCCTTTGTAGTATTAGCATCTCTAATACTTTTTTTTTTTACCTCATTTCATTTCTTAGGAATTTAATTTTAAAGGTATCATTGTCAATAGACATCTTCCCTTTGTTGCTAACTTCACTGGGTAGATTTTTAATATTTCATTAGTTATAAAGACTGCTCTAGAGTTTGAGGATCCTCATTGTGACAGATTTTCTGTTTATGCCAGTACAACTCCAGCTCCCTTTGATGCTCTCCCCATAACACAGGGTTAGAAGACTGGGAGCAGCATGGTCTAAAATTCTTTGCTTACACATTTCCAGTTTAGATTCATCCACTGAGAAGCACTTGAGTGAGATTTGGAAGGTGGGAGGGAAGCCAAAGCCATGATTTCCCCTCCAACAATAGTGGCCAGATTATTGAGCTTTGGCAGATATGAGATCTTACATTAACCCCTAGAATTGTCTCTGGAGTCAAACCAACTCAGTCCAACAGCCCGCTGTCACCAGCAGCAGTGGTTTCCTGAAGTTCCCAACCAGGATGTGAGTAGCAACTTCCTAATTTCCTGAAAATTACTGACAAATCTGATCTCTGAGGGTGAACTTTCCATAGCCTCCATTTCTCTTGCCCTAACAACTAATGTGTTTCTAAAATATGTTTTTTAAAATGATCAATTTCTTTTATTATAAAATACATATATATTAAATTCCTGCTTGAATAGCTCTTGTTTCATAGACAGAGCCTTGACTGATACACCTATTATTACTTAGGGAGATTTCCTTTCATTTCTTTTTTTTTTTTAAGATTTTATTTATTCATTTGTCAGAGAGTCAGAGTGCGTGAGAGCACAAGTAGGGGAGAGCAGCAGGCAGAGGGAGAAGAAGACTCCCCGCTGAGCAGGGAGCCTCAATCCCAGGATCCTGGGATCATGACCTGACCCGAAGGCAGACACTTAACTGACTGAGCCACCCAGGTGCCCCTCATTTCTATTTTGTTGAGAGTTTTGGTTAGAAAAGAGTATTAAATTTTGCCAAATGATTTTGCTGCTATGAGAATGGCTTTAATTATTTAATTCAATAAATTACATTCATTGATTTTCTAATGTTGAACCATTCTTGCATTTCTGGGATAAAACCTACTATAGCATGATGTTAAGATGTTCCTGAATTACAGAATGATTCGAGATGCTGTCTTTTGTCAATACTCTGAAACAGTATTACTTAAGGATTCTTTTTCTTTCATGGTTTTGTCAAAATCATTTTTACAGCTATGCGTGCCTAATACTGTTTCAAATATAGATCATTGACTATTTTTTCCACTTCTTTCTATGTTTTTATGTTCAGTGGTCTACCTCTTGAGTCAGTTTTGACCATTTATATATTCCATAAAATAAATAATATACATAGATTGTAAAATGCATTCTATATTAGCCATGCAATGCACTTTTTTTTATATTTTCAAAATCTTCTCCATACCAATAACTAAGTGTTTTTCCACTTGTCCCCAATATATAGGTAGTTGCTTATTTTCATTTGGACCTTTTGTTTATTTTATATAGTGTATTCAAAGAACCATCTTTTGCTTGCACTGATCATGTCTGCTTTGTTATGCTTTTGTTTCATCAATACCTGCCTGTTGTCAGTTTATTAATAATTTTTATTTCATTAATTCCTGCCTAATTGATTTCTTCATTCTGCTTGGTTATTTTATTCACTTTCATTTCTTACTCTAGATCATTGCCTTGAAATCTTAGCTCATTTATTTTCAATTTTTCTTATTATATAGTAAGTGCAGTTAAAGGCAAAAGTTAACACAAACCAATTCTATCTTCACCAACAGGGAATTTATTGAAAAGATATCAGTGGCTATTAGGAAGCAAATGAGCAAGCAGTGCTAATTGCTGAAATACGGAGGTCTTTCACCTCAGAGTGGAGCAGTTCAATGTACTAGAGAAGTAAGATTGTACGGCAGATAAGAATGAGACTAGAGAGCCAAAGTGCAAACTCTAGCTTTACCACTGACTAGGCTCTGTGATCCTGGGCAAGACACTGTACCTTTTTGATCCTTAGTTTCTTCATTTATAAAAGGGGATAATAATCATGATTTTCCTCATAAAGTAGTTGGAAGGCATGGATAAGAATATTTAAAACTTAAAAATATCCTCCTGAAAAACAATTTTCTTCCATTTTCCTCTGTAAGCCTCCAGGGCTAAATCAAGCTCTTCTCTGCTTCCTTCTCAGGGTCAAGAGCCAAGCTGGTAGTCCCCCACAGGCTTTTTTCACTTTCTGAAAAGAGAAGTTTCTGGAATGTAGTCTGAAAAAGTGGGCCAGAGAAAAGATGAGGTCAGAAATGGAGGCCAGCTATTTCAAATGCCATTTTTAATGTCTCTGGATATAGTACCAAGTTGATATTTAAAATATTTAATATGGGGAGTACATGGACAACGGCTGAGTAGGAGGATCTTGAGCTTGTCTCTCCAACAGACACACTAAACAAAAACCACATGTTTTGCAACTCACTCTGAAAACAACCTGAAGACTGGCAGAACAGATCTCCACAGCTAGTCATCAGAAGGCCACATGGAATGGGTAGGAAGGACAGAGGCATGGTTGGGAATGAAATCCTCAGCACAACTAATCACAAACAAGAGAGACATCACAAGCATGGAAAAGTGAAAGTATCAGACCCCTTAGATTGGGCACCCTCACCAATGGGAACCCACCTTAAGAAGATGAGTCCCCATAATGTCTGCTCAGAAAAATCAGTGGAGCATAAGTCTGGGAAAACTAGAGGGCTATAGGAAACCCATTCTTTGCCTTTGAAGAGCCAGCACACTAACTCAACTCATGACACAGCATAGAAGCAGTAATTTAAAAAGTGCCTGGGCTATATATGAAGGAAATCTATCGACTAATTTTAGGACCTGTGTCAGAGGGGCAGGGATTTATAGATTTTTTCGGGGGAAAAAAATGCTGGTGGGTGTCAAATTTTTTGCCCTCCCCCAAGCTTAGATTGCTTGATGCTTGGGTGGGAGCAAGTCTAAAAATCTCCATCTACCTTGCTACCACAGCTTGACGCACCCTAGCATTTCCTTGTGGTCCTGTCCCACCCAACTTGCCCACCTTGGCAGGCACTTCTAAAAAGCAACTCCTGCCCTGGAGTGAGGGAACAATAACCCTACATACCAATGTACCCACAGTTCCAGCAGCTGGGCTGTGTAGGGAACAAATCCCTACCCTTTGGTGCACCTGCAGCTGTCTTAGCAGTTAATTGTAGAGCCAAGCTGCGGGTTGCCCCACCTGAGAGCCAACCCAAGGGGGCTACAGTCAGGCCTCTCAACAGCATGGGGAACAAACACTGCCTAGCACCATCAACAGGTGAAATGGAATACTGTAGCCAAATGGGCTAAAGACCAGTCCCACCCACCAGCATGCACACAGTAATCAAGGCTTAACCACAACAGGAGGCACATGTAATCCACACAGGGGATACCCTTAGAGTGTCTAGTTTTGATGACCATGGGGGATTGTGCTATGGGACACCAGAGGACCCCAACTGCACTACTTTCAAGACCAGGAGATGTAGCTGATTTACCTAGTACAAAGAACAAATACAGAGAGTTAGATGAAATAAGGAGATAGAGGAAAACTCCAAATGAAAGAGCAAGACAAAATTAGAAAAAGAGCTAAATGAAATGAAGATAAGCAATATGCCTGATAAAGAGGTCAAAGGAATAGTCATAAAGGTACCAAAATTAATGGGGCACCTGGGTGGCTCAGTTGTTAAGCTTGGGTCATGATCCCAGGGTCCTGGGATCAAGCCCTGCATCTGGCTCTCTGATCTGTGGAAAGCCTGCTTCTCCTTCTCCCATTCCCCCTGCTTGTGTTCCCTCTCTCAATGTGTCTTTCTCTATCAAATAAATAAATAAAATCTTAAAAAAATAAAAGATACCAAAGTTAAGAGAAGAGTGTATGAACTCAGTGAGAATTTCAATAAAGTGATAGAAAATATGGAAAATAACCAGTCAGAGTTGGAGAATACAATAACCGAAGTGAGCAATGGATTAGAGGGAACCAACAGCAAATTAGAGGATGCAAAATAACATCCTCAAAATAACAGATCAGTGATATGGAAACAAAGTAATAGAAAGCAACCCACTCTGAACAGCAAAAAGAAAAAAATCACACAAAAAAAATCAAAAAAGGTTAAGGAATTTCTGCAACATCATCAAGCATAATAACATTTGCATTACCTGGATGCCAGAAAGAGAAGAGAGAGAAGGGAGCAGAAAATTTATTTAAAGAAATAATAGCTGAAACTTGCCTTATGTGGGGGGAAGGAAACAGAAATCCACATCCAGGAAGTACAGAAAACCCCAGACTAGAGAAACCCAAGAAGGTCCATATCAAAACACATAGTGATTAAAATGAAAACAATTACATGGACTTCCAGGGAAGATGGCAGAGTAGGAGGAAACTAGTCCCTGCTCTTAAAGAGACAGAACAACAAGCAGCCCCTCAGAGATACAGCATAGCAGTTTGAAAAATGCTGGGGGTATATGGGTGGGAGATTTGTTTACCAATCTCAGAGTGCCTGCTGGAGGGGCAGAGATCCTTGGGAGACTTCCGGGGAGACAAAGGAGGTGGCAGGCACAAATCTCCCCCTCCCATAGAAACACATGGCCACCTGTAGGAACCAGCATGGCTCCCTCCAATACTCCCTACTTAACTTGGTAACACCTCACCTCCTGCCACCCAGTGCTTTGGCAGATAGGCTCCCTCCAGCCAGGCCTGCTTCAATCTCTTCTGCTGGAGGTCCTCTCCCATAGAGGGCCTCTGCAAAACTTGCTAACACCATGTCTCCCACCCCCACACTCTGCGGATCTGCCCTTTGAATAAGTACACTCTTGGCTGCAGCCAAGCCAAAGCCATACCACAAGCCTGGTAGTGTGCAAATAGCCCCAAAAGGGGAAAGCACCATTCCAAAATGATTCCTGCCCTGTGGATAGGGGAAAATAACCACACATACCACTCATACTGTGGCCCCAGCAGTGGGCTGGGGGCAGACAACTGGTCTGACTGCAGGCCCAACCCACCAATGAAAGTGTCTCAGGGGACAACATGGGGAAAGCGCCCTGCAGTTTGGTGCTACTGCATCTCTCACAAATGCCTGTTTCTCTAAAGTCAAGCCCAAGGCGGGCCCAGACTGTCCAACTAATAACCCTGCCCACAACAGGCCACTGCAGATGACTGGGCTGAAGGAAAAAGTGGCTCAACCACAACAGCAGGACACATACAACACACACAGAAGACACCCCCGAAGCGCCAGGTTCTGGTGAACAGGGGACACCGCACTGTGGGACCGCTTCTTCATAAAGCCACTGCTTTCAAAAGCAGGAGACATAGCTGACTTTCAGAACACATAGAAAGAGAAATGGTTAGACAAAACGAGGAAACAGAGGAATATATCCTAAATGAGAGTACAGCACAAAATTACAGAAAGAGACCTAAATGAAACAGACACGTGATATGCCTAATAATTTAAAGTAATAGTCATAAAGATACTCACTGGATGTGAGAAAAAAAAAGTGGAGGACATCAGAGAGATGCTTAAACAGATCAAAAACAAACAAAGAAACAAAAAGAACCAATCAGAGATGAAGAACTTCATAAATGAAACTAAAAATATACTAGATGAAATAAAAAGTAGACTAGAGGAAGTAGCAGAATTAAGCAGCAACCTGGAGGACAGATTAATGTAAAGCAATCAAGCTGATCAGGTGCGAGAGAAAAAATAATACAAAGTGAGAATAGATTTAGGAAACTGAGCAGCACTCACAAATGTAATACCTTTCATATTATAGGGATCTCAAAAGGAGAAAAGAATAAAAGAGAACAATAGCTGAAAAGGTCCTGAATCTGGGAAGGAAACAGAAATCCAGATCCAAGAGGCTCAGAAATCCCCCAACAAATCAACTCAAGGAGGTCTACACCAAGACATATAGTAATTACAATGTCAAAAAGTAGTGATAAAGAAAGAATGTTAAAAGCAGCAAGAGAAAAGAAAGCAGTTATATACAAGGAAAAACCCCATAAAGCTATCAGCTGATTTTCAGCAGAAATTTTGCAGGCCAGAGGGACTGGCATGATATATTCAAAGTTCTGAAAGGAAAAATTCTTCAGCCAAGAATATTCTATCCAGCAAGGTTATCATTCAGAATAGAAGGAAAGAGTTTCCCAGACAAATAAAAACTAAAGAAGTTCAGGGGCACCTGGGTGGCTCAGTCAGTCAAGCGTCCATCTGCCTTCGGCTCGGGTCATGATCCTGGGGTCCTGGGATTGAGCCCCACATTGGGCTCTCTGCTCAGCAGGTAGTCTCCTTCTCCCTCTCCTTCTGCCCCTGCTCCTGCTCTCTCTCACACACACTAACAAAGAAATAAAATATATAAAAAAAAAAAAAAAACGAAAGGAGTTCATAACCACTAAACCAGCCCTACAACAAATGTTAAGAGGACTCTTTGAGTGGAAAGAAGACCATATGTGAAAGTACGAAAACTTGGAAGCACAAAAGCAGTAAACCTAAGCATATCTGTAAAAATCAGTCAAGGGATTCACAAAATAAAAGGATGTAAAATATGACACCATAAACCTAAAACATGTTGGGGGAGAGCAGTAAAGATTGGTTTCAAGATGGATTTAACTCAGAACATTCTACATTAAAACAGCAGAATACACATTCCTTGCACATGGAACATTCTCCAGAACAGATCACATATTAGGCCACAAAAACAAGTCTCAATAAATTCAAAAATATCAAAGTCATACTATTCATCTTTTCTGACCACAGTGCTATGAAACTAGAAATCAACCACAAGAAAAAATATTGAAAGAATACAAATATATGGAGATTAAATAACATGCAACTGAACGATAAATGGACAACCAAGAAATCTGGGAGGAAATAAAAAAATACATGGAGACAAATGCAATGATCCAAAATGTTTGGGGATACAGCAAAATTTGTCCTAAGAGGAAATTTTATAGCAATACAGGCCTATCTCGAGAAGAAAAATCTCAAAATAAATAACCCAACTTTGCACCTAAAAGAGCTAGAAAAAGAAGAAAAAACAAAACCCAAATCCAGTAAAGGGAAGGAAATAATAAATATTGGAGCGGAAATAAATGAAATAGAAACAAATAAAACAATAGAACAAATCAATGAAGTCTTGAGCTGGTCCTATTAAAAGGTCAACAAAAATCGATAAACCTTTAGCCACACTCATTGAAAAACAAGAGAGAGTACTCAAAATGAAAAATGAAACAGGAGAAATAACAAATGATACCACAGAAATACAAAGGATTGTAAGAGAATATTATGAAAAGTTATATGCCAACAAATTGAACAACCTAGAAGAAATGGATAAATTCCTGGATATATATAACCTACCAAAACTGAAGCAGGAAGAAATATGAAATTTGCACGGACCAATTACCAGCAATGAAATTGAATCAGTAATCGAAAAATTCCCAACAAACAAAAATCGAGGGACAGATGGCTTCACAAGTGAATTCTACCAAACATTTCAAAAAACGTTAATACCTCTTCTTCCCAAACTATTCCAAAAAATAGAGAAGGAAAGCTTCCAAACTCATTCTACAAGGCCAGTATTACCCTGCTGCCAAGACCAGATAAAGACACTACAAACAAAAGAAAACTATAGGGCAATGTCTCTGATGAACACAGATGCAAAAATCCTCAGCAAAATATGAGCAAACCAAATCCAACACTACGTTAAAAAATCATTCACCATGATCAAGTGGGCTTTATTCCCAGGGTGCAAGCATGCCTCAATATTTTGCAAATCAATCAATGTGATATATCACATCAATAAGAGAAAGGATAAAAACCATATGATCATTTCAATAGATGCAGAAAAAGCATTTTATCCATTCATGATAAAAGATCTCAAAAAAGTAGGTTTGGAGGGAACATAATTCAACATAACAAAGGCCATATATGGCAAACCAACAGCTAACATCATATTCAACAATGAAAAACTGAGAACCTTTCCCCTAAGATCAAGAACAAGACAAGGATGTTCACTCACCTCTTTTACTCAACTTAGTACTGGAATTTCTAGCCACAGCAATCAGACAAGAGGAAGGAGTAAAAGGCATCCAAATTGGTAAGGAAGAACTGAAACTCACTATTTGCAGATGACAAGATACTATATATAGAAAACCCTAAAGACTCCACCAAAAAACCAACTAGAGCTAATAAATTATTCAATTTAGAATACAACATCAGTGTACAGAAAATCATTGCATTTCTATAAACTAATAATGAAGGAGCAGAAAGAGAAATTAAGAAAACAATCCCATTTACAATTGCACCAAAAATAATGAAATACCTAGGAATAAACCTAACCAAGCAGGTTAAAGACCTATACTCTGAAAACTATAAAGCACTGATGAAAGAAATTGAAGATGACACAAACGAATGGAAAGATATTCCATGCTCATGGATTGGAAGAACAAATATTGTTAAAATGTCCATACTACCCAAAGCAATCTACAGATTTAATGCAATCCCTACCAAAATACCAACAGCATTTTTCATGGAACTAGAACAATCCTAAAATTTGTATCGAACCACAAAAGATCTTGAATAGCCAAAGCAATCTTGAAAAAGAACAAAAGGGGAGGTATCACAATTTCAGATTTCAAGTTATACTACAAAGCTGTATTTATCAAAATAGTATGGTAGTGGCACAAAAATAGACACATAGATCAATGCAACAGAATAGAGAGCCTAGAAATAAACCCATGATTATATGGTCTATTAACCTACAACAAAGGAGGTAAAATATGCAGTGGGTAAAAGACAGTTCCTTCAACAAATGGTACTGGGGAAACTGGATAGCTACATGCAGAAGAATGAAACTGGACCACACACAAACTCAAAATGGATTAAAGACCTAAATGTGAGATCTGAAACCATAAATCCCTAGAAGAGAGCACAGGCAGTAATTTCTCTGATGTAGACTATAGCACCATTTTTCTAGATATGTCTCCTGAGGCAAGGGAAACAAAAGCAAAAATAATCCATTGGGACTACATTGAATGAAAAGTCTGCACAGCAAAGGAAACTATCAACAAAACTAAAAGACAACCTATTGAACTGGACAAGATATTTGCAAATAACATATCTGATAAAGTGTTAGTATCCAAAATATATAAAGAACTTTTACAACTCAATGACAAAAAAACTCCACAAACAGTCCAATTTAAAAATGGGAAGAAGACATGAACAGACATTTCTCCAAAGAAGACATACAGATGGCCAACAGACCATGAAAAGTTGCTCAACATCACTCATCATCAGGGAAATACAAGTCAAAACCATAATGCGGTATCACCTCACACCTATCTGAATGGCTAAAATCAAAAACACAAACAACAAGTGTTGGCAAGGATGTGGAGAAAAGGGTAATCTCATGCACTATTGGTTGAAATTGCAAATTGGTACAGCCACTGTGGAAATCAGTATGAAAGTTCCTCAAAAAAATAAAAATAGAATTACTCTATGATCTTGTAATCTCACTACTGGATATTTACCCAAAACACAAAAACAGTAATTTGAAAGGATATATGCACCCCTATGTTTATTGCATCATTATATACAATAGCCACATTATGGAAACAACCCAGGTGTCCATTAATAGATGAACAGAAAACAAAGAAATTATATAATATATATATGTAAAATTATAATTATATATATAATTATCATACATATATATATATATATATATATATATATATATATATATTACACACACGCACAAACACACAGAATATTTTTGAGCCATAAAAAAGATTGAAATCTTGCCATTTGCACCAACATGCACGGGTCTAGGGAGTATAATGCTAAGGAAAATAAGCCAGTCAGAGAAAGGCAAATACCATATGATTTCAGTCATATGTGGAATTTAGGAAGCAAAATGAACTGGAAAAAAAAAAAGGCAAACCAAAAAACAGGCTCTTAACTATAGAGAACAGACAGACCAGAGGAAAGTTGGGTGAAATAGGTAACAGGGATTGAGAGTACACTTATCTTGATGAGCACTGAGTAATATATAGAATTATTTAATAACTATACTTTACATTTGAAACTAATAACACTGCATGTTAACTATACTGGAATTTAAATAAAATAAATTAAATATAAAGAGAACCTTAAAAGTAGTAAAAGAAAAACAGTCACATACAAGGGAATCCCCTTAAAGATATCAGCTAATTTTTCAGTAGAAACTTTGCAGGACACAAAGTAGTGCCGTGATATATTCAAAGTTCTGAAGAAAAACAACAACAACAACAACAACAACAAACTACAACTAAGAATACTCTACCTGGCAAGGGTATTCCATGCCAAGGTTATCATTCAAGATTGAAGCAGAGATAAAAATAATTTCCCAGAAAAACAATACTTAAAGGAGTTTATCATCACAAAATCAGCCTTACAAAATTGGTTAAAGAGAATTCTTTAATTGGAAAGATCATAACTAGAAAAAATTATGAAAGGAAAAATTTCAGTGATAAAAGCAAACATATAGTAATGGAAGTAGACTAATCACTTATAAAACCAGTATGGAGGTAAAAATCATAGTATAATCATTAGTAAAATCATAGTATAATCATAGTAAAAAGCATAGTAAAATCAATTACATCTACCAAAATTAGTCACAAGATACACAAATATAAAGATGTAAAATATGACATCATAAACATAAAATGTGAAAGGTGGAGTTAAAATCTAGTGCTTTTAGAAGGTGTTCAAACTTAAGCAGTAGTCAACTTAATATAGACTTATACACACAGGATGTCATATATGAATCCCATGGTAACCATAAATCAAAAAACTAAAACAGAAACACACACACAAAAGAGAAATGAACCCCAGCATAACACTGAAGAAAGTAATCAAACCACAAAGAAGAGAGCAAGAGAAAAGGAAAGGAACAGACAGAAACTACAAAAACAACGAGAAAAGAGTTAAAAAATGGCAATAAGTCCATACATATCAATAATTACTTATATGTAAATGGAAAAACTGTTCCAATCAAAATGCTTAAGGTGAGTGATTGGATTTAAAAAACAAGACCAGGGCACCTGGGTGGCTCAGTTGGTTAAGCGACTGCCTTCGGCTCAGGTCATGATCCTGGAGTCCCTGGATCGAGTCCCGCATCGGGCTCCCTGCTCGGCAGGGAGTCTGCTTCTCCCTCTGACCCTTCCCCCTCTCATGTGCTTGCTCTCTCTCATTCTCTCTCTCTCAAATAAATAAATAAAAAATCTTTAAAAAAAAAAATAAAAATAAATAAATAAATAAAAAACAAGACCAGTCTATATGGTGATATAACAAACTCACTACAGACCTGAAGACAGAAAGTTAAATGATGAAAAAAGATATTCCATGTCATGGAAGTGAAAAGAAAGCTGGGATAGTAATACTTATATCAGACAAAATAGACTTTAAAACAAAGACTATGTAGCAAGAGTCAAAGGTCATTACATAAAGAGATCAATTCAACAAGAGGATATAACAATTTTAAGCATCTATGCACCTAACATAGGAGCACCTAAATAGATAAAGCAAATATTAACAGACAAAGGGAGAAACTGATCACAATATAATATTAGTAGAGGACTTTAACACCCCACTTTCATCAATGGTTAATTCATCCAGACAGAAAATCATAGGGAAGCAGTGGCTTTGAATGATATACATTAGAGCAGAAGGACTCAACAGATATATATATAGAGAGAGAATATCCCATCCCAAAACAGAATACACATTGTTTTTGAGTGCACATGAAACATTCTCCAGGATAGATCATGTTAGGTCACAAAACAAGTCTCGATAAATTTGAGAAGACTGAAATCACATCAAGGATCTTTTCCCTACTACAATAATCAGAAACTAGAAATCAAATTCAAGAAAAAAAAAAAAACTGGAAAAAACAAACAAACAAACACGGAGGCTAAACAACATGGTACTAAACAACCAATGCATCAATGAAGAAGCCAAAGAAGAAATAAAAAAAAAATATGGAGACAAATGAAAATGGAGACACAGCAGTCCCAAAAATCTTTGGGAACAGCAAAAGCAGTTCTAAGAAGGAAGTTTATAGTGATACAGGCCTATCTCAAACAACAAAAATCTCAAATGAACAATCTAACCTCACACCTAAAGGAACTAGAAAAGGAAGAACAAAGCAAGCCCAGTGTTAGTCCAGGGAAGAAAATAATAAAGAATAGAGCACAAATAAATAAAATCAAGTGTAAAAAAAAAAAATTAAAAAGATCAATGAAACCAAGAGTTGGTTCTTTGAAAAGGTAAAGAAAATTGATAAATGTTTAGCCACACCATCAAGAAAAAGAGAACTCAAAATCAGAAATGAAAGAGGATCAGTGAAACCAACACTACAGAATACAAAGGATTATAAAAGAATACTATGAAAAAGAATATGCCAACATAGAAGAAATGGATAAAAAATGTAAAACTTTCAAAAACTGATTCGGGAAAATAATTGAAAATTTGAACAGACTGATTACTAGAAACAAAATTGAATTGGTAATCAAAATATTCCAAAAAAACAAAAGTCCGGGACCAGTTTTCCTCAAAGATGAAATCCAACAAGCATTTAAAGAAAAGTTAATACTTATTCTCAAACTATTCCCCCAAATAGAAAAGGAATGAAAAGAAACTAATATGACATTGTATACAGGTTTGCTTCAATTAGGAAAAATAAAATAAGAAAATAAAATATTTAACACAGGCAGCTGGGTACCTAAAATCAGAACAGGAGCAAGATTCTGAAGGCCACCTGTGTGCCAAGTATTAATCCCTTGGATGCTGGGTCAATGAGAGATTAAGGGGTTTCTGGGAAAGGACCCTGGGTTCTCTCATGGCAGGAGCTATTTATCAGTTCATAGAATGCATTTTCATTATTTAAAAACTGGTATAACCGTACCTGTGTAGATCTAAATACCAATCCTGCTTAGAACCCAGTTTGCTCTTTAGTTTATTATCTCACCTTTCAGCATCACTAGATACACTTCTGTGTTTTTTTCTTGTGCCTGTTTTGAGATGTGTTCTCATGTCTTCTATCAATCTGATCTCATCTGTTTTCTATCTTCCAAGCAATTCCTCAAAGTCTTTGACCAAAGTATTATATCTTTTCCTGGTTTTCATTATAATTTAAAAATATACAGACAGGTAAATACATAAATTATTTTATAGACCCTTGGATATCTTTTTCAGTCATTACAATGAAATTGGAATGGAAAGGAAGACACATGCATTTAGTTAATCAACTTGATTATACTTTTTTTTTAAATGTGAGCTACTGATTATGGATTTATCTGAGAAAAATTTACTTCCACTCCATGCCTGAAAGTCCAGATTTTCAATACATTTCATTTAATTGAGTAGAGGCTCAAGTTAAGACAAATTTTAAGAAGCATTCTACTTCACCTTACAATAATTTAACTATAAATAATAAACCAGTGTTAAATTATGATGATTATTTAAATTTTGTTAAACATCTCTAAAAGTTTGACTCATGGCAAAATATTGAGTAATATAAAAAGCTCCTATAAACAATCGAAACTGACCACATACTAATAACATTATAATCTTTGAATTAGTAGCTGTGCCTCAAAGGTTGTAGATTTGGGGTGGGGTTTACATTTAAAAAAAAAACTGCCAAGGGGTTTCTGGGTGGCTCAGTTGGTTAAGTGTCTGACTCTTGATTTCAGCTCAGGTCATGATCTCAGTGTTGTGAGACTGAGCCCCGCATTGGTCTCCATGCTCAGCCAGGAGTCTGCTTGAGATTCTCTCTCTCCCTGTCCCTCTGTCCCTCTACCCTGTGTGTTCTCTCTAAAATAAATAAATTAAAAAACTGAGGGTTCTAGAGGGGAGGGGAGTGGGGGGGATGGGTTAGCCTGGTGATGGGTATTAAAGAGGGCACATACTGAATGGAGCACTGGGTGTTATATGCAAACAATGAATCATGGAACACTACATCAAAAACTAATGACGTAATGTTTGGTGATTAACATAATAAAAAAAATTTAAAAATAAATAAATAAATGACTCAGCCAAAAAAAAAAAAAAAATCCTTTCCAAATTAGCCATGGTTCTCATGTCATGGCTTATACTGACATTATAGGAGTCTGAAAATTAAAAAAAGGAGGGGGCTCTGGATTGGAATTGGACTTGATAGAAAGAAGTGGGGAAATTCTATCAATCAAAGAAACTCTGTACAATTATTATCATCCACTTAGACAGACAGGAAAATCAGTGGAATGATGACAGGAAAGAAAACAGTACAGATTCTGATCCTAATACAGATCCAAGTCTATATAATGGTTTCTAAAATAACATAAAAGAATCATAGTCTGAAAACAATCAGCAAGAGCCTCTATGAATATAAGAGGAACAGCAAGTGACACATAATGTAAGGAGCCTGATCAGAAGCCACCCAATGAAGAATTTAGTGCAAGGCATGTACAGAGCTCACTAGTGCTCCAAATACGAAGATAAGGAAAGAAGTGAAGAAAAAGGGAAGGATGGGGGAGAGTTGATATAAGATGTGATTGGGTTTGCAATGGCAGTTAATGATCGTAGCAATCAAAGTGAAATTAAATTTTGGTCAAAATAGTCAATTTGATTTTTCAAGAATGTTCTCCAGACCAAAGTTCATTTCTGAAAACAAGTTCATAGATGAGAGGAAACATGGACTTCATTTTTAGTATCTTCTGCAACATCTTGTATATGTAAGCCACAGATAAAGAGCAGTTTATGGCCAAACATATCATTATCTCAGTCTTATATAATTTCATACACTTTTGTCTCAAAGAGCTACTCATATTGTCATTACCTTACCAACCTCAAATTGTCCTGCCAGAAGAATGGAACTTCAGTATGTGAGTCATGTACCTTCATACTCAGATAAGGACCCAGAGTATTTTATATACTCCTCTTATGTTTTACATGGTGAGAATCAAAAGAAGAAAAAAAAAAATCAGAACATGCCAACTTACAAAAGTAAGACTAGAAAATACGTTGTATTGCTTCCTCCCCCACCACTTCAAGCATTAGTAAGCAACATGGTACCTTTTTCCACTAAGTAAAGACTCAGCCTCAGATTTCTTCCATCAGAAGACTGTTTAATCATAAAAGAATCAAAATGACTGTTTAATCATAAAAGAAATTTGTATTTGTGTCATGATGTCAAATAGGATTTTACTGACATCATGACACAAATACAAATTTCTTTTATGATTAAACAGTCATACCCATATATAAAATGTAGTTTAGAGTGTACAAAGGGCTTTCACATACTGTATATCATAATTCATAATAACCCCCGAAATAGGTTTTAGCTTTATTTAACAAATGAAGTTCAGAGATAAAGTCATGCAACTAGTAAGTGGAAGAGGCAGGACATGAACTTGAAAATCTGTTTACAAATCTGGTGCTTCTACTATTTTTACTATAATCACATCTGGACACATACATACACCTATACATACATTTACACAGATAAAATAAGAAAAAAGTAAAATACAACAATTATTACACAATGCTACTAAAATAACAGTGATGATAAAATACAGTAACTGTTTTTATTCCTGCCAAGGTTCTTGGTATCACTGCTGGCACTTAATCATCAAATAAAGTCACAGCCTCTGGGTATCTCAGGTTTCCAGATGCCAGGATCCTTTAAGGAGTGAACCCAACTTCATAATTCTCTGCATAGCTTAGATCTTCTAATTCTTATCCTCTGAGACAAGATTACAGTGAAGACATTTTCAACCCATACTGATATTATCAATGCAATAATCAGAATTACAATTTACTGCCATCTACTGTGTGCTGGCACTCTACTTTGTGCTCTGCATACATTATCTTATTTATTTCTCTCATTCTGTCACAGGAGGTATTAGCCAACCTCATTTTGTAGATGAGAAACCCAAAGCTCAGCATTAAGGTAACTTGTCCAAATTAATTTAGCTCAAATAGGACAGAGCTAAGATTTAAATTCCAATCGTGACTTTAAAGTCATGCTTTCCTCACAATGCAATGGTGCCTCTAAACCAAGAGACAAAACATTCAACTTAAAGTAATTAATTTACACACTCTCAGATGTCTTAGTCCCAAAACATAAAGGCTAAGGCTGTTCTTCTAATCATCACAGATAGTCTCTTGTGCCTCTTAAAATCCTACAGTGAGAAACATTTTTCCTCCTGTCCCTATACTGAGATGCCTTTCTTACTCATGACCTCATCTTCCTCTACCCTCCTCACCAAACATACTGAGACATCCTCATTTATTTGTTCATCTTTCATAAATTTTAGTAGGAAAAGGAGGGGGGTTAAGACTACAAAAAATAAGCAAATAAATAAGTTTTCATTTTCATGTCATCTTTAGGCAGTGCTATAGGCTAAATGTTGAAAACCTAATGCCTCAGGTGATGGTATTTAGAGGTGGGGTTATTGAGAAGTGATGAGGACATGAGGGTGGAACACTTGTGAAGAGGATTAGTGCCCTTATAAAAGAGACCCCAGAGAGCTAGCTCACTTTTTCTTTATGAGAAGACACAAGAAGAAGCCTATGACCTGGAAAAGCACCCTCACTCGATTATGTTGGCGCCCTTATCTCAGACTTCCAGCCTCCAAACTGTGAGAAATAAATTTGTCTTTCATAAGCTACCCAGTGCATGATATTTTGTTATGGCAGCCTGAGCAGACTATGACAGGCAGAGTAGAATGAGGTCAATTAGTGCAGGGTTTAATTATTGAGAATAACTTATTTTTAAATATTCTATCCTTTGTTTTCATTTTCTTCCTTCTCAAATCTTTCCTCTTTCACAATATCAAAATCATCTTTTGCTCTAATTTTAATTTGCAAATCCTCTGCCCATGAACTTCAACATCATCCCCTGAACTATACTGTCCCATATTGTTATCTGTCATTTTGTCTACCTATCGGAATTGCTCACTGATACCTCAAACCTTATATATAAAAATGAACCTGCTACATCACCCTGATTCCTCAAAACCAAAACAAACAAAAATAAAAGAAAATAAACAAAAAAACTCCTCCCATTTTGGCTATGGTGTTCTTTCTCCAATATCAGTGTCAATGTCATAATTATTTAGGCTTAAAATCTTGTCTTCAGGTTTGACATTTCTCATTGTTTCCTAAATGTGGTCAATTCTATCCCCACCAAGTTTCTATATACACCTTTCTTCTCTGTCCTTATGAAAACCCACCATGACATCAGTGGTTCATTAGCTCTGGCGTAAACTGCTATAATAACAAGACTCCATGCTTCTAAGAAATCTGATTCTAACTTATTTTTGATACTGATTGCCAAAAATTTTCCCAATGCACTCTCCTGTTCATATCTCTCTGCTGCCAATAAGCCTGCTTTAGTTACCAAATGATGTCTCAGCTCCTCTGGCTGGGCATTTAAGACTTTTTATGATTTAGCCCCAACAAGAAATTCTTAATTATTCTCCTTTGTGTGTCTTTTACTATCTGTACAATCTTAACTAGGTTATTTCAGTCCCAATTTCATCTGCTGATATGTGTGTGTAAATATATATATATATATAATATAAAACTATATACATATAGTTTTCTATAGGATATGTATAATACATAAAGTGCTCATGATAATAAAATAGTATTATGCAAACTTATATGGTTACTGGTAAAATTAGTTGAGACAAATTATCTTTTTATAAACTATAGAGCAATTACAAATATAAGGAATTCTGTTGACTAGGTTTAGAAGAGGTTCTCACATAAAACTGCACATTGAAATGCTCCTAATAACAGCTCTAATGTAATCTATTCTATGAAGCCTTCCCTGAACTATCCAGCCGCTAATATTTTTTTTAAACCTCTGATGTCTCCTTATCTAATCTTCATCTACAATACCTATCACAGTCTACATTACTATAGTTGTTACTGTACATATTCTATTCCCCCTGCTAGACTAGAAGACAGGACATGGACCCCACAACTGCATATTTCAAAGCATACACCAAAGAGCCTTTCCCACAGTAGGTGCTTAATAAATGTTTAAAAATACCTGAATAAATGTATGCAGTTTATTCAGATGTGCACTTGACTATAAACTCCATGACAGAATAGAAGCTGTCTACCTTGTTCACCAGTAAATACCCAATACCTTATAGTTCAAGGTACATAATAGTTTGAATGACTTATCTTAAGCTACAACAGATAAGTGAGGATATTTGAAGAGAAAGAAAGGACCCATGAATATTTACTAAGCATTTGGAATTTGCCACTGTGGTGGTTTTAAAACATATTTACAAATTTTTGAGAATCCTCCTATCAAAAAGTAGAATCTATTTTCTCCTCTTGAAAATGGGCTGGTCTTAGAGGCTGCCATTCTAACAAATAGAATGAGGCAAAAGTGATAATGTGTGGCTTTCAGGGCAACTCAGTTTCTGCCTGACTCTTTCTGTCTGCCAATTCTCACATTGAAACAAAGCCATTATGTTGTTAAAAAAAAAAAAAAAAAAAAAAGCTCAGTCCATATGGAGAGGCCACATATAGGTGTTTCAACCACAGCCACAGCGGAGGTCCCAGCTGATAGCCAATATCCACTTTCAGATACATGAATGAGTCAGCATTCAGATAATTCTATCCCATGCCTCTGATGCCTAGTGGAGTAGAGAAAAGCTGTCTCCACTGAGTCTTTCTAAAATTTAAATTCATGAGCAATATATATGTTGCTGTTCCTTTAGGCTACTAAGTTTTGGAATGTTTTCTTACACAATAATAGATAACAATTATATCTATATATATCTATATCTCAAGCTTTTATAGAGAGGAGGGAAACCAAGGCTCAGTGAGACTAAGAAAAAAGTGTCCAAGACCATCTACTTCACATATGACTAAGCTGAAATTTAAGTCCTTATCAATTCAAGGACAAAGTTACATTTTTTTTTCCCTCCATCACTACTTTCTCCCTGGTTCTTTAGAAACAAACCAAATCAAACCAAAACAAATCAAACCAAACCAAACCAAAGCAAAACAAAACCTTCTTATAACCTTTGTATCTTTAAAATTTCCAAAGAAGAGAAAAACCCAACTATTTCATGAAAATATGCATTCAATGATAAAAGTCAGTTTTCTTAAAAAAAAAAAAAAAGGCCTCATCTCGTCTATGTTCACAAACAGCTATGTCCTTAGGCAATTATCAGCAAAAGATTCTCAACACATCAAAAGCCCCTGAAAGTACAGCACATTCCCTAGGAATTTAAGCCCTTAATTAGATAAAACATACTTATGTTTTATATTTTTTTAATATTTTATTTATTTATTTGACAGAGAGAAAGATAGTGAGAGCAGGAACACAAGCAGGGGGAGTGGGAGAGGGAGAAGCAGGCTTCCTGCCAAGCAGGGAGCCTGATGTGGGGCTCGATTCCAGGACCCTGGGATCACGACCTGAGCCAAAGGCAGATATTTAATGACTGAGCCACCCAGGTGCCCCCAAACACACATATTTTAGTCATTCTTTCTAATATTTAAAGTTAGAAATTATATGTATATACACACATATATAACACAAATATATAAATAATTTTCTATAGTGTCATAATTGATATCTGCAATTACACCAGTGGACATATGACAATTGGAAATTTATTAGAAATCAACTGCCAAAATCTATTTAGTTGAAGTTTGGAGACTAGATGTCAACAGGTGTCCCAGAAGACCGATGAATTATTCACATTTATGAACCATGAACCCTTTCTTTCAAGTAGTCACACATCTTGATCCTCATCTCTTAAGCTGACTACCAGAAAGATAAACCTTATAAGGTTGAAATTGTGCCATCCGTCAGTTTATTATATTTAAAAGAAACTGTCATGCCACTCTTGTATTTGGAGGTCTATACTCCAATTGCATTGCACAGTTCAGAAGTTCTACTTTTGGAGAGAAAAATCTACCTCAGGCCAATTTGTATTATAAATGAAATGTACAAATTAAATAAAGGTCTCCCTCTGCAAAGTAGAACCTGATATATGAATAAAAGCAACAGGGAATTTGTAACATTTACTTACAATTGGACTGTTCCAAAAAGCTTTAAAAATTACTTCTTTATGAAGCTCAGTGACACCCAAAATCTTCAGTCTTTTCAACTATGGGTCATGTTAAAGTAGATGGTGACTGTTCTGGCATAGAACCTACAAACTACATTTATATGGCCCTTAAACATCCACGCCATGCCCCAAAATGATATGTAGAGATCAGTAATAAGCTAAAGCAGAACAAGAGAGCATATAAAAAAACAACGCTTTATTAAGATGAAGTTAATAATAACTGGAAATATACTTGTGTATATATTATTACCACAGTGCCTGGGTCATATCACTCATCTAATCCAAAAGACAAACCTAAGATATAGATATTATTTCTATGACTAAATTTCAAATAGCTTCTCTCCCTCTTCTCTTCCTGTCAATAATAGAACACCCAAAATTTAGCAGGGCACATGGTCACCCAGAAAGGAGACTAGATTTCTCCACTTTAGTGGCTTGGTTGTGAGATAAAGTCCAAGCCAATGGAATACATGGATGGGCAGGTAGGTAAGTAGATATAGAAATGACGGATTGATGGATGGATGGATGGAAGGAAGGAAGGAAGGAAGGAAGGAAGGAAGGAAGGAAGGAAGAAGAAATAAGAAAAAAAGAACTGTAACAAATTGTTACTATTTTAGGAATCTGGGTGATGGGTATATGAGAATTCTTTACACTATTCTATTATCCTTTTCAAGGATAAAGTTCTGAAGTTTTATCAAATAAAATTTTTTTTATAAAAAATGAACATCCCAATTATAAGTCAGTCACTTCTAAAAATTGGATACAAGCTAATATTGTTGGGCACTTTAAAAATGATGACCTACACCACAGGACCTCTTCTTCAAAGGCCACTACTTTAAAAATCAGGAGATTTAACTTATTTTCCTAATACACAGAAACAAACACAGAGTTAGACAAAATGAAGAGACAGAGGAGTATGCCCCAGATGAAAGAAAAGGACAAAATCACAGCAAAAGAGGCAAATGAATCAGAGATAAGAAATATGCCTCATAAAGAATTCCAAGTAGTGGTCATAAAGATACTCAACGGATTTGAGAAAAGAATAGAGGATCTCAGTGAGATATTCAACAAAGAGATAGAAAATATAAAAAGGAATCAATCAGAGATAACTCAACAACTGAAATAAAATATACACTAGAGGTAAAAAATAGTAGACTACAGCAAGCAGAAGAAGAATTAGCAACTTGGAACACAGGGTAATAGAAAGCAACCAAGTTAACAGCAAAAAAATTAAGAATGAAAAATGAGAATAGGTTAAGGATACTCAATGACATCATCAAGTGTAATAACATTTGCATTATAGGAATCCCAGAAGAAGAAGAAGAGAGAAAGAAAGGGGTCAGAAACTTTATTTGAAGAAATAATAACTGAAAACTTCCCTAATCTGGGGAAGGTAACAGACATCTAGATCCAGGAAGGACAGTGAGCTCCCAAAGAAATTAATCTCAGGAGTCCACACCAAGACACATAAATAGTTAACATGGCAAAAAGTAGTGGCAAAGATAGAATTTTAAAGGTAGCAAGAGAAAAGCAAACAGTTAATATAATGGAAACAGCATAAGGATATCAGCTGATTTTTCAGCAGAAACATTGAATATATCATGCCACTCTCTTCTGACTGGCAAAGCACTGAAAAGAAAAAAATCTGCAATCAAGAATACTTGACCTAACAAGGTTATCACTCAGAATAGAAGGAGAGATAGTGTTTCCCAGACAAACAAAAGTTAAAGGAGTTTATCACCACAAATCCAGACTTACAAGTTAAAGGAAATTCTATAAGTGGAAAGAAAAAGCCATAATCAGGAGTAAGAAAATTATGAGAAAGAAAAATTTCACAGGTAATGTAAACATATAATAATAGTAATTAAGTACTTATAAAACCAGCATGGAGTCTAAAGCACAAAAGCAGCAAAATCAATTTTATCTACAAAAATCAAAGAATACAGAAAATAAAAGAATGTGAAGTATGACATCATATACATAAAATGTGGGGGGAGAGGAGTAAAAATTTAGTACTTTAGAATGGGTTCAATCTTAAGTGACCATCAACTTAATATAAATTGTCATATGCATAGGATGTTATACCTAATGGCATAATGGTATAACCTAATGGTAACCACAAATCAAAAACCTATAATAGATACACAAAAAATATAGAGAAAGGAAGCCAAGCATATCATGAAAGAAAGCTACCAAACCACAAAGGAAGAGAGCAAGAGCAAACGAAAGGAATAGAGACGTAAAAAAAAATACCATAAAAAAATGAACAAAATGGAAGTACATACCTATCAAGAATTACTTTGAATGCAAATGGAGTAAATGTTTTAATCAAAAGACATAGGGTGGAAGAATAGATAAAAAAGTAAGATCTGCCTACAAGAGACTCACTTCAGACCTAAAGACACATGCAGATTTAAGGTAAAGGGATGGAAAAACATTTACCATGCAAATGGAAGCAAAAAGAAAGCTGGGGTATCAAGACTTATATCAGACAAAATAGACTTTAAAACAAAGACTGTATCAAGAGACAAAGAGGGACACCACATGATGATAAAGGAAACAACCCAACAGGATATAACTGTAAGTATTCATGCACCCAATATAGAAGCACCTAAACACAGAAACAACTATTAACAGACAAAAAGGAAGATATTAACAGTAATACAATAATAGTAGGGGACTTTAACACCCCACTTACATCAATGGATAGATCATCCAAACAGAAAATCATAAGGGACCAGGCTCTCTGAAGGACACATTGAACCAGATGGATCTAACAGATATATTTAGAACATTCCATCCAAAAACAGCAGAATGCACTTTTTTTTTTTCAAGTGAACAGAGAACATTCTCCAGAAGAGATCACATGTTAGGCCACAAAAAATATCTTAATAAGTTTAAGAAGACTGAAATCATATCTTGCATTTTTTTCTGACTGCAACAGTATGAAACTAGAAATCACCCATAGGAAAATAAAATCTGAATAGAACAAAAATACATGGAAGCTAAATAACATGTTACTATAACAATGAATAGGGCAACCAAGAAATCAAAGAAGAAATTTTTAAAAAAGTACATTGGACATGGGGGGTGGGGTGGGAGGGATGCGGTGACTGGGTGATGGACACTGGGGAAGGTATGTGCTCTGGTAAGTGCTGTGAATTGTGCAAGACAGTTGAATCTCAGATCTGTACCTCTGAAACAAATAATGCAATATATGTTAAGAAAGAAAAAAAGAAGAAGAAGAATGTAGCAGGAGGGGAAGAATGAAGGGGGGGAAATCGGAGGGGGAGACGAACCATGAGAGACGAGGGACTCTGAAAAACAAACTGAGGGTTCTAGAGGGGAGGGGGTTGGGAGGATGGGTTAGCCTGGTGATGGGTATTGAGGAGGGCACGTTCTGCATGGAGCACTGGGTGTTATGCACAAACAATGAATCATGGAACACTATATCTAAAACTAATGATGTAATGTATGGGGATTAACATAACAATAAAAAAATTAAAAAAAAAAAAGTACATTGGATAAATGAAAATGAAAACACAATGGTCCAAAATCTTTGGGACAGTGAAAATTATTTTGAGAGGGAAGAGTACAGCAATCTTGCAATCTCAAACAACCTACTTTTACACCTAAAGGAGCTAGAGAAACAAAGCCCATCCAGTGGAAGGAAGGACATAATAAAGATTAGAGCAGAAATAAATGAAATAGAAACTCAACAATATAAAAAATCAATGACATCAAGAGCTCAGTCCTTGAAAAGGCAAACAAAATTGATAAACCTTTAGCCAGACTCATCATGAACAAAAACAAAAAACAAAAAAGAGAGAGAAGACTCAAAATCAAATGAAAGAGAAGAAATAACAAAAACCACAGAAATACAAAAGATTATGAGATTATGAAAAATTATATGCCAACAAATTAGATAACCTAGAAGAAATGAATAAATTACTAGAAACATACAACATTCAAAGTTGAATCAGGAAGAAATAAAAAATCTGAACAGACTGATTACTAGCAATGAAACAGAGTCCATAATAAAAAAATCTCCCAACAAACAAAAGCCCATGGCCAAATGGCTTCACAGGTGAATTCTACCAAATATTTCAGAAGAGTTAGGGGCACCTGGGTGGTCCAGTCGGTTAAGTGTCTGACTTTGGCTCAGGTCATGATCCCAGGGTCCTGGGACTGAGCCCCACATCAGGTTCCCTGCTTAGCGGGGATTTTGCTTCTCCCTTTCATTCTCCCTCTGCCTCCCCCCCTCCGCCCCGCTGTGCTCTTGTGCACGCTCTCTCTCTCTCAAATAAAAAAATAAAATAAAATCTTAAAAAAAAAAAGAAGAGTTAATAGCTATTCTTAAACTATTCCAAAAATTAGAAGAGGAATGAAAGTTTCCAAATTCATTCTACAAGGCCAGCATTACGCTGATATCAAAACCAGACAATGACACTAGAAAAGAACCAACAACAACAACAAAAACTACAGGCCAATGTCTCTGATGAACACAGATGCAAAAATCCTCAACAAAGTGTTAGCAAACCAAATTCAACAATGCATTTAAAAAATCACTCACCATGATCAAGTGAGATTTACTCCAGGGATGCAAGGGTGGTTCAATATTCTCAAATCAATCAACATGGTACATCCCATTAATCAGAGAAAGGGTAAAAACCATATGATCATCTCAAAAGATACAGAGAAAGCATTTGATGAAGTACAACATCCACTCATGATAAAAATTCTCAACAAAGTAGGTTTAGAGGGAATGTATCTCAATATAATGAAGACTGCATGTGAAAAACCCACAGCTAACATCATACTCAATAGTGAAAAACTGAGAGCTTTTCCTCTAAGATCAGGCGCAACACAAGAATGTCCAATTTCACTACTTTTATTCAAAATAGTACTAAAAGTTATAGCTACAGCAATCAGACAAGTAAAAGGAAATGCATTCATATTGGTAAGAAAAATGTAAAATTTTCACTATTTGCAGATAACATACTGCATACAGAAAACCCTAAAGACTCCACCAAAAAACTACTAGAACTGATAAATGAATTCAGTATGGTCAAGGTTAAAAAAACTAATATACAGAAATCTGTTGCATTTCTGTATGCTAATAATAAAGTAGCAGAAAAAAAATTAAGAAAATAATCCCATTTACAATTTCACCAAAAAGAATAAAATATCCAGGTATAAATTTAACCAAAGAGGTGAAAGACCTATACACTGAAAACTATAAAACATTGATGGAAGAAATTGCAGATAACACAAATGAGAAGATACTCCATGCTCATGTATTGAGAGAACCAATATTGTTAAAATGTCCATACCACCCAAGAAATCTACAGATTTAACGCAATCTCTATAAAAATATAAACAGCCTTTTTCACAGAATACTAAAATTGTTGAAACCATAAATAAATAAATAAATAAATAAATAAATAAATAGTTGGAACCACAAAAGACCCCAAATAGCCAAAGCAATCTTGAAACAGAAGAACAAAACTATAGATATCACAATCCCAGATTTCAAGTTATACTACAAAGCTACGGTAGTAATCAAAATAGTATGGTACTGGCATAGAAACAGACACATAGATCAATGGAATAGGAAAAAGAGCCCAGAAATAAACTCAGACTTATATGGGCAATTAATCTATGACAAAAGAGGCAAGACTATACAATGGGGAAAAGACAAGTCTCTTCAACAAATGGTACTGGAAAACTGGACAGCTACATGCAGAAGAAGGAAATTGGACCACCTTCTTACATGATACACAAAAGTATACTCACAATGGATTATTTGTCTTTCTCTGACTGACCTATTTCTCTCACCATTATACCTTCTGGGTCTGTCCTTGTTATTGCAAAAAGCAAGATTTCATTCCTTTTTTATGACTGAGTAATATTCCATTATATATATATATTATTATATATCATATACAATATATATATGTAGATTATATATATACATGTAATCTTTATCCATTTACATATGGATTGACTTTTTGCTTGCTAAGTAATTCATATATAATTACATATGATCCAGTAATTCCACTACTGGCTATTTATCCAAACACTTATTCAAAAAGATACATGCATCCTTATGTTTACTGTAGTATTATTTATAATAGCCAAGATATGGAAGCAACCCAGTGTCTATCAACAGATGAATGATAAAGATGATGTGGTATATATATATACAATAGAATATTATTCAGCCATAAAAAAGAATGAAATCTTGCCATTTGTGACATCACACTCGACCTAGTAGATACAATGCTAAGTGAAATAAGTCAGAGAAAAACAAATACCATATAATTTTTCTCATATGTGGAATTTAAGAAACAAAACAAATGAACAAAGAAAAAAAGAAAAAAAAAAATTCTTAAATACAGAGAACAAACTGGTAGTTGCCAGAAGGGAGGGGTGGGGGGGATGGATGAAATAAAGATTAAGAGTACACTTATCTTAATAAGCACTGAAAAATGTAGAATTTCTGAATCATTATTTTGGACACCTGAAATTAATATATTTCAATTAAAAATAAATAAAAATAAAAATGATGACCCTAACATAAACAAACAACATCTATTGCTTTCAAGGAAGTAGAACAAACATGATCTCTTTTAGGTGGTAGTGAAGAACTTGGGGTCTAGAGCAGAGTCCCCAGATTTGAATTCTAGTTTCACCTTTCAATATCTGTATAAAGAAGAAAAGTTATTCAATCTTTGTGACTCTGTTACCTAGCTAACTGGCAGCTTAGTTATCAGTTACCTAACAAAATGGGCATCAAAAGGGTGATTATTATGTGACTATTATAAGATGAGTTAATACCATGCCCAGCATAGGGTATTTAATAAATATTAGCTATTATTATTATATACTGTATGAAAATTTAGGAAGAAAGACTGTGTCTGTCTGTGGAGGCAAAGATATGGTCTTTTCACCATTCATTAAAATAAATATAAACAAAGTATACCCATTAGAATTTATAGTGAAATGAGAAGTCTGTGTTGCATGTGTAACAGAACTGTAAAGGTAGTAGCAGATGTTTGAAACAGAGTATCTCAACTAAAAGTATTTGAAACATTTTGAGATGTAGTCCCTGAAATTATCTTGCAAAGCAAATGTGCATTATCAGGCAAGATAGTTTTTGTTTCTTCTCACAGGAAAATGGATTCTTACGAGAGATTATGGTTCATTTTTTAGCTTTACCATTTATTTTTCTGTCAAACACTGTTTCAAGCTGATACACATGCTTTCACGCGAGGATTTTTCAAATATATGGCAGAAAATATATGACATTTCAAATATATGACACAGTGAAGCTAACATTAGATGATGATGGTCACTCCCTATACTGATGACGCCTATAATGGTGATTATTGTATAAAAAGTATAGTTTTTGTTTCAATAATCAGCAGATGAAATTCTTCAGTTTCTTTATTGTGTTAGTCATTAGCCCATCCTATGCAATATCCTCCTCTTTTGCCTTACCCAACCAGAGTGATAGATCATGATTGCACTAAGCCAATCATGACCATTTGTTGACAACTTCCCAGCTTCCTTTGCAGTCAGTGTTGGACATATGACTTATTAATGCCAAATGAGATGTATGGAGATGTTCCTGGGAAACTCTTTCTCTCCTCACAGAAGGGCTCAGAAAGAGCTAACACTTCCCCGTCTACCCTCTTTCCATCCTGAACACATATGTGGTGTTTGGAGCTGCTAGTCCCCTTCTTGTAACCAAGAGGTGACAAGCATAAGGGAAAAGCCAAGAGACTCTGGCCCTTTCACCATTAAAACCCTGAATCAAAACCAGCAGCCATCTACTTCCAGGTCTTTTGTTCCATACCAAGTATAAGCCCCAGTTCTTTTAAGGCACTGTAAACACGGTGGTTGTTACTTACAGCTGAATGTATTTCTCATTGATACAACACACAATTTAAGACCTTAGGTAATACAGATCTCACACTTTCAATTGTGTAATTTTTTCATTATGAAGCAGTAAATCAGGAAAGTCTTTCAATATCAAAAATTTTGTAGGGAGATGATACTAAATATATATAATAAAGGAAACTCAGAGCTTTCAATAATTCCTTTAAGCTTGTAGATAAGTATTTAATAGCAATTGAGCAAGGAACTCTAGTGCTCTAGTATGTAGAATCATAATTAAAAGTGGAGCTTTTTTTTAAATGTCAAAAGAAGTTTGTAATTAGTACCAATTGTAAATGCTAAGCCACAGAATTCTTGAGTCCCCTGATAGCACCACAATCCCTTAATCAGTTTGTGCCTGATTGTGTTCTTATAATCAATTATTTGTGAGTAAGAAGAAACCAGAGTCTTAGTGCATTTTTGGTTGATTGTGTCAAAGCCAAATCACCCTGACAAACTCAGGGGAACAAGCAGCAATAAGATACAATGATCTATATTCACTACAACATGGACATAGACTTTGAACATCCTGAAAACATTACTAAATTCAAAGGCAAGCCACTATTTAACTTCCAAATCCAGAGGATTTTTGTTCAAAAGGTGACGAAATCAATCATTCACTTTTCATTTTTGGGAGCAAAACATGATAGAAATGGTATACTTTCAGCAGACTTAATCTCTTTTATTTCTTGGTAAATGTATTATGGATTGCATAAATTGCACCTTGGGGAAGCTTAGGGTCAGCTGCTTTGATTCAATTTTCTTAAAAGGTAATACTGTAAATTCGAAATTTTTCCTAAATAAATTATTAATGTGTCAAAAGATTATCAAATATGTTAAATATTTCCCCAAACTTACCTTTCTCTCAATTTCATAGTTAGGATATCATGGATACATGGTATAGATTTGGAATTAGAAGCAGTAGAAATCAAATGTCATAACTCATTGGCCTCAAAACATGTCTTTTTAAACAACAGGTCAACAAAAGAGAACAGTAGGAAGAGAAGGCGGTTCAAATTGATGACTGACTGCATTTAAGTATCCACTCTCCCAAACTGTAAATGCCAAACAACATGACCTGCTTAAGTTTGAACTTGACTGGAGTAAATATCTAGAGTCCAAGCTGATGGGCTAGCACATGGCAGTAGGCTCTGACAAAGGTAACTCATATTCAGTGGGAAGGAGAATCTTGTTGCCAGAGGAAAGGAGGGAAAGGAGTAAGTTCATTCCCATTGAAATAGGAATGCAAAATTAACAGGAACTATGAGGACCTAGTCACCTTTCCCAGATATATATATGTGGTATATATCCAGCTGGATATTCCAGCTATAAGATATACGTAGCAATATATTATATATACACCAATCGTGCAGAAACTCATCTTTAATAGTATAATATGACATGGAATGTTTGAGACACTTCAGTGGAGTCTATGATAGAAATCTAGTCAGTTCTCACCTTATAGCTTGTAAAACTTGACTTTGTTTATTGTAATAATAGTATATTACCCACAAATCCTGAGGATGCTCAAGCTATCATCATTTACTGAAGGAAATTCTTAGTTAACTGCCTTTATCAGAAGGGCAGTTCCTATCTATCCCATAATGACAGGTAACACTTATGAAGTTATTTTCCCTGATTCTCAACTCCGTACATTATCCTAGCAGGCCTTACTCAAGTATTGCAATCTATTAGGTGCCAGAGGGCAGGATCTACATTTAGTTTTGCTACCCTAAAGCTATCATCATTTTATTCCTGATCATCATTGTGCTTAGTAGGCTAAATCCTTTCTCCTCTAGTCCTATAATTTACCTAGTTCCAATGGCTAGGTTTCTTCAGGACTTCTACAGAACCACTTGGCCTTTACTATCTGTATAGTCCTTTTAAAGATTCTCCCTTCCAGGTAGCCTACTGAATGGGAGAAGAGATTTGCAAATGATATATCTAATAATGGGTTAAATTCCAGAAAATATAAAGAACTTATATAACTCAACACCAAAGAAAACGAATAATCTGATTTTAAAATAGGCAGAGGGCCTAGACATTTTTCCCAAAGAAAACATACAGATGGCCAACAAACACATGAAAAGATGCTCAAAATCACTAATTATCAGGGGGATGCAAACCAAAACCACAATGAGATATCACCTCACAGGGGTGAGAATGACTAGTATCAAAAAGACAAGTGCTGGTGAGGATGGGGAGAAAAGGGAACCCTCATGAACTGTTGGTGGGAAGGTAAACTGGTACAACCACTATAGAAAAGAATATGGATATTCTCAAAAATTTAAAAATAGAAATACCATACGATCCAGTAATTCCACTACTGGGTATTTACCCAAAGAAAATAAAAACACTGATTTAAGTAGATACATGCACCCCTTGTTTATTGCAGCATTATTTATAATAGCAACGTTATGGAAGCAACCTGTCCACCAATAGATGAATGGATAAAGATGTAGTATATAAATACAATGAAATATAATTCAGCTATAAAAAGAATAAAATATTGCCATTTGCAACAACATGGATAGACCTGGAAGGCATTATGCTAAATGAAATAAATCAGACAAATATTATTTTCACTTCTATGTGGAATCTAAAAAAACGACAAATGGAATCATAAACATAGAGAACTTTCCAGGGGGAAAGGGTTGAGGAGATGGCTGAAATAGATAGAGATCAAGAGGTACAAACTTCTAGTTATTAAAAAAAAAAAAGTCATGGGGAAAAGAATTACAGCACAGGGAATACAGTCAATAATATTGTAGTAATGTTGTATGGTGACAGATGGTAACTATACATATTGTGGTGAGCATAGTGTGATGTACAGATTTGTCAAATCACTATGTTCAAAAGAAAAAGATCTATCCATATAATGTTTCCTCTGGACTGAATTTTATAGGATATGAATTTTGCTAACCCTGCAATTTTTGTTTCCTTTGATTTGAGTACACTTTCTCATCTTCTCCATCACCTTTTATATAGTCCGTTTTTATTTTTTTTAATTTTATTTTATTATGTTATGTTAGTCACCATACATTACATCATTAGTTTTTGATGTAGTGTTCCATGATTCATTGTTTGCATATAATACCCAGTGCTCCATTCAATACCTGCCCTCCTTAATACCCATCACCAGGCTAACCCATCCCCCCATCCACCTCCCTTCTAAAACCCTCAGTTTGTTTCTCAGAGTCCATAGTCTCTCACGGTTTGTCTCCCCCTCCAATATCGCCCCCTTCATTTTTTCCAAAATAATCCAATCAAGAAATGGGCAGAAGACATGAACAGACATTTTTCCAAAGAAGACATCCAAATGGCCAACAGACACATGAAAAAGTTCTCAACATCGCTCGGCATCAGGGAAATCCAAATCAAAACCTCAATGAGATACCACCTCACACCAGTCAGAATGGCTAAAATTAACAAGTCAAGAAATGACAGATGTTGGCAAGGATGCAGAGAAAGGGGAACCCTCCTACACTGTTGGTGGGAATGCAAGCTGGTGCAACCACTCTGGAAAACAGTATGGAGGTTCCTCAAAAAGTTGAAAATAGAGCTACCATAGGACCCAGCAATTGCACTACTGGGTATTTACCCCAAAGATACAAATGTAGGGATCCAAAGCGGTACATGCACCCCGATGTTCATAGCAGCAATGTCCACAATAGCCAAACTATGGAAAGAGCCAAGATGTCCATCAACAGATGAATGGATAAAGAAGATGTGGTATATATATACAATGGAATATTATGCAGCCATCCAAAAAAGAAAAAGACAACAAAATCTTGCCATTTGCAACAACGTGAATGGAACTAGAGTGTATTATGCTAAAAGAAATAAGTCAATCAGAGAAAGACATGTATCATATGATCTCACTGATATGAGGAATTCTTAATCTCAGGAAACAAACTGAGGGTTGATGGAGTGGAAGGGGGTGGGAAGGATGGGGTGGCTGGGTGACAGACATTGGGGAGGGTATGTGGTATGGTGAGCGCTGTGAATTGTGTAAGACTGATGAATCACAGACATGTACCTCTGAAACAAATAATACATTATATGTTATATAGTCCCTTTTTTAAAAGTAGACCTCTTAACATTCTGTAATGGGTTTCAGTTTCATTTTGTTTTTAAATAGATCTGGTAGTCTACTCTCTTTTTTGGTTTTTCTTTGAACTGGACAAGTTTACATTCAAATCATCATGATCATTTGAACAGATAATTTTGGATTTACTTCTGCCATTTAACATTTGTGACTCATTTGTTTTTATCTTTTAATAGCTGTCATGTTGTTATTTTCATTTTGGTTTGCTATTTGTTTTAGTCCATAAAAACCCTTTTGACACTTCATAATTTGAAACCTGAAATATTAATTGCCTTTCTATCTTCTCTTCCCACTAGTATTTTAGTTGGCTCACTTCTAGTATATCATTATCAAAATGTTATTGTTTTATAATGTAGCTCTTACTTTAAGAATACGATAATTACCTTCATCTTGGTAACAAAACTGCCAAATTTAACTGGACATCACTATAAAACTTTTAAAGGTATTCGATATATAGCACATTTTCTTTCATACCTTGAATTTCTCAATGAGACTTCCCCCCATTTTTTAAGCTGTGTAATATATCCTATATATAAAATGAATGATTTTAAGACACATTTTAATAAAGATGAAAAAAAATCTGTTATTACTCATTTATGCCCAAACCTGATTTTATTCCTTTCCTTTTTTTATAGTTTTGTCACACATATACATATATATGTGTGTACACATATATATACACAGATATATATATGCTTTCTTATTACATTATCTAATTTTGTATAGTTTGGACTCATCATGTAATCAATCTATATGTATCATTTTAAGATTTTATTACTCAAAATTTTGTTTTTGAGATTCGCCCACATGTGCTGTAGTTTATTAATTTCCACTTAGAGAATTCTACTGTAGAAAGATAACACAAATCATGTATCCATTTAATTGGGACTGGATGCAGGATTGTACACATGCAAATCTTCTGGTACTAAGTATGAGTTTCTCTTTGGTATATGGTATATATATGTAGTTACTAGTGATTTTTGCTAGTTAGTGACATATAGTCATGTCATCCTTAAACTCAGTAATAATATGTGAGTGCTCCCATTGCTGTACAATCTTGTCAGCACTTGATATTGCCATATACTTTACTACCATTCCAGAGAGTATGAAATGGTATCTTATTATTTTAATTCTTATTTCCCTTGTAATGTAGAAGTTTGAGAATATTCTCATATCTCTATTAGCCATCATCTTTTCGTTCTGTGAAAGACCTATCCCGGTCCCTTTGCTCAGCCATTTTTCTAAATGATCGATAACCGATTTCTGTATATCTAGGAAGCCATGTTAGCTAAATGTATTTAGATCTCTTCCTTGTGCCTTGCCTTTTCACTATTATATGGGGTCTTTGGTAAACATACATTCTTAATTTTAACTAGATGAATTTATTCATTTTTTTTCCTGTACTTTGAGTCTCAATTAAGAAATCCTTTACTACCACAAGTCATGAAGATAATCTCTTATATTATCAATGAAAGTTGTAAAGTTTGTGATCCATATTAAAGTTCAACCTGTGTGGAATCTGTGTGTGTGACAATGAGGTACAGATCCATTTAAATATATTTTTCCAAAATAATCAGTTTTTCTGGCATTATTTAATTAAATTAATTCTCCATTTTTCCCTATTTGTCTTCAATGCTACCTCTGTCATAAATTAAGCTTTCTAGTATCTGTGAGTCTGTTTCAAAGGTCATGACTTTTGCCATTCAATTTGTTTATCTCTACACAGATACTAAACTGTCTTCAATACTATTTTTTTTTGAATACCCAAAATACAAATTCAGAAGATGATTATTCTTCAGCAATGAAACTTTTACTTTCAAATAAACTTAAGTTGGGAAATTTTTTTATATTAAAATAACTATTGTGATTTTTATTGATATTACACTGAATTTATAGGTTAATTTGTGAAGAATTAACATTATAAAGATATTATCTTTCTACTTAGGAACATGTTATTTCTCCATTTATTTGGGTTTTCTTGCATGACTTTCAATAACATTTGATTATTCTTATTTCTACATAAAAGTCATTTAAAACCTTATTTTTATTACTAATATAAGTAATATACTTTTAATGCTTTAGTTATCTATTATTGTGAAATAAACTATTCCAAACTTAGTTATTCAGAAACAACAATGTATTATTTCTCATGATTCTACCTTCTGGGCTGAACCAGGCTGGGTAATCTCTTTGCTCTACATGGTGTCTGCTAGAACTGGAAAGTCCAGATGGCTCTTTCACCTATATGATGTTGCATCTGCGGGGATGTCTGGAATTACTGGGGGTTCGATAAACATGTCTCCCTCTATGTGTAGCATGGTTTAGTTTTGTTTGGCAAGATGGCTTCAGGGTGATGGGATTTCTCACATGATGGTTGGCTCCCAAAAGAAAGAAATAGAAGTCCCCAAACCTCTTAAAGGATACTGGAATTATCACAGCATAAATATTTGTCCCACTATATTGGATAAATCCCATCCCAAAGCCCAACGTCAAGGGAAAGAGAAATGGATTCCTCTTCTTGATATGAAGAATGGCATGTATATAAGAAAGATGGAATTAATGATGGTTTCAAGCCACAGTTCATATCCCCTCCACATGCTAAATATGCCCACCCTCATCCAGGACCCCAACATTTCATTCCACTCTGGCATCAGATTCTAGTTTTTCATGTAGAATATTTTCACCTAAATATGGTCTATATCCAGAAGCAGAGGAGGCTCCTCAGCTGGAATCCTTCAGGTGCAGAGACCTGTGAACTAAAAATTACATAGTACTGGCCTCACAAATGCCTAACAAATAATGGGGTAAGAACAGGATAACCTCATTAGACACCATTATTCAAAAGTAGAAAAAGAAATGCATATAGAAATTGACCTGTTCCATAGCAATTCTGAAATACACTCAGTCATGTATTTGCAGCTCCCTCTGCTCCAAGAACAAGGAATATTTCTGGTTATGGCCCCAATTCTGCTCTCTTGGAATATTTCTCTGTGGTTCATGGCTCCACCCTGAGTTATCCTTCCTTTTCCATAAGAAAGATTCCATGTTTGTGGCTGAATGGCTTTTTCACCATATCTGTTGCCTTTGTAAGGATGGGGATCCTAAGACCTCTTTTTATTTTTGTACTTAGTTTTTTTTTGTTCAAATTGGCAGTGCTCTCTCCCATCAGTTTTCTTAAAAGCTTAGTGGGTTTTCTAAGAATTTTATTTCAGTAGACTCCATCAGACAAGAGTTGCACCCACAGATACTGTCTAGACAGCATGTTCTCTGCATGTCAGAATGCTGCGGGTCAACACACTTCAAGTTCTTAGAAACCTTCTTAATTGACTTAGAAGTTCTTTAAGACACTGATTCCTAATCTTTTGGCTATTTCTAGAAACATCTCGCAGCCATACATTTGATTTGATCTCAACCCTAAGGTACAGATTTTACTGACATCTCCCTATGTTTGATCTTTACCTTAAGGCCATTTTTTATTCGGAGAACATTTGCCAGCTGGAGAAACTGGTAATAAGAAATAGCATAATATCAAAATGCTCTGGATTGGATTTTTTTCCCCTGAATTCTGGTGTAAACTGAGCAGTTCCTTTCCTATTTTATCTCTCAGTTTATGTACTTTATCATAGACAGCTTACAAAATTCTGCCTAGAAATCTCCTCAGCCAAATCTACAAGTTTATTAGGTACATTTTCTTTCTTTTATGTCCTTGCAGACAATGGTGCTGCAAACATCCCACCACTACATAACACAGGTTGTTTTTTTCACTATCTTCCAACAACAATTCCCTCACTGCTTTTAGTCTCCCACTCACTGCTTAGTCACAGAGCCAATTTTACATTTTAGCTTTTTGTTTTGGAAGTACCCCACATCTAGATACCACATTATATTACAGTTATCTATTGCTGCATAACAAACTACCCCAAAACTTAGTGGTTGAAAACACAAATGTATTTTTCCTTTTTTTTTTTTTTTTTTTAAAACAAATGTTTTATTTTCTATGATTCTCCCATCTAGACTGGGCCCAGCTGGGCAGTTTCTCTGCCTTATGTGATGTCCTCCAGACCTAGAATATCCAAGATGGCTGACTCCTTCTTTCATGTTTGTTCCTCAGATGGGATGAATGCAAGAGCTGGGGTTTGGCTAAACATCTCTTTCTGTCTCCATATGGCTATATTGTGCTTTCTCAAGCCTCGTGTTATCAGGGCAGTTTGACTTCTTACATGGTGAATGGCTTCCAAGAGAAAGAGAACAAGCTGCCAGCCTTCTTAAATGCTAAGTCTGGAAATGGCATAGCATCACTTTTACCACATTCTACCACAAGTTTCAAAGGAATCTTTGAATCCAGATTCAAAGGAAAAAGAAATAGACTATCTTTTACTGTGAGGAGCAGCATGCATATTGATAGTGACCACATTTGGAAACTAACATTATTACAATTTTCTTATTCTTTACAAGTTGATACATGAAAATAAAACAGCTTTTACTGATATATCAGAAAAATTATTAGAAATAAAAGGACTTTCTGAAGGTTGTCTATCAATTCCTTCTGACTTTGTGTCAATAATCTACCTTAATAAGGTTTTTTTAATTTTATTTTAATTCCAGTATAGTTATCAGTGTTATATTAGTTTCAGGTATACAATATAGTAACTTAACAATTCCATACAACACCCAGTGATTGTCACAACAAGAGCACTCCGTAACCCCTATCGCCTAACCCATCCCCCCACCCACCTCCCTTCTGGTAACAAGAACTTTGTTCTCTATAATTAAGAGCAGTTTCTTAGTTTACCTTCATAAATTATCTTTATTTCTAATAATTTGTCATCAATTCTTTTCGGTTTTCTGTGTAGACAATCATATCATATCTGGCAAGGACCTCCAATTACAACCTAATCACTGTCTTGGCTTAGACTTTATTATTCACAAAACAATCCAAACTATTCATGTGCTTCTATCCCATGTTAACTCTAGAACTTACATTTAAGAAGTCCCTACTAATGTGAGCAAGTCTGGGCCAAACATATTCTTAGCAAAAACCATTTTTAAAAAAAGTATCTGCACAATATTTAGAGAAACATATTGCATTCTTAAAAGAGTATCTGTACTCAAATATGATTGCTGTAAAAAGACTAAGTAGCAATTCTCGTGTTACTCTCTGAGGCAACTGTGTTTGGAACTGACAGAATCTCTGTTTTAATAATGCCCCATTTCAATATGGCATAGTTTGCAAATACAATAACTAAACATTTGCTTTATGTAAACCCTGATTTAAAAAATAAATCCAGGATCTGGGCACCTGAGTTTCTCAACCCTCCTTTTACATCTACCAGCTTTATGACTGGTAAATATTGCTTAAACTGCAAGATCCTCAGTGTTGTTATCTTTAAAGTGGAACTAATAATTATTGCCTTGTCTATGGGAGGCAATTACAATATGGGATCAAAAGACTTATAGTTTTTAAAATTACTTCTATATAAGAATCTCAAAATATATAAGATAATTAAGACAACATTTTTGTAACATTTCTTACTTAAAGACAGGATATGTCCCATAAATATTTGTTTGCTCTCCTGTTACCACAATTTCCTGGGGTCCCTAGTTCCAGTGCATGAACTTGTGACAGTATTTTCATTGCTGGCCCAGAGCGGTTTTTGGAAACTTAGAATACATTTGGGACATCTAGAAGAGCTGATAAAATCTCTGCTGTCATTGTATTGTCCTGTTGTTGTTTGCATTTGTTATTTTCTCTATTTCACATTCTACAGTTCTACTGTGACAGAATTAGATGAGGATTTGTTTTATTTATCCTGCTGAGATGTTCTTGGTATGTATATATTTTTAAACCAAAGGGCTCAGGTCTTTTAAGTATTAAAATTTTTCAGCCATTATCTCTTCCAATATTGTCTGTCCCTGATCCTCTCTTCTTCGTTTGTGTAATTCCTGTAAAACTTCTGTTGGACCATTTCATTAAAGCCTCCATGTTTTTTTTTTGTTTTTTTTTGTTTTTTTATTACCTCCCTTGATATCTCCCATCTGTTTATCTCATATTTTCCATCTGTTTATCATTCTATAATACATTCTGGTTGATTTCCTCAGATCTATCTTCCAGTTTGATTTGGTGCTTTGCTCAAGTCTTTTTGCTTTATCTTTTCTTATTCTCTCATGCTATCAATTTCCTCTTTCTCTCCTTAATGATAGTAAGAACACTTTACATTTTTGCTTACATATTTACATAGTGTGGATTGTGATTAACATCCTAATTTTCCTGGGGTTTCTTTTATACCTGATAAAACTTTCTTGCCATAGTTTAACTCCTTTGTGGGGCTTCTAATTTTTTCCATCTTCAGTTTACTAAGGATGTCCATAAATATTTCCGTTCTGCTCTCTTCCTGGACACACAGATTGTATTTCCCTGCATGCACTGAACTTAGTTGTGTTCAAATGATTCTCTTTAGGCAGTAAAATGTAAATAGAATTAACTCATCTTGTTTACTTGTAGAATTTTTAAAGCAGAACTTTAGTCATCATGTTCCCTTGGTTCCTGCCTTGGAAATCATGTGTGTCAAGTTGGATCCTCAGTCAGCCTGGGTCCCTGTGAGCCCTAGAGGATTATCATAACAAAGTTCCCTGCCAACCCCAGCTGGACATGCAGTGTGAGCCAGATTAAGCTGGTTTACCTGACTGAATTAGCTTATCTTCATCAAGGTTCACGCCTCTGTGGGATCTCTTTCTTTCTCAGATTATAAAAAAAATCCTATTTGGTATTTACTTTAAATTCAGGTATGTATTCAAATTGTCCTGGCCATTAGCATCCCTATGGCTTTCTAGTGGGAGGAAAGCCTTACAATGTTAACTAATTTGATCACGTTGCCAGAAGCTAACAATTAAACTGTTGGTCATTCTGTTTACAATTTTAAATGCATTATTAATAGGCATAATACATACATATTACATGCAGTCAACTCTTGCCTATTACATTGAACAAAGGTAAGAACATGGTACTGAATCCAAAAGTGATGCTAAGTCAAAATTCCATAATTAGGACTAATTGGGGTAGATTGTTTTCAACTTGATAAAAATTTGAGATTATTGTCTACTTTCAGAAAAAGGAATGTTTTTTGCTTTTAAGTACGTATTTTTTTCCAATTATTTAAAAGGGAATTTCTAGGAAGTTACTTGCTGAAATCATTAGTGTCTTACCCTTGTAAATAAAAAACCTAAAGTTCTCAAAAGCAGTTTATATAGGGTCAAGTTAAACTTTAACCAAATTTAAGATTAATTATCAAAATTTTCAAAAAGATCCTACTGGATTGTTCATATTATGGACTACCATAATATGCTATTATGAATTATCACTATATTCTTCTACAATCTTCATTCTTCCTTCTCTGATCTGTTCTACCTTTTACTCCATGACTGGCACACAATGGACACCTAATACATAGCATGGAAATGAATTTGTGTCATTTCTGGTTGGTCTTATGCTCCAAAAGGAGCAACTAAAGTCTGAGAAGGTTAAGTGAACATCTCAGTGGATTTTGACTAGTGGATCAGAGTGAAGACTGGAACACTCTCAGACATGCTCTCTTTTAAACCAGTATTTCTAAAATTACAGTTACAGGATATATTTTCAGAATTCAATAAGTTATTTATGAGACTTCTAAAATTCTGTGTCTTCATTTTCATGATGATTTTAAAAGTTACATGAACATATTCTGAATTTTCTGGAAGACTGCCTTCTAACTGATATTTGCCCATTGATTTGAGAATCAGTTTTTGCATGTATCTCATGGTCAAAGTGAGGCCTACCAGTCCCTCATTACTTGTCATGAGCCAATGGGACAAGAAGAGAAGCAAATGGCATAAATTATGTATTCACACCAGGGAAGGCCAAACAGCATCACAATGCACTAGTAATCAAAAAACACATTAGCATTGGCATGCCACACTACTAAATTAGTGCATGGTTTAGTACCATGATTTTACTGTGAGTGACCTATTTATTTTTAGCAATCAACATTTTCTTTTCCATTTAATTAATTAGTTTACATCTGATTGATTTTGTGGTTTTGTTTTTGTTAATTTGTTTAGGTTTTATAGATAGAAAAAGTTACATTCATAAAAAGGCTATTGCTAGCTTAATAGACTAAGTCAAAACTGGAGGGTCATACAAATTGTGTCTTTTAAATGGAATCTGTGCAACCAACACAGTCTTGAGCAAGAACAAATCTGGAGATATCACAATACCACATTTCAAGATACACTACACGGGCACCTGGGTGCCTCAGTCCGTTAAGCATCTGACTCTTGATTTCAGATCAGGTCATGAGCTCAGGGTCATGAGATTGAGCTTCATCTCTCTCTCTCTCTCTCTCTCTCTCTGTAAATAAATTAAATCTTTTTTTAAATTTTTAAAGTTTTAAAAAATATTTTATTTATTTATCTGACAGCAAGAGAGAGAGAGAGCGTGCGCACAAGCAGGGAGAGCAGCAGAGTGAGAGGGAGAAACAGGCTCCCCAACAAGCAGGGAGCCCAATGTGGGGCTCGATCCCAGGACCCTGGGATCATGACCTGAGCCCAAGGTAGACACCTAACTGACTGAGCCACCCAGATGCCCCAGTAAATAAATTTAAAAAAAAAAGATATATTACAAAGTTACAGTAATCAAAATATGGTACTCGAACAAAAATGAACACATAGTTCATTGGAACAGGACAGAGCCCCCAGAAATACAACCACACTTATATTTCCATTAATCTACAACAAAGGAGGCAAGAATATACAATGGGGAAAAGACAGTCTTTTCAATAAATGGTACAGGGAAAACTGGACAGCTACATGCAAAAGAATGAAACTGGATCACTTTCTTACACCATAACCAAAAATAAACTCAAAATGGATTGAAGACCTAAATGTGAGACCTGAAACTATAAAACTTCTAAAAGAAAACATAGCCAGTAATCTCTTGGACATTGGCCTTCGTGACATATTTACAGACTTGTCTCTTCAGGCAAGGGAAACAAAAACAAAAATAAACCAGTGGGACTACACAAAAACAACAAGCTTTTGCAGGGCAAAGGAAACCATCAGTAAAATGAAAAGGCCACCTACTGAATGGGGAAAAAATATTTGCAAGCAATATATCTGATAAGGGGTTAATATCTAAAATATGTAAGAATTTATATAACTCAACACCAAAAAAACAAATAATCTGATTTAAAAATGGGCAGAGGACCTCAATAGGCATCTCCCCAATAGGACATACATATGGCAAACAGACACATGAAAACATGTTCAACATCACTAATCATCAGGGAAATGCAAGTCAGAACCACACCAAAAAAAAAAACCCAAATAATCTAAGAAGGGGCAGAACACCTGAACAGGCATTTTCCAACAGACACATGAAAACATATTCAACATCATAAGCAGGGAAATGCAAATCGGAACCACAATGAGTTATCACCTCAGACCAGTTAGAACGGCTAGTATCAAACAGATAAGAAATAACAAATGGTAGCAAGAATGTGGAGAAAAGGGGACCCTTGTGCACTGTTTGGGGGAATGTAAACTGATGCAACCCCTGTGGAAAACAGCATGGAAGTATCTTAAAAAATTAAAAATAGAAGTACCATATGATCCACTAACTCCACTACTGGATATTTACCCAAAGATAACAAAAACATTCATTCAAAAGGATATATGCACGCTTATGTTCATTGCAGCATTGTTTACAATAGTCAAATTATAGAAGCCACTTAAGTGTTTGATAGGCGAATGGATAAAGAAGATGTGGTATATATACACAACAGAATATTACTCAGCTACAAAAAGGATATCCTGCCATTTGTGACAACGTGGATGGACCTAGAGGGTATTATACTAAGTGAAATAAGTCAGAGAAAGACAAATATGATTTCACTTGCATATGAAATCAAAAAAGCAAAATAAACAAAATCAAACAAAATCATAAATACAGAGAGCAAACTGGTGATTGCCCCAGAGGAGGGGATTTGGGAGGCGTGGGCAAAATAGGAGGAGACTGAGGTAGAAACTTCCAATTATAAAATAAGTAAGTCATAGGGATAGGAAGTACAAATTGGGAATCAATAAAATTTTAATAACATTATATAGTGACAGATGGTAACCACACATATCATGGTGAGCACAGCATAATATATAGAATTGTCAAATCACTATGTTGTACACCTGAAACTAATGTAACATTGTATGTCAGCTGTAGTTCAATTAAAAAAATAAGTAAATGGAATCTGGGCAATACTCTTTTGACAAACACTGTACTATTTAAAATATCAACTCGTAACAGCCTACTGTAAAAGTGTTAGAATATTTACGTTTATTATCCCCGTTTTAGATCTGATATAAATAAAATCATCAATATACACAAAGAACAAATGCTGATTCTTTCTCTGTACTAAGGATTTCTCATGTTACTGAGGCTAAAAGGGAACTCAAAAATATTCCTTTCTTATGAGGTCAGTGAATTCTAATCAGCCAGTTGTCTGCATGAATACTTTCACTTATACAAGTAGTTAGTTATTGTTTGTCAACTAAAAGTGCCTTGAGGCTGACTACCGTTTAAGCAAAAATCCACCTTGAAAAAAAAGTGTTTTAAAAAAAATGTGAAAATCAAGGGTATTTTTCTTTCAACTAAAGAGAAAAGTCCTTTCAAACATAAAAATGATCACTGCCATTTGGTCATTTCAGCACCAAGATAGATCTGGCAATCAAAGATACCGCTAATGGTGAAGACAGCCTCCAGCAGTTAAAGCATCCAGGAGAAGAATTACTTTTTTAGGGTAAATAATACTTCCTGTGACCACAGATTCAGACGTCGAAGGCCCCATGCATCAAGTTGATGGCATCATTTACATGAAGCCTCCACTGTGATCAGCTCTCTGACTAACACATGAAAGAAAAACGCTTCCAAGGCCCAGTTAAGATTCTGATTAATAGGTTGGTCAGGTAGAGCCAAGATTGGCAACAGGCTGCAGTTGGTGCTTTGTCCAGGACCATGGATCATTTAGGATGAATGGAGCCCTCAGTAACGGAGTTAACGGCCGCTCTCAGGCAGCAACTCGAAATGCGGTCCTAGGGTTTGTTTGGCCCTGCAGTTGGCACCACAGCCAGCAAACACTCCAGCTGGGCAGCAGAACCCCGGCCAGCCCTTCTCACCTGATCTGCCAAGTTTGGCAGGCGTTCCCCTTTCGCTGTCCAGATTCTGAATGTGTGTGTAGTGAAGGGAGAAGATGTGGTCGTGCCTCTTAATGGTGAGGAAGTTGGAAGAGGTTGTGGTGGTTTTTTTAATACACTCTTGTTCAAGATAAGTCAGTTTGTGAGGGAAAAAGTCAAGCTTTGAATACAGAAAATAGGGAGAGACTGGAGCCCCAAGAAAAACAAATCTGCATAGGTGATATAGCAGCTGAGTATGTGCAATATTTTTTCCTTGTGAAAAAGGGTGTGAGGCTTCAGCAATAGAAGGGAACCATAAACGTGCAAGAGCAGGGATACTCTAGCCCCTCGGTCTTACAGATGCAGCTGCTGCCCGACACTGCCTCACAAAGAACCTGGTTGAAAGGCAAAATGGTTTCAGGTTTTCATGCTGTGGTCATTAGACACGTGAGCCACTCTCGGAGGGTGTGTTGGGCCTGGGAAGCTAGGCACCTGTTGCAGGCAGAAACACAATACACTTATTGATTTGAGAGGGCTGCACGGAGTAACTAAAGAGGACACACAAAAATCCAAAATAATAAATGGACCCATTACCCAATGATGTTGCAAAGGGGCCTCTAAAGGAAAGCCATAGATCCAAATTACTTTGTCTAAGGCGATACAGAGCAGAAAGAATTGTTTATGGAAGGTTGGAGGAAGGGCAGTGAGAGAAGAGTGAGGAGGGAAGCACTGCTTAATAAAAACTGGTGTTGTACTTGAGGCCATCTAAAAGAACCCCTTCTGATTTATCTTCTCCCAAAGCTGCAGCAGCAGCGATTGAAGTGACTATAATAGCCCAGGAGAAATGTTGGTACTATTAGTTGGGTGATTGATGGAAGCACTGCCAAAACAGCTAGGGAATTTGTCAATGTATTTTTTGAAGTTTGTAAATGATGACACTGGCAAAGTGTAAACAAACTCAGCTCCAGCAGACACGTTACACAGTCCCCAAAATGACACTTCCAGAGACTCATTTGCTGGATTTTTCCAATTAGGAATCATCAGCTGGAGTAAAGTGCTCTGGTTTCTCAGGCCAGGGCAGATGGGCTTGTGCAGCATGCAAGATTTAAAGAAAGTCATCAAAATAACTTGCGTTGACTCATCCAAAGGACTGAACTGTCAGTTTGTTGCAGGAAACCTGGCAGACGATAAGCAAAAAAGTCCAGAGATATTTGTATCCCAAAGACTCAGAGTCCTATAACTCTATGACTATTGGACGAGTCACGTTAATTTTTTAAGGTCATACTACAATGACTCAAGCTCCCGTCAGCTCAATGAAGGAAAGGGAAAAGACAGACCCAAAAAACTGGGGTAGCAAACAAGAAGACTTGAGGGGTAAAGGAGCAGGGTGTCTTTAAGAAAGACACAGAAGTTCAGAAGGAGAATAAGGTCAGGTCATACAGGATCATTAGACTGTGTTAAGGATTTTGGTCTGTAGACAAAGCCATTGAAAGATTTCATGCATGGGAATTACGTTCTCAATTTACATTTGGAGAAGACCACTCTGGTTGGAATGCAGAGCATGCATTGAGGGAAGCAAGTGTGAACAAGGGTTGGTAATAAGGTTATAGCCATGTCTAGCTGAGAGTTGTTAGACTGGACCAAGAATATGGGAGTAGGAATGGAAGAAAAGGAAGAGATTAGAAAAACATCTGGGGAGTAAAAATCCACAGGTCTTGATAATTGAGTGGATATGGAGAATGAAAGAGAAGGAGGTGTCCCTCCCACTTGTCAGGTGTTATTGTCAGTGGTATGAATGGAGTACAGTTTATTCATAGAGGTAATTTTCTCAGTAAGCTGCAGAAAAGGGTCAAAATAGCAGGTCCATGGCATCATGTTGCCCCATTAATAAGAAACAACACAAAGCAGGAAAATGTAGATGTTTCTGAACAAAGTCCTGGATGATAGGAAATATATTGAAATATATATCACCAACTTTTAATTTTTTTCTTCAAAATATCAGCAGTCTGGCACAAAAGAAAAGGAAATATGAGATCTACAGAATCCCCTGGAGAAAGAAGGCAGGCCATGTCAGCTATAATAGTGATTTTTAAAAGACCAGAGAATCAAAAATTATATCCATGAAGGATCCGTAGGGCACCACAAAAACACAAAGTGTAACAAAGAATGGCCAGTTTCTATCAAGCAGAACAAAGTTTTTAATATATGTGTTGCTCTGGATTAGACTGTGGAGCTAGGGCTGTGAAACCAAGAGAAACCTAAGAACCCCTAGCTAAGTCCATTCTCAAAACAAATTCTCACTCCCCTATTCAGCAAGTGGTAAGATTAGTCTTGATTGTGTTTCTGTTATATTTTTAAAATATGAGTCCTCAAAAAGAAATAACCTGAAATAAGTTCTATGTTTCCTGACAAGCTAAGTCAAAATGTTTTCCTGTTTTCTTACAAGAATTTTCACAATGCAAGTTTGTAATTTTAGGAAAAACATATCTCTATGCACATTTCCGAGCATAATTTGCTTAAAATCTGCTTTGATGCCAGCACCTGGCTGAAATCCCCCACCTCCAGGCCATCCCATTTCCAAGGGCACATTCCACAGCCATCAGCTTACTGCTTTCCCAGCACGATCCTGGATTCAGAGCACACCAGTGCCCAAGTGTCCAAGGGATTCAAAAAGAGAGATGAGCTTGTCAAGATATTTTTATTCTCACTTTGATGCTGCAGGGACTTAGTTGCTTTGCAGTAAGGGACATCCAGACAGACTTCCAGCAAGGCAGTGACTGGCACTGAAAGTAACTAAGTCTGTCAAAGACTCTTCGTGGAAAAGCAAAAGAAAAACGTGTACTATTGAAACAAACTGAAAGCATGTCAGAGTGATTGGCAAGCTGACTCTTCAAAAGAAGGAATAATTATTGCTTGATAATGGCAGCTTACGTCAGATGTGCATTTCTGGGCCACCATTTGGGTTATTGCAGGCTGCCTTGACATCACAGGAAGGGTTTTGTGCCTTCCAAAGCAAAACTGTGAAGTGGTGTTGGCCCCATTATTTCAACAGTGGCAGCCTCGGCAGCAGTTGCATATCGCATGTACCTCTCACGTGTCTATCCCTCCCTGTTTTAACCATCAGGCAGAGCCAGTTAGAAAGAGAGGGACCCATGGATCTGTAGTCATGGCATCTGCTATTTTGGACTAGACTAATCTTTCCAAGCATACTAATAGTCAGTGTTTGCACAATCTATTTAAGCCCCCCAAAATAAGTGAGCTTTTCATTTTACTGGTTTCTAAACAGTAACATTCCTCTCCCCAACCCCCCAAAAGATGTAGTCCCTGCATGCAAGTTTAGAATCCTTTACTAGATATATTTTTCATTCCTTGGGGTGACTTTCTTGTGGTCTTCTTTTGCGTTTGAATTTTTTCTCACCTTTTCTCTAGGAGTGCAAAAGAAAAGAAACTTGAATTGTTAAGGATATAGGACTTAGAGGGCATAAACTACCTCATAAATAAGAACTATCTAGGGAAAATGATTTGCGTATTGACAGTAACTATCTCACTCTATTCATTACGTAACTAAACTTGCACATTTGTTAGTCACAGTTGTCAAAGGACATCTCCTTTGACTCCTCCAAATCATACAGGTGTACTGATATATTTGCTCATTCATTTATTTCAATAAGAAGTTATTTACCTACTTTGTTCCAGGCATGGTCAAGGTATTGAAGGACTTATTTCAGATGAGATCGGGCGCGTTCAGGGTGGTATGGCTGTAGACAAAGGACTTATTTCAAATAGCTATTTCTGAATGTTTCTAGAATACAGGAGTGTTGTATATGCTACTTTCTGAGAGAAAAAGAGGTCTGTACCAAGGAAGGATTTTCCCTTGGAATATGGAAATCATATTGTCCTTTGAAGCAGACACTGCTAATTACCTACCCAATGTCCATTCTCCCCTTCTTCCTTACTAATTAAACTGATTTTAAAAAGAGTAGAAATGTTCCTAGCTAAAATACTCTATTTCCTAGCCTCCCTTGCTACTTACAATGGTCACTTCTTAACTCAAGTCTGGTTAATAAATTTCAGAAATCTCAGGTGAAGGCACATTTTTCTTGAATAAAAGGGAGAAAGACACAGTCTCTATTGTCACTGTAGGGTCAGCACATCAGCTTTGGACAACCTACCTTGAGACTCCTCATACATAAGAAAAACAAATTCCTGGGGCGCCTGGGTGGCTCAGTCCTTAAGTGTCGGCCTTCGGAACAGGTCATGATCCCAGGGTTCTGGGATCGAGTCCCACATCGGGCTCCCTGCCCTGCGGGAAGCCTGCTTCTCCCTCTCCCACTCCCCCTGCTTGTGTTCCTGCTCTCGCTATGTCTCTCTCTGTCATATAAATAAATAAAATCTTTGGAAAAAAAAAAAAAAAAGAAAAACAAATTCCTATTTGTTCAAAACACTATAGCAGAGATTGCTAGTGTTATTCTTCAAAATCGTTTTCTCTTCTTCCTGACCACACAGCTAGATTACTTTTCCCAGCCTCCCTTACAGTTAAATGTGGTTATTGGAATATACAGTAAGAGGGACAAGCACTACTACAGACCTGGTCCACATAAATTTCCTTTGTGTATGCCTACATGCACTTCCTACTTCTGCTCAAAGCCAATGTCCAAAGCAAACTTGAAAGACATCTGTTGAAGGTAAGTGATACAAAAGTTTCCATCAGCATGGGTCCTGACAGACTGTATGGGTCAGAACCCACCCACACCAACAGCAACAACTACTTTGGATTTCATGTAAGAAAAAATAAACTTAGGATACATTAAGTCAGTGAAATTTGTGACCGATTTGTTACAACAGCTAACATTGTCCTAAATACTAACATTATCCTATTTGAGCTAAAATACTGCTAGAACAAAACCCCAAATATTTGGCAAATATTTAGCACTCAGGTGGTAGATTCCTAGAAGGTGGGAGAATGCTGTTTTGTTATGGCAAGATGGTTGATAAAAACAATCTGGAAGGCAGACCAGGTATCTACTGAGACAAGCAACAGGGGAAATAGTTGAAAAGACAGACTATGTTCGTGTGTTTCAGCTGTTGTATGCTGTTTATTGCAAGTTATTATGAGGAAGATTGCAGCTAAGGCAAAAATTAACAACTGTTGAGTAAAATTCCAGGATTAAAGTGAGTCCAGAAATTTGAAGGCTCACAAGGTTGGAAAAGTCAACATCTTCTGAACTCCCCCCAAAATATGAAATAAATGGAAAAAGGGCTTAAGTGGAAATGAACAAAGGACTCAAATTGTTTCAAAGACCTCAAAACAGCCTCTATTAAGTTGAGAGAAAGAGGCATTAGGAGGAGTTTGCAATGAAATATAGCAGGTTTGAGAAATATCCAAGAAAGAACTTTGGTTCATGATTATGGGCACATAAAACTAACTTGGAAGCACATAGAGAGATCTAGTGAGCTTTTTAACGCGTTGTATTACAAAAAAAAAAAAAAGAAAAGAAAGAAAGAAAAAAAATCATGAACTTGGCCAAAATAAGAAACTAAAAACTAGCCTATGACTGTAGGAGAAGTTTTGGCAGCCCAAATTTGCACCAGCAGAGAACAGGTTGCAAAAGGTTGTATTGTCTCCAAGGAAGGAAGCCTTACCAGTGATGACTTCGCATAAACAGAAAAGATAAGAATCTAAAGTCAAAGAAGACTACCTCTAGGGAGATCAGGAGCAGCAGCAGCAAACAGTAAAAAAGGGAATGAGAGTAAATCCAGGGTCTGCTGAGACATGTCCTCCTCTGCAGAGGTGGGGGGGTCCTCAACAATGCTTGTTCAACAAGAGTCCATTCTTGAAATGGACAATGACCACCCAGTGGACCTCTTATTTTTCCCTTTTCTAAAAGGAAACCATCTTGCAATTATCTTGTTCTTGACCTAGTACTGTATATCTGCATGGGGGAGGGGAAAGATACCCTTTTTTTTTTTTTTTTTTTTTGGTTAGCAGTGGCTGGAATTCATGGAGCCTTACCTGTACCTGATTAGAGGAATTTGTCATTCAGAAATTATGGACTTTGATCTGGAAACAATAACTATAGTTATCCGTTTTCTCCTTTGGAAAGGGGCTGAGTATTGATCTTTGCATAGAAAATGGAATCAAAATGCTGTTTATCAAAATGTTTCCTCTTTGCCCTGCATTTCTTAGCTTACCATTAAGATGATAAAGAAATAAACAGGATTTGAGATTTATGTTTAAAAAGGAACTTTGAGGATAGTTATTGGTACATGGAACTAACTTGGAAGCAAACAGTTATTTGTTTATTATTCTTCCCATACATCTCAGTTTCTGTTTCAGTGAGTTCCATCCAATGGAATGTGAATAGAAAACTTCCCAGCTGGATCCAGAAAAATCCCCCGTGCATTTTCCTCCATGCTCTTAATTAATGGAAAACACACAGGGAGAGCAACTGGATAGGACAGAAGAGATAAAAACTGGATAGGACAGAAGAGACGGCAATGGCTATGCCAGGGTTTCATGGTGGACATCTTTCAGTAGAGCCTTAGCTCTCAAATTCTGTGGACCAGTAACACCCACATTGGACTGATAATAAATAAGAAATAAATTTCTATTTGTTTAGCCACTAAAATCTAGGGGTTTATCCTGAGGCTAGTGTTTTCTGAATGCTAAATAACATGGGAGCTCACATTACCCTTACTGTGTACACACAATTCCTAACTGATACCCTATCAATGAATGAAAGCTTTTGTTCAAATGTGTTTATATCATAGGTGGTGATGTCTGGACAGCCTCCATACTCAGGAGAAGCAGAAACCATGAAGCTGTTCTTTTTTTCTCTCTTATTTTATCTATTTATTTGCACGTAATGTACTATTTCTCCTGTATTCATTTCAACTTTTATCAGCTTAGGGGAATTTTCTTTGTGATTTTCCTTTTATATTACAGAGGTTGGAAAATAATCTCCAATGCCAGTCAGAGGGGTCTAGGGATTTCACTGTGACAACTTCTCCAAATCTAAAGTTAATAAGGTCTGAGCAAGAGCAGAAGCAGAGAAAGCAACCCAAAAAATGGCAGCTGTAGGAACACAGAATAGGGAAGGAGACACTGAGCAACAGGGAGAGCAACTGGATAGGACAGAAGAGATAAAAATCTATCCAAACCCTGAAAAGGGGTTTGGAATCAGGTGGTTCCACTTGTGACAGAAACTTAAGAAAGATATGCTAAAGGAGTGTCTGAAATTATTATCCCCGAGGATTTGGAGAAAATATGTGCAGCTATATGTGAACTCTCTATTAAAAGTAGATAGCCCAGAGGAATTGCAATGTTTGGTTCCAGAGTTTCTCACATTTAACCCACCAGGCACAAGTGAAATTGATAGGGATGGAGAGCTAAGTGCACTGAGCACCTACCGGGTATTGCACACTAACTACAGATGGATGCGTGACTCTAATCCCATCCTCCAGCTGCCACCACACCAAGTACCACAGTTCCAAATGACACTTACCAGGGGTAGTAAAAAACAAACAAACCTTTCAATTTAATGAAGTTTGAAATAATAGGAGATTGAATTTTTCATTCTCTTATTTTTTCCTTATAGTTTAAAAATGTGACATATTTATGGAAAAGTACAGATTGTCCCTATTCCAAACACAGTAGTAGTCTCTTTTCTAAAAATAAATATGGCCAATTATATTTGGGGAGGATTTATTTTCCTTTGTCTCACTTTCAAACAAAAAAGTTTTAAAATATGTTTTTAAAAAGTTCTAAAATCTTATCATAGAACAAAATCCAACACTAAATAGGACCATGGGTATTTTTGCTGGTACATTAACAGTCTACAGTGTTGTATGTTTGAATCTCTACTCACCAAGTATTTACTGAAACTCTATCATGTGACCATAACTATATCAGGTAAGGGGCAGTAGAAGGAAACTAAAATCTGACAGGTCTTTAAGAAACATACACTCTAATGAAAGATATTGACCATGAATCCATTAATTATGGAAGAGTATAAGATACGCTGGTTTTCAAAGTGAGTTGAAACTCTTCACTTTCTATGCAACTAATAACAACTTGGCTATTTTCACACCTCAATGATGCAGTAAAAATAATAACAAAAGCTTCTAACATTTACTGAAGTGTTATGCGCCATGTAGACTAATAAATGTTTTCTGTGGATTAATTTTATCTTTAAAAACTCTATGAGGCAGGTAAAAAAAATAGAAATTTGTCACAATTTTTCAAAATACAGTACATAAACAACAAAAAGTGTAATAAATTGACCAAGATTGCTTATCTGAAGAGTGGTAAAGCCAAAATTTAAACTCAGGCAGTTGAAGATTCTTCCATCTAGAATCCGTACTATTTAAGGCATTATCCATTTGAACCAGATCTTGCCTAGAAACCTATGTCAGGATAGCTGGACCCCTAGAAATACACTTCATCTGTGACCTGCAAACAACTTAGGACTAGGATATTCACAGCCAGTCCATATCCCGGTTGGTGCTAATATCTGACCCACTATTAGACACATCATAGCCCTTATTGGATCTGGTGATTTAAGGAGTCAAATCAGTTTAATTATTCCTCCCAAAGTTCTAACTATTCGCAAAGATTTCTTGAATGGAAGACAATTGATTTATCTTAAACTTGCGGTACTTCCCCTAATCTAAGCACCTTGACTCAGAATCAACTCATATCCCTAAGATACAAGCAGCTCCAAACTCTGGACACATACATAACCAGCCAATACTCAGAGGAATCTATCTACCAAGAGCCACTCATTTCAGATGCTTCAGCATTTCTTACTTCCTTCCTTTAATTCACTCAACAATATTCAGTGACTACTAGAGCCAAGTACTATATAAGGCACTGAATTAAAACAGCTGCCACAATTTTTCAAAAAATATTTTATTTATTTATTTGACACAGAGAGAGAGAGAGCGAGCGCACAAGCAGAGGGAGCGGCAGGCAGAGGGAGAGGGAGAAGGAGGCTTCCCGCCGAGCAGGGAGCCCGATGTGGGGCTTAATCCCAGGACCCTGGGATCATGACCTGAGCTGAAGGCAGATGCTTAACCGTCTGAGCCACCCAGGCGCCCTGCTGCCACAGTTCTTACCCTAATGGAGAGTATGGTCTACTAGGAAAAACAGTGACAGGTAATTCTGTGGAAATGGAATTTTACTTTGTAATTTCTGTAAACACTTATTTTAAGTTATTTACATCAACTTGCAGAATGCAAGAAAAGTTCTAAGATAATTTATTTGTGAAATTATAATAGCTATATCTGTTCCAGATACATCTGGTAGATAAGCTACTCTAGAGAGGATAAAATGATTTGTCTAAATGCATCTAAATGCTTCTAAAAGACACTGTGGTAATTTTAGAAGAAGTTACAGGACTACTTGGAACTACTAGATTAAAATCAGTTATAGGACCTTAAATTCATATGAAATTAGCAAATCTAGAAAGTCCATTTCAGTAAATATTTTGTATTTGTAAAATCTCAGTGAATTGAATTTTAATTACAAGATGACTTTAGAACTTCAGATTTACAACAAAAATGAACTATTCTAAATACCTAGTGACATTACCTTCTCCACTCAAGTCATGCTCAAAAGATACATAGTTTTGATTATTTCCTTGTATTGGAACTGCTGATTTCCTTGTAGCCTTTTCCAATAAGAACTAAATCCTGAATCAGATACTGAATTTCTAGAAAACAGATACAACACTCCTGGTTTCTCTAGAATTCCAGTGCGTGGAAAATAAAAGGGAGAAGGTGAGGTGACAATAATAGGTTTCAAGAAGATGAAACATTTTGCAAAGGACAGTGATTAAAACTCCCTATCTCAATGGAAGAATGAGAGAGGGCTTCAAATTGCAACAGATGTGATTGAAGGTAGATACCTAGAAGAAATCACCAGTTGCACGGGGCATGAAACCATTGAGCATCATAAGAAAAAAACAAAAAGAAAAGAAACATTGGTGAATCTCTTTGCCTTGTGAGGTCATCTCCCTGAGAAAGTTTCACTGCCTGCCACTGGCACGCATGCCAGAGACAGAGCACCGCTCTAAGAGATCTCAGAGGTCTCTTCCAGTCCACAAAGCTATGAGCATGCTGCTTCCTAACCTGTCACCTTATCTTCCTCTTATCTGTGAATGCTAGGCATGAACTCTGACCTCAATACTGCAGATAATACAAACAGGATGACATTGCCCCTGTGATAATGGATTTATGGAGACAGAACTAAGAAGCAATTAAATAAAAGCATATAATAGATCAGTTTAAAATAAAGTGCCAAATGGGGTGATTCCACTTATAGGAAAAGATAAAGATAAAAGCACAGTGCTTACGTGCCAGACCCTTTTTATACTTTTCTAAATTAATCCCACAACAGCCTCATAAAATAAATATTGTTTTTCCCCATTTAGCATCTTAGGAAATTGTGGTTTAGAGGGGACATATACAAGATTATAACTAGAAGTAGGAAAAACTAAGAATCACACCTACGTCTAACTCCAAAGCTCTTCTCACAAAACAATAATATTGTATTTTGGATCCTGTTAGTAACACACTCTCTACAGTGGAAATGAGGCTGTAGTGCATCATCCCTAATGTCTTCCTCAATCTAAGTATCTCCAAAAAAAGTAAAAATCTTTTAGAACTATTGTTAAATGAATAAATACAGATCTTGAATTTCTATTTTCTCCTCTACAAATCTTTTCTAATCAATTAATAATAGCACTTGCATTTTATTATTTGTGATTTCAGAAGGACTCCCAGGGAATTAGTTGAATTCAGGGTAGGAAAACAGTATTAGCTCAAGGCATAGAGATGAATGGATTTAGAGGCACTAAATGAGGAAACCAAATGGGTTCTCAAAGCTCAATGTTTTAGAATTAGCCTTAAGTACTCAACAAACAAATCAAGAACCAACATTAAAAGCTCAGAGTCGGGCAGGGCCTCTTGTTCCTTTTAAAATCCACATTGTGGGTTTTAAGTTCATAACACTATTTCTAATAACGGCATCTTTTAAGAGCTCACATTTTGAGAGACCATGAAGGATCAAACTGCTAACCTCCACATAATAGTCATGGCCTACAGATTTTTAAAAATTTTAATTAAGGAGTTCCCAACTCTTCTAACGCTGGGTAGTCTGCCATGGCCTGTGTGAATCAAATTTCCTAAACTTCAGTCATTCCCATACTAAACCATGAATATTGTTCTATCTGCACACCAACTGCTCTATTATATCTTTAATCCTTTCCCTTAAAGCGATTCCCTTTTTAAATTAAATAAATTTGATTTTCCAGTGCAATTATAATGACAAATTCATTTAATTTGCCAGAAATTAGAGGTTGCTATAAAAATAAATGCATAACTATTTTAAAAATAATATATAAAAGGTTGTTTTTGCACCATCTAAAGTCCTCTTGCATGCCACCAGTTGCTTGAGTATCATTCTTCAGTAAACTGTATTTTCATCTATGCCTCTCCTTGTTTCCCCAGAACTATCCCCAGCAAACAGAAGGGCACAGATGGAGAAGGGAGAGTGTCTTCCTTTATCTCAAGTGAGATCAGCATAAAGGATCACTTTTCCCAAGAGTGAAAGCTTAGGCATGTCTTTCAGATGCTCACCAAGGTGAAAAAGAAAACAGCACTCTGATAGCCCAGAGGAATTGTTCCCCTTTTCCTTTCCTGCTGATACCTGAGCTATCGAGGGTTGGTATCTGAGATGCTTTGTAGGAGGCCTGCCTCAGCCACAGGGGAAAGAGGCGGTGCTGAGAACAGAAGTCAGAACCACCCTGATGCTTCACTGTGGCTGCTGACTGGAAAACAACAGGAAAAGTCAGGCCAGTCACTCCCCAGAGAGCCCCTGATGAGCATCAGCTTTTCGTTTTTTAAGGTTCAATATAGCTTGAGCACATCTACTTCTAACTCCATCTCATCTGCAGTGTGGTAACTGGGTTTCCTAAACAAAATTAACACAAGTGTCAAGGTGAAATTGCGAAAGTGAAACTGGCAGCAAAGGGCAAATCTGGAGGCCTTTAATGGATTGGAAAACCAAATGGCAATTTCTAGCTAGGTCCCTTGCCTTAGGCTGGACTAAAACAAGGCAATCACATTTCAGTCTGCTCTTTCAATAATTTTACCAATACATCAGGCCTCACAAAGTTTATGCACAAAGACAATCCTATGCTTAGTTAGAATAGGCGGTCACCTCTATAGGTGGTCTTAGAATACTCCCCAAATGATCCTTCATCCCAAATTTATCTCCCTTTATGGTCCCCCATGTCCTTGAAACAAAGCTATGAAGGTCACTAATAAAGAGAAAATGATCCAAAAGGGCAGCCCATTAAAGCAGGGTGAGTGCAAAGCAACAACCACACATTAAATGTTGGGATTAGATATTTAGTCACTTAGAGCTAGGGCTTAAAGCCAGGGGATTCAGACAGGTAAATCTAGATAAAAGTGAAGTTATGAGAACCATATCAAAATCATTTACAAGTTTTTTTTTTGAAATATACATGCCCAATACCCAAGCCCAGATATTCTGCCTCCATAGATCTGGGAAGACAGCCAATAGGGTACCACAACTGGGTCAGAGACCTCTTATGAGAATGTGGCCAGGAGACCTAAATTAGAATAAAAGATTTCTGAAGAGAAATTCCCCCTACTTCATACAAACTTGTCTCTATCTTTGAAGCAATAGTCATGGTAACAGAGAGCAATTTCTAGCTATTACCCATTTTTGAATGAAGAGGATGTTAGAAAATATTAGCCTATGTGTTCTTCTGAATCAGTATATATTTTTCTTGCACAGAGCATGCAACAACGGGAAATACCAGCCAGCAGCTGCACATCATGGCAATGTTCCTGCTTTGGGATGTATTCACCCCACTTAAGAAAGCTAAGCTGCCCTCCAGGTCTGCTGTACCACCTCCTGCTTTTCCTTTATTATTACAGATACGGGAGCTCAAAAAAGACAATCTGGGAAACTCAGGTTTCAGCAAGCTATGCATATATTATAAGGGTGAATTCTCCCTCCCTTCATCCCTCCCTTGCAAAATACTCCCTACTTAAATTGCAAACCTTGGAGCCAACACGTCTGGCTCTAGCTGCCTCAACATTCATAACCTTGTTATGCAAATAAAACAAAGAAATTAGAATTCTAGTTGGGCCCTAATAAAAGTAGCCCCCCAAAAAGCATTCTTAAATGACACTGTTACAATGCATCCCTATTTTGTGTTTGCTATCAGTTTTTGAGCAATTCAGCTGAAGAGAAGTAGATGAGTTAATGTTTGTCTTGATATTTCTAATTTCCAAGTATTTGGTATATGCATTCTTTGTGAAAAGTTCCCCAAATGGTGAGAGTGGGTCAAGCCATGGCCCTTAAATGAAAAAAGCAGAATCAATCAAATTTGAAAAAGTAGAGATTTAAATGAACCCACAGAGCCTTGAACAATGGAAAAAATACCTTTCAGAAACTTTATTTCTATTATTGCTGGAGGCCTAAGCAGTATCACCTCGGCTATTTCAGAGAATGTGCTGCCACCTCCTCACAGAAAGTTGTGCTGCTCAGCCCCCTTAATCTTACCCAAAGCCTCCACGAAATGTAAATATTTATGACTCACAAGCTGTACTTCCCTCGCCCTGTTCAATATTATTCTTCCACAGAACACTGGGTTTCTTTAAGATAGTTGCAGGGCCTTGTCTCAGAGAAAAACAAGAATTTTTAAGAATCTTATTGCTACTTGCTCCAAGAGGGCAGATGATTGTTCTGAATTTCCCTCAGGGAAAGCCTTATTGAAATAAAAAGCAGAGAGAGACTAGCGCATTGGCCAGTCATTTATCCAGGAGCTCCCATTCATAAAACAGGGAATGGAAGTAGGGGGAGAGGCAAAATGTCAGGTGTGTAGTACATGGAAAAGTTTCCATGGCCAAAGTCATCTTTCCTGTTGGTCCTTTAGATCTTAGACCAAAGTACAGCTTCTAGAGAGCCCTTGCTCAGTTCCCATACATATCACAGACTGGGTCTAACAGAAAAGTCTGGGGAAAAAAGTCAGAAGACCTATGTTCAAGTCCCAGTTTCACTCAGTTCCTAGCAGTGTTACACTGGAAAGGAACAACGTCTCCAGCCTCATCTGTAAACAGAGAATAAGATTTGTTCTGCTTACTTGTCAGGGTACTTAGGGGAATTCAGTGGGGTAATGAGGGTAAAAAGTGTTTTGAGAACAGTAAGGGATTGACAAATATCTAAGGAAAAGTATGCTAATAAAATCCATCAGTGGAAATAATCCTTTAAAGTTTGATGATATAGAATTATCATTGCTGCACCCCATAGATGTCATGGGTTTACACCATTATGCTAACCCATGTAGTGGAATTTTGTGGAATTCACAAAGTTGAACTCTTCTGTTGCCTTCTGTCTTCATCATATTCAAATACAATATATTCCTAAAGAGAGTATAGGATTTGCCTGAGAATAAGATGCCTTACATGGATCCTCCTTCCATGCATCTTCAAAAAACGGCTTCCTAGAAGATTAGTTTGAGATTTTAGAAACATACAACATTAGAAATGTATAGGTTGAAAATCTTCTTACATATCTACAACACTGTGACTATAAAATTCCAGAAGATAGAGTGTGACAATACAGATGCAGAGCAGAGTCCCAGGCTCCTAGATAAATGATTATTTAGCATCTATTTATGAAGGAAGCCCATGCTCAACATACCTATAGAAAATGAGTCAGCAGGTTTTTATGTTATTCAACTGAAATAAAATGGAAAAAAGTTGAAGCTGTATGCAAATTTGTGTCAATTTAAGGAACATAAGTAGTACTATTACATCATTTAAAATGTTCAGAATTTTCTTTTTAGCACAGACCATACTAATAAGGAAATAAAATGAATGCTTCAGCCAATAGAATTAAAAAATAGTTTAATGGCTCTCAGAATCCAAAACCGAGTACAAAATTTATTTCAGGCTTTAGGTAATGTTAAGAGAAGAGTCAAAATACCCTGACCTGAACTCTAGGCCCACCTATTTATCTTATTTGCTTTGTGCCATGGCAAGCTACCTAAACTTCCTAAGACTCAATTTCAGGATCATTTCACAAATTTGTTGAGGATCAAATGAAATGCAGGATCTTAGACTTCTGCCTCCAGCCAGGATGCAATAGCTTCTACCTTAATGTCTTAGAGGAATAATTACACAATCTGAATAAAATGAAAAACACCACCCTTTTTAAGGAGTATTTACCTGAACTCCAGTGTAAGCAATGAAGGCAGCTGGGACTTGAGGGATCACCTTCCCAGAGAGAGGAAGAAACACATGGAGGTGAATTCCGCATTTGTCTTCAGTATACTCAGGAATTTGCCAATTCTCTGTATACTGGGAGTGGAGGCTGAGTGGAATGCAATGGGCTGGAGTTTCCAACAATTTCAATGGGTTGGGAATGCGGAGATTGGAGTTCTGAACTTCCAAGTAAACTGAGCTTTGAAGGACCAAGATTCAAGAGAAGTGAGCCCAAATTTCTGTGAGTCATTTCTTCTTCAGACATTTGCCAATTCCTAAACTTTGCATGTTCAAGCTGACACACCAAGAAATCAAATGGAAAGCAACACCTAGGAGATCAAAATGCTGAACAGAGGTATCAATTGTCTCATGTCGATATAGGCTGGAGTTCAGGTAAATACTCCAGGATTTCTACTGAGACCCCAAAAGAGCTATGCTCTAGAAAACATAGTAACTACATCCTAGGAGTAAAGGCAAACAAAAAAATAGATCTGTTCTAACAAAGCCTAAAATCCAGTATTGACTATAAGATTATCTGTTTATAATTCATCTACCTGCCAGAAAAAAAAAATTAAGTTCTTTCTGGAAGCAGGTAACATCATCCAGAGCTTCTACAATATTTCATATACAATCAATACAAACTACCAAATATGTTGCAAAACAGGTCAAAATGGTCAAAAGCCAAGAGAAAAAAATAACCAAGAGATCAACTCATTGGCTATTCCAATATTGCAATTATCACATGGAGACTTTGAAATAGCTGTAACTAAAAAGAAAATAAATAAAATGTAGGAAACTTCACAGGATAATTGGAATTTATTTTTTTTAAATGGACATACTGAGGGATGCTCAGGTGGCTCAGTCAGTTAAGCGTCTGTCTTCAGCTCAGGTCATGGTCCCAGGGTCCTGGGATCAAGTGCCTCATCAGGCTCTCTGCTTAGTGGAGAGCCTGCTTCTCCCTCTGCCCATAGCTCCCCCTGCTTGTGCCCACTCTCTCTCTCAGTCTCTCACAAAATCTTTTAAAAAATGGACATACTGAAACTGAAAAATGTGATAACTGAAATTAAGAATTCAATAGGAGGGTTTAATAAAAGAATGGACAAAGGAAAGAGTTAGTAAACTAAAAAATAGGTTATTCCCAGTCAAAACCCACCAACTTATTTTATAGATATCAACAAATTGATTCTAAAGTTTAGTTTACATGGAGAAGCAAAAGACCCAGAAAAGCCAATACAATATTGAAGGAAAAGAACAAACTTGGGGGACTGGTGCTACCTTATTTCAAGACTTACTATAAAGCTACAGTAATCAAGACAGTGTTGTATTGGCAAAAGAACAAATAGATCAATGAAACAGAACAGAGAGCCCAGGAATAGACCCACATAAATAGAGTCAACTGATCTTTGATAAAGGAACAAAGACAATAAAATGGAGAAAAGACAGTCTCTTCAACAAATGGTGCTGGACATTCACATGCAAAAAAAAAAAAAAAAAATCAATCTAGACACAGACCTTACACTCATCACAAAAATTAACTCAGAATGGAAAGTAAAATATGAAACTATAAAACTCGTAGAAGATAACATAGGAGACAACCTAGGTGACCTTGGGTTTGGCAATAACATTTTAGATAAAACACCCAAGACAGAATCCATGAAAGAGATTATTGACAAGTTGGACTTGGTTAAAATGAAAAACTGCCATGCAGAAGAAATTATCAAGAAAATAAAATAAGCCATAGACTAGGAGCAAATATGTGCAAAAGACACATCTGACAAAAGACTAGTTTCCAAAGTACCCCAAAGAACTCTTAAAATTTAACCAGAAGAAAACAAATAGCCTGATTTTAAAATGGGTCAAATATCTTAACAGACACCTCACCAAAGATGATATAAGATGGCAAATAAGCATACAAAAAGTGCTCCATATCATATGTCATCAGGGAACTGCAAGTCAAGACACAAATGAGATACCACCTATTAGAATGCCAAAATCCAAACACTGACAACATCAAATGCTGGTGAGGACATGAAGCAACAGGAACTCACATTCATTGCTGGTGGAAATGCAAAATGATATTGCCACCTTAGAAGTTTTTACAAAAATAAGCATATTCTTTTTTTTAAAAGATTTTTTTATTTGACAGAGAAAAAGAGAGAGAGAAAGAGCACATGCGGGGGGGGGGGGGCGGCAGATAGAGGGAGAAGGAGAAGCAGGCTTCCTGCTGAGCAAGAAGCTTGATTCGGGGCTCTATCCCAGGACCCTGGGATCATGACCTGTGCTGAAGGCAGATGCTTAGCCAACTTAACCACCCAGGCACCCCAAATCACACAATCCAGCAATTGTGCTCCTTAGTTTTACCCAAAGGAATTAAAAAATTATGTCCACACAAACCCTGCATGTAGATGTTTATAGCAGCTTTATTCATAACTGCCAAAACTTGGAAGCAACCAAAGTATCCTTCAGTAAGTAAGTGGATAAACTGTGGTCAACCAAATGGAATATTATTCAATGCCAAAAAGAAATGTGCTATCAAGCCATGAAAGATGAAGAAACTTAAGTGCATAATACTACTTGAAAGAAGCCAATCTGAGAAAACCACATATAGTAGGATTCCAAATACAAAAAAGGGAAAACTGTGGAGACAGTATAAAGATCAGTGGCTGCTAGGGTTAGGTGAGGGAGATGAATAGACAGAACAGAAAGGATTTTTAGGGCAGTGAAAACACTCTGTATGATATTATAATGATAGATGTGTCATTATATATTTGTACAACCCACAGAACAACACTGAGAGTGAACCCTAAGGTAAGCTATTGACTGAGTAATTATGGTGTCTATGTAAGTTCATTCTTGGTAAAAAATGTACCATTCTGGTGAGTGATACTGGTAACAGGGTAGGCTATGTATGTGGGGGGGGGCAAATGGAGGGAAACCTCTGTACCTTCTTCTCAGTTTTATTGTAAACCTAAAGCTGTTCTCAAAAGATAAAGTCTTTAAAAAATAAGTTTTTGGAAAATATCAAGGTTAAAACACAGAGGGAAAATAGAAGGTGGAAAATACAGAAAAGTACATATAGCACATATAAGAAATGTATTCGGGATCTCAGGAGAGGAAAGAAAGAGAATGGAACGAAAGCAATATTGAATGAGATAATAGTCAAAATTTTCCAAACCTGACCAACATCAACAAGCCACAGGTTCAAGAATCTCCAAGCAGGATCAATATCCATGAAACCACACTTTTAGCACGTCATAATCAAATTGCTATAAATTAAGACAAAGAACAACTCCTTAAAGCAGCCAAGGCGGGGGCAAATATATATCATCTTCAAAGGAACAACAACAACACTGACAGATGACTTCTCAATAAAGACAACCAGAACACAAAAACAAAGGCAAATTTAAAGAGCTGGTGAGGGGGATTGGGGGGAACCAGACAACCTAGAAATCTATGTCAAAAGTGAAGGTAAATAAAATGCAAATGTAAAAGTATTTAATGGATCCCAAAGTACTGCAGAAAAACACAAGGAGAGGAAACCAACTGGATGCTGACTTTTAAAATCTTCATTCAGAAAAATATGATTGTAGTTGACAGTTATGAATTCAGTATCTTCTGGGCTGGCTATATAACTTGTTCTCTTAGATAACTGCAGATTAGAACCTTGCTATGGACCAGCCTTCTGACAAAGAGGTACCTTGAGAAATAAGAGGAACTATTTGAGAAAGAATATGTGAATGAATTATCAAAAATCCTACACTATCATTGTAGTTCATTTGAGCTGCTATAACAAAATACCATAGACCGGGTAGTTTTGATAAGGAAAATCTGTGTCCTAAGATGGCCGACTGAGCCAGGGAGAGAGTCCCAGTCCTTGCCCAGGGGCTTTTCTGGGTTATTCTCCCTGCTCTGCTTCCCGCATGCAACAATCCGGGTTCTTCTCCCTACCCCGTTTTGCACACGTGCCAAAAGTGCCAAGTGTGTGGAAGTAGAAGTGTATAAGTTGCCCCCTGTGTTTGTGCTTGGGGCTCAGACCTTTGGAGACCACTCTCCTCTGAACCCACTGGTGTTAAATAAACCTCCTATCCTCCAAGATCTCCGAGTGCCGCTTGGTTCTTCCATCGGGCGATCCAGTCCAGGTTCCGTAACATTTGGTTCCCTGACCAGGAAACCCAACTGCGCTGGCCCATTGTTGCCACTGGTTTGGGGCAATGGTGGGGCAGTGACGGAAGGAGGGATCATAACAGAGAAGGCACACCTTGCCTAATTTTCAGCAGTCTCCCACCCCAGTCACCTCGGGCCAGTCCCACTCCGCTGTTCCTGCAAGACTCGAGGAGACTTGGCAGGTGAGGACCCGGTCCCAATGTCGGATTCCAGTAAGGCCTAGGGCCCCAGGACCCAGACAGGCTCACCCCCATTGGGGTGGAAGGGGAGCCTGATCACCTCCCAGAGACCTCTTAGAGGTCTCACAGGTAGGGATTCCCAGGGAGAGAATGTAATAACTCCTGGAGTGTGAATGTGTGAGTGAATGTGCAGTCCGACCTGGCTTGCTCAAGCAGACTGATTCTGTGACTCCATGGGTGGGCACCCTTAAGGTCCCCAGAAGCCTATGGAGTCTGAGTGAGCCCATCTGTCATTCTGTGATGAACGCATACGGTCTATGGCGGCATCAGAATAGTTTCTGATCGTAAGTCACAACGCTGAGACCACTATGGCTAAGCCTCACCTAAGCTCCTTCGGGACAGGGCCAGATGGGCATCTGATTGGTCTCCTCATCTCAGGAGGTACCCCCCCTTTGTCTGTCTCTGTGCCACCACACACAGGGACATCACCATGTGGTCACGGCAGAGTAAACCTATGGTTCTAGAGACCATGATCAAAAATTTTAAGAAGGGGTTTTTGGGAGACTATGGAGTCAGGATGAACCCCAGCAAGTTGAGAACCCTATGTGAATGGGAATGGCCCACCTTTGATGCTGGGTGGCCTTCAGAAGGGACATCAGATGTCCCAACAATTCATCGAGTATGGCAAGTCATAACAGGAGAACCAGGACACACTGACCAGTTTCCATACATTGACTCCTGGCTAGGAATTTCTCAGACCCTTCCCCCCTAGGTGTGATTCACCTGTAATAGGCAGGAAAAAGCCAGAGTCTTAATCGCCTCATCCAAGCGACCTAAAGAAAATCAGCAAAAGCCCCAGTCTCCACAGATCCTAGCCGGAGATCCCAAGGATGAACCGACCCTGCCCCCACCATAAGTACCCCCAAGACTGCCTACACCTGGCCCTTCCACCGCCATCGGTTTCACCGGCGCCCCCAGGCCCAGAGGATCCACCAGCACCCCCAGGCCCAAAAGATCCACTTTCTCCAGGACCAGCAGCCAGACTGCACCCAAGACCGGGTGCAAGCACCCTCCAAATGCCGGTACAAGAGACACAGGAACCTGAGAGGCACGATGAAGACAGGACAGTCCAACCTGGCCATTCCATGATGTATTATCAGCCCTTCTCCACCACCAACCTCCTCAACTGGAAACATAACACTCCATCCTACTCTGAGAAACCACAGGCCATGGTAGACCTCACAGAATCCCTCTTTCAGACTCATCGGCCAACCTGGGAAGACTGCCAACAGTTACTCCGCACCCTGTTTAACACAGAGGAATGGAGGAGAATGATAAAAGGTGCACGGCAGTACCTGGAAGAGCACGCACCAGCAGGAGTCATCGACCCTGCTGCCTGGGCTAATACGGCTGCACCTGAAGAGTGCCCAGCATGGGACTTCACCACAACCAAGGACAGGCCCACATCTGCTGATACTAGGAGGCCCTCCTCTGCGGAATCTGGGCAGGAACTAAGAAACCCATGAACATGACTAAGGTATCCTCGGTCACTCAACAACCAGGGGAGTCCCCCGGGGACTCCTACGAAAGACTATGTGAAGCCTACAGGATATACACTCCATTTGACCCCGAGGTACAGGAAAGCCAACAGATGGTAAACACCTCCTTCGTGGCTCAGGCCACCCCAGACATCAGAAAAAAAACTTCAGAAACTAGAGGGTTTTGCCAGAATGAACATCACCCAACTAATAGAGATTGCCAATAGGGTCTATGTGAACAGGGAGGTGGCAGCCGAACTGGAAGCCGACAAAAAAATGAAAAAGAAAGTCTCCTTGCCACCACCCTGAAAGAAAAGGACAACACAAAGATGGGGAGACCCCAACCACCGAAAGGGGGGAAGCCCAGAACCCCCTTGGCAAGGGATCAGTGTGCCTACTGTAAAGAGAAAGGGCATTGGAAGAACGAATGTCCCAACCAGGGAAAGGCTCAAAAGCCCAGCCGCTACAAGGAAGAACCCCGAGAGGAGGACCTCATAGGCCTTGCGGGAATGGGCTCAGACTGAGGGGGACCGGACTCTTTCCTCCTTGGCCCCCATGAGCCCACGGTCAAAATGAAGGTTGGGGGGCCAACCAGTGACTTTTATGGTTGATACTGGGGCCAAGTACTCTGTTGTCACCTCCCCAGTGGGACCTTTCAGCAAAAGGACTGCGACCATCCTCGGGACCACCGGGACATGGGAGATACAATGGCCCTTTTGCCAGGCTCACCAATGCGAACTTGGGGGCCACAAGGTCCGACACAAATTCCTTTATCTGCCCGATTGTCCCATCCCTCTCCTGTGCCAAGACATAGTCTCCAAGCTTAGGGCTCAGATAACCTTTGAGCAACACCGGACACACTAGCCTCCGATTGAACCCAAGGCAAGAGGAGACGGGGTCTCTAATACTAGCAATTACCATGCCAAGGGAAGAAGAATGGAGGCTATTCTTCTTGGGCCCAGGCCCAACCGAGCAGCCCGCTGGAGTTCAGACTCGCTTTCCCTGCAGTATGGGCTGAAAACAACCCACCTGGACTAGCCCGGAATCAGGCCCCTATCATCGTTGAACTGATCCCAGGAGCCCAACCTCAGAGGCAAAGGCAATAACCCCTTCCACAAGAAGCTAAGATCATCATCCAAGAACATCTGATCAAACTCAAAAAGCAGGTATTCTAGTTGAGTGCCAGTTGGCCTAGAATACCCCACTCCTGCCAGTCAAGGAGCCAAGAGGGGGATACCAACCAGTTTAAGACCTGTGGGCCATCAACAAGGTGACCACCTCTCTGCACCCAGTGGTCCCGAATCCATACACCCAAACCCTCGGTCAGCCAGAGGGTTCACTTGCCTAGATTTGAAGGATGCCTTCTTCTGCCTCTGCTTAGCTCCCCAGAGTCAGCCACTATTTGCCTTTGAATGGTCTGAACCTGATACAGGGCGCCAGATGCAACTGACTTGGATGCGCCTCCCGCAGGGGTTTAAAAACTCACCAACCCTCTTTGGGGAAGCACTGGCCACGGACCTCACCAGCTTCCCAAGAGAGGCCACAGGACGCACCCTCGTCCAGTATGTGGATGACCTCCTTCTTGCCAGTGACACACAAGAAGACTGCACAAAAGGCAGAAAGGCCCTTTTACAGCTCCTGTCAGACTCAGGATACCGAGCCTCATGGAAGAAGACACAAATCTGCCAACAACAGGTCAGATACCTTGGTTTCCTCCTCACCCAAGGGAAAAGAGAACTAGGGCCAGAGAGGAAAGGGGTCATCATCTCCCTGCCATGGCCCCAGACAAAAAGAGGCCTACAAGAATTCCTGGGGGCTGCAGAATACTGCCACATCTGGATCCCTGGGTTCTCGGCAATAGCAAGGCCCCTTTATAATCTCTTAGTGGGACCAGATCGGGAACTCTCTGCCTGGACTGAGGAAGCAGAAGCCACTTTCACAGAGATAAAGACCGCCCTGGGGCAGGCTCCAGCCTTGGGCCTACCAGATGTAGAAAAACCCTTCAGTCTCTTTGTGCATGAAAAGGAAAAAATAGCACTTGGGGTACTCACCCAGACTGTTGGACCCTGGCAATGGCCAGTTGCTTACCTGTCAAAGAAGCTGGACCCCGTGGCAGCGGGATGGCCACCATGCCTCAGGGTGCTAGCAGCCACAGTCCTACTCATCAAGGAGGCGGAAAACTTACCCTGGGGCAAGAACTTAACGTCAAGGTCCCTCATGCAGTTGTGTCCCACATGAAAGCACAGGGACACCGCTTCCTTTCCAACTCTCAGCTAGCACAATACCAAGGGCTCCTCTGCGAAAACCCACGTGTCACCCTTGAAACAGTAAAGTCATTAAATATAGCAACCTTTTTCCCTATGGAAGAGGGGAAACCAGACCATGACTGCTCCAAGGAGACTGATGAAGTCTACGCAAGCCGTCCAGATCTGTGGGATCAAGCCATGAAGAATCCAGAGCTCATGCTGTTCAGTGATGGCAGCAGTTACCTACGGGAGGGTGCCCGGAAAGCGGGTTATGCAGTAACCACAACCACTGAAGTCTTAGAAGCAAAGGCATTACCAGCTGCATGGTCAGCTCAACGGGCTGAACTATATGCCTTAGTCCAAGCCCTCACGCTCAGTGAAGGCAAGCAAGTCAACATCTATACTGACCCTCTGTACGCCTTTGCTACTGTACATATACATGGGGCCATATACAAGGAAAGGGGCCTCCTAACCACAGCAGGAAAATCTATCAAGAACAAAGAGGAGATACTGAGACTCCTCAAAGCTGTCTGGCTTCCAAAGGAAGTAGCAATCCTGCACTGTGAGGGATACCAGAAAGGAGACGCGGAGAAATTGTCTGGCAGATGAGGCAGCCAAGACTGCAGCCAGTGAGGACGTGGACAGAGCCCCTTCCCTCACCATGGCCCTAACACCCCCAAAAGAAGTCCCTCCACCCAGTTACATTAAAAGGAATGGGCCATGGCTGAGGGAGCCACCCTGACTGAAAAGGGATGGTGGATGTTGCCTGAAGGGCACATCTTTGTTCCAACAGCAACTGGAGGGCATCTAGTCAAGGAATACCACCAACTCACTCATCTGGGAAAAACTGCATTAGAGGCCCTTCTCAAGAAGCACTACTACATCAGTCAGCTGCCAGCACTGTGCCGAGCAATGAGTGAACAATGCATGACATGTGCTAAAAATAATGCTCAGTCTGCACCACGGCCCCCGCCAGGTGTCCAGAGGATCGGAGCAAACCCCTTCGAAGATCTAGAGGTAGACTTCACTAATGTGCAGCCAAGCAGGGGGTTCGGATATCTCCTAGTAACAGTATGCACATACTCTGGGTGGGTCGAAGCCTTCCCGACTAGGACAGAGCAAAGCTGGGAAGTAGCTAAAGTCCTCTTGCGGGAGATGGTGCCCCAGTTCGGCCTGCCATTAACAATCCATAGTGACAATGGACACACATTTGTGGCAGACATTGTACAGGTCTTGACCAAATCTCTCAACATCACCTGGAGACTCCACACCGCTTACCGGCCCCAGAGTTCAGGGAAGGTAGAGCGAATGAATCACACCCTCAAGGGAACCTTAGCAAAGTTTTGTCAGGAGACTAACCTCCCATGGCTGGATCTGCTACCCCTAGCTCTCCTGCATGCTCCCTGCATGCCCGGGACATCAGGTTTTTCCCCATTCGAATTAATATATGGATGGCCTCTCCCATGCTTGGGAAGCCTTCCAGGAAACTTGCATCAGGTTGGAGATAAAGGGATAAAGGAGCAGCTTCATGCCCTGGGGGCCACCCTAAATAAATTATAAAGGTACACCTTCAAGAGGGCCCCAATCTCCTTAGGGTCTCAGGTACACTCCTTCCAGACAGGGGACTCAGTTTGGGTCAAAGATTGGAAGAAAGACCCCCTCAAACCACAGTGGACAGGGCCCCACACAGTTGTTCTAACCACCCCTACTGCCCTCAAGGTCTCAGGTGTCACCCCGTGGGTCCACCACTCCAGAGTGAAGAAAGCTCATCATTCGGACAAGGAGCCACACCAGTGGAGAATCCAGCCAGAGTTCATGAACCCACTCCATCTTCACCTTCGATGAGACCCCACCGACTGATAGACCCCTGCTCACCGTGGTCCCTAGCCCTCATCGGCATGATTTCCCTCATCTTGGGAGTCAGACTCTACACTGTTGCCCCTCCTGACTGGACTTTCCCCCAGAGGCTTACTATTGTCATTGCTTATTGGGTGTCCCTAGGGTGTATTACTGCACTTACTTGTCCATGGGTTTCATCTGCTGACAGGTTAACCACGATGGCTCCCTCTACCTAAGGTCATAGATCCCACCTTTATTGGCTCCCTGATGTCTACTCCTGAACGCATTTCACCATGGTTTTCCTGGCCCCAGTCCATCCCAGTTTTTGGCTACCTGGTGTGCTGTTCCTCCTCACTGCCTCTAGCTTGCCCAGCCAGGCAAGGAGAGCAAACTCTCATATCACCGTTACTGACAAATGGACTTTCCAGCTTATCCCCCTCAATCCTGCACCAGCTTCACTGACTTCTTCCACCTGGGATGGGCACATACCAAAGGTTAACTCCATTTTGATGGATGCCAGCTTCTTGATACCTCCTGGGAACCTCATAGACGGTGTTCCTACCACGGTCCTCACTCTGGTTACTGGCTGGTAGATATCTACATCTGTGGGGGCCCTACACCTCAACAGCCGAACACCTGCACTCAGTTCTGCTCGCAAGCCTGGGGATGTGAGTCATGGGTGGCGACTTGGCCAGGAATGGAACGATGATAAACCAGGTAGTGCCTCAAACAGGGCAGTGACATCTGGATTTCCTTGTCATGCAAGGCCACCCCATCCTCTTGCCCTAAAGATCACTGTATACCACTCACCCTCTCAGTCTTGGAACCTAATGCCACATCATGGGCTACAGGAATCATTCTCCTGTTGGGCCAATACCACCCTATGGGGACTGACCCCATGGCCAAATTTATGATTAAGTCCATGTTCACTCCAAGCCTTACAGTCAATCCCCAGAGTCAGACAGAAAATAACTCTCCCTGGCCCATCCCCGGGTCCCCATCCACACGCAGCAAGCATCTATAGTGCAACTGTTAGGTATGATTAACGCCTCCCACCACATGCTTAACCACTCAAATCCACCCCTAGCATCTGACTGCTGGATCTGTATGAAGCCCGGTCCCATCCAATACCTCGGTGTCATCCTCAACCAATCTACCATGTCACCTCCCACCTTGGCACCGGGGACCTTAGATTATCCCTTTCTGGCTCAGGTACTGCTGTATGTCAACTCTTCCTCTCCCATCACAGGTCACAGTCAGGTCTGTGTGCCTAACAACTCTTTTCTAGCTTGTGATCAAGGTGTATACATCTGCATCACCCTGCGTAATCAATCATGCACACTTGTCAGTCTCTTACCCGATCTTTCAGTCCTCCCTGGGAGCGATGCCCCACTCATATGGAGACCTCCTAGCTGCCCTCGATGCTCCCCCATGGCCATCCCTCTTACTGGGAGCCTGCTGGCCGCATCAGGTGTTGCGCTCAGTGCCACTGGCGTCAGGATGTCTCAGGTTCAGTACCAGGGGTTAACTCAACAGCTCACGGCAGTTTTTTCTGCCCTCACTCAGTCCACCCTGGCCCTGTAGCACCAACTCGATTCACTGGCCTCAGTGGTCCTCCAAAACAGGTGTGGACTCGACTTGCTCACGGCCACACAAGGGGGTGCTCTGCCTCTTCCTACAGGAGGAATGTTGTTTCTATACTCATGAATCCAGAGTCCAAGAAACTCTGACCCAATTACAGGAACGAGTACATCGCCGGTGGGAAACACTCCAGCAGACAACTTGGTGGGATACCCTCTCACAATGGTTCCCTCGGTTCGCCCCCCTCATTGGCCCCCTCCTATTGCTTCTCCTAATAGTGGCATTTGGTCCTTGTATTCTTAATGCCCTTACTATGTTTATTACTACTCAAATTGCTAAAATCAGACTCCAGTTACTCCTTACTCACTCAGCCCCTTAGTAGATGAAGATGATGCCCTCTAAACTAGGTGTTTAAAGGGGCATCAAAGAGGGGAATGATAAGGAAAATCTGTGTCGTAAGATGGCTGACCAAGCCAGCGAGAGAGTCCCAGTCCTTGCTCAGGGCCCTTCCGGGTTCTTCTCCCTGCTCTGCTTCCCGCGCGCACCAATCTGGGTTCTTCTCCCTGCCCCTCTTTGCGCACGTGCCAAAAGGTATGTGGAAGTAGAAGTGTATAAATTGCCCCCTTTATTTGTGCTCGGGGTTCAGACCTCTGGAGACCACTCTCCTCTGAGCCTGCCAGCATTAAATAAACCTCCTATCCTCCAAGATCTACCAGGGCCTTGGTTCTTCCCTCAGGCAATCCTGTCCAGGTTCCATAACAGTTTAAACTGCAGGCATTTGCCTCCTACAGTTCTGGAGGCTGAGAAGTCCAAGACCAAAGCACCAGCAGATTTGGTGTCTGGTGAGAGCCTGCTTCCTAGGTCATGGGCATCTCTTTGTTGTGTACTCACATGGTAGAAAGAGCAAGTGAGCTCTCTAGGGTCTCTTTAAGAGCACTAATCCTATTCATGAGGGCTCTACCTTCATGACCCAATCATCTCCCAAATTCTTTATCTCCTAATACCAACACATTGGGAGTTAAGATTTCAACATATGAATTTGGTGGGGGGGTGGGGTACAAACATTCAGCCCACAGCAACTATTGCCATGGAATTTGGATAAAGACAGTTCAACCAAGATGTATTGCTTTTAGACCCCTAAATCTACATTAAAGTTGATTTTTTCTCCTTGCCCCTGCCACATCCTCTACTCCTCAGTTATAAGCTATAATTAGGTCCAATAACTAAACAATGTACAAACATAAAAATAAAATATTTAAGGTATTACTAAAATCCTATAGGCAAGGGAAGCAAGGGCAAAAATGAACTATTGGGACTTCATCAAGATAAAAAGCTTTCGCACAGCAAAAGAAACAGTCAACAAAACCAAAAGACAACCAACAGAATGGGAGAAGATATTTGCAAATGACACTACAGATAAAGGGCTAGTACCCAAGATCTATAAAGACCTTCTCAAACTCAACACCCAAAAAACAAATAATCCAGTCAAGAAATGGGCAGAAGACATGAACAGACACTTCTCCAAAGAAGACATACAAATGGCTAACAGACACATGAAAAAATGCTCAACATCACTAGCCATCAGGGAAATACAAATCAAAACCACAATGAGATACCACCTTACACCAATTAGAATGGCAAAAATTAACAAAACAGGAAACAACAAATGGCGAGGATGTGGAGAAAGGGGAATCTTCTTACCCTATTGGTGGGAATGCAAGCTGGTACAGCCACTCTGGAAAACAGTATGGAGTTTCCTCAAGATGTTAAAAATAGAGCTACCCTACGACCCAGCAATTGTGTGTAACTAATTTTAACAGAAAGATACAAAAAGACCTTCAACTTCTGAAAAAAGAAAACACATTCTATACCTACAACAGTGTAAACTCTGTTCTGAATCAACCCCATTTGAAATAATGTCTCAGAGTTTGAATCAGCTATATCATTTAATATAGAGATAAATAGTACAAAGTTATTTATAATAACATATAAGAGTTACAATAATAAATGATATTACTAGAAATTACCAATTATTACTGTAAGTATATATAATAAATATAAAGTTACTTATAATATATAATAAATAATGTAGAGTTATTTCTGCTAGTATTAAAAAAAAGTTTTGAAAGATGACCTTTGGTAATAAAGTACCAAAAAGAAACAAAGTGAAACCATCAATACAAAGAAAAAAAGTTTCCGGAAAATATTGTATATTTCCCAAATCACCGAGACAAAGACTCAACAGGAAACTAATCCTGAATGACTATAGAAGGATGACCTCTGCCGGGCCCTTCAGAGGGAGAAAGCATGCTAGCCATGCCCTAAAACAAAGCATGGATCTTTATTTTCATCCTGCTTCTAACGCTCTTCATTTTTTTTTTTCCCCAATCTAGTGAAACATCAAGAGTTAGGAGCTTTGTATTCGAGGTCCAGCTCTGACTAACTCCATGACCCAACCGAGCTACAATATCTCTGTCCCAAGGCGTTTACTTAAGAAAAAAGACTGGTCAAATGATGACTAAGGTTGATTCTGGCTCTGACACTCTAGGTCTCCAACACTTTCCTTATTCTTTAAAGACTTATGCCTAACCCAGCTTCTACAAACCAAACTGCTGTATTGTATATATGTAAGCACAAAGTTTGCCTGACCTGGTATGCAAAAGCTGGGTCACATCTACTCTTGTGTGAAACTTGAAAATCTCTTAAAACGGGTTTTGAGGGCAGGTCTTCACCTAGTACGCATTATCAAACGCCTGGGTTCTTTTTCAAACCCTTTCCTGGGATGGGGTGGTAGTAGGGGCAGTGTACTCCACAGATGTGATTAGCTTATAGTTCACCCTATAAAAAGTGAGATGATATATGTGGTCTCTACAGTTACTTGTTTCAGGGTCACATCAGTGATGTTTGATAAGAGTGCCAAACTTAAAACAGTGAGCTTGCAATGATTTACACACTACCTTTCATTCCCAAACTCATTAAGTTGTTAATATTATTATAAAAGTTCATCGAATAGTCATTCTTCCCATACACATTAAGATCAGTGGAGACTGAACTTCCTCCTCCCCACCTGTGTACACACATAAAAATTAAACCATTTATGACTGTTTGGGACTGATATGAAGCAATTCTTGTCCTTGACGTTGCTACCCATTCTTTGGGCAGGCTCTCATATTGACATCTCTCATACAATGGAACAGTGAATTTGAGGCCATGGTTCCCTTAGGACTATTAAATCTTAAAATTCTAGACTTTGACCAAGAGTGTGGCAATCATGCCAATTGGCAAAAACCAAAGAAACCATATCTGAATTGGTCCAAACACATGTGTCTGGAAGAGACAGACCCTCAAGACCTTGCATGTGAAGCATTCTTAGAAAATTTACAACAGACCTGTCCTCAAGTTGCTTTGTTTTGGAACAGAGTAAGCTTGGAAATAATTACAGTGACGAAGTCAGTTTCCCCTGGACCTGATCCTTGGCATTGCCTGGAAACTTAATGCTGTTTAAAATGCTGCCAAGAACTGTTGGCTAGACTCTACACAGTTCTTTAAAAAAAAAAAAAATGATCTCTATAGTCATGTAAATCCCTATTGCCTCAAACCCCACAATGGCTAACAATTATTTTACAATTGACAAGATTTTCAGCACAGTGTGTTGGAATGGACCTATCATTTTCAGAGATCTTAGTCTCTTTATAAGTACTTGGGAGTTCTGCCAGGCAACAGACTTAAGTCATTATTGCTGGACTGCTGGATGGAAATGTAAAGATATATTTACCCACTATTCTGTATTATATAGCCATGGTTACTCAGGGATGGGCAGTACAAATGGGTTTTTCTTTTCATGCTATTAATTATAAATTGGGGAAACCAGAAAACAGATCAATTAAAGCCAAGTTAGCCCCACTAAAGAAAGTGCTTGGCAATTTCCTTAAGAAAATTGTGCAAATATGAAAATGTCAATAAACCTGAAGAGAAAGAAGCTAAATAATGAAAGATAATTTTATTATTCAATGTCCTTTCTAATGTTTAAATAATTAATAAAATATGTTTAATATTTCTACTGTTGGTTCAACTGTTTTCTTCTGTTAAAACTGCAAGGTGCCAAATGTTTTCTTTTCACAGCTTTGTTAACAACTAAAGGCTAACCTCTGGCAAGATTTTTTCTGTTGGTTTCACAACAAGGTAGCCTTATTGTGTTTCTTCTTATTTGGATCTGTTATCACTTTATGTTACAGTATCTCTCTAGATTCCATTATCATCAATCACATGTATTAGGATCTGATTCCTTTCTATTTTGTAAATTCAGTTCTTTATGTTTTTTAAAGACCCAATAAGGTTTATTTTTCCTTCTTGAATATGCAGACTATGATCAGAGATGGAACTTCTAGATAGATCAGCAAGTAGTTCAAGATGTTGCTGAGTGTCACATTATAAATAATTTACAGCACATGAAATGTTTAATAATGTCTCCTACGAAAAATGCAAAATGAACTCTGCATGGTAATATCCCATCCTTGATTCTAAAATAAATACCGGTATTAATATGGGCATTGGTTAAAGATATCACTTCATGACATGTTTATCAACCTCAATAATGGGAAATTACACCTACATCAGGCAGAAAATTATCTGCCAATAATTGAATATTTGATTTGAAAAATAGAAATGTAATAATTATATGTATACCCACCTGTTTTTCTCAAAAGCATTTCTCACCTCTAAAATATTGATAATAATTTCAATATACCCATGTAACTTCTGCCCAGCCTTTCTCTCTATCCAAATAGGATGAGTAAATAAAAAAAGATTATAAATGCTTAATAAATATCTTAGAATTGATTACCACCACAAAGTACAGTTTGAATGAGTGGGAAAATAAATTTAATAGAATATTCATTTCAGAGAAAGAAAATGATCAAAATGCATCTCTAAGTATTTAAGAACTTAATCACTTGCCGTTTTCATACATTTACTTAAATCCACACCCCATGTGAAGAAAATCTCAAGAAAAACTTAGTTTGTCATCCTTAGGGTCCATTTTGAGATAAACCCAGAGAAGTTCCATTAGTATCAGTAGAAATCTTGTATCTGATAAAAGTAATCAGTAATAATTTCAATTTGTATTACTCTTCTGTTATAAGAGAAAATGTGTGTTAAATAAGAAAAAACTATTCCCAGCTCTACCATTTACTCAGTAGATGATATACAGTATAAGATTTCATTTTATTGATCATTTATTTGCTCAAGCAAAAAATGACAGAAGCACCCCATTAGAGATTAGAGAAATGTCAGGATGGTTGAGTGGAAATAGGTGGTGGCAATGATTGATATCAATGCTATTGTGGTTATTAATAAGAAACTTCTCAATGTAGGAAACATCTAGAGGCATGCCTTGGAGATATTTCAGGTTCAATTCCAGACCATTGCAATAACATGGGTTAAATGAATTTTTTGGTTTCCCAATGCATATAAAAGTTTTTACACTACAGTATAGTCTATTAAGTGTGCAGTGGCACTATGTCTAATGTACATACCTTAATTTAAAAAATTCTTTCTTGTTAAAGATTGCTAACCATTATCTGAGCTTTCAGTGAGTCATATAATCACTAATCACAGATCACCATACCAAATAATGAAAAAGTGAAATATTTCAAGAATTACCAAAATGTAACACAGAGACATGAAGGAAGCAAATGCTGTTGGAAAAAAAAATGGCACTGATAGACTTGCCTGTTGCAGGGTTGCCATAAACCTTCAAAAAACATATATCTACAAAGCACAATAAAGCCAAGCATAAGAAAATGTGGTATGCCTGTATTTGAAAATTCCATCCATGACAAAATTCAAAGAATAACACTACTTAAGTTTATAAGTTCTCAAAAGATTCTAAAAATTGCCAAAATATGATGGCAGTTTGCAACATAGACTAATTTCACATATGAATTTCTGTACGAGAATCCTAGATAAAGTGATAGCCAGTATTAATTTGATTACATTGTCATTTTATAAAATTAAACTGTTAATAAAGGTATTATGTATTATGATAATAAAAATTAAATAGTAATATACCCAGAATGCAAGGATGGCTTAATATTAGAAACCTAATAACTCACATATCCTTACAAAAATTATAATAATGATTATTGAAATTCAATAGACCATTCTAATTAAAACAAAAAAAAAAAAACTCATACAATGCCATGACCTTCCTTGAGGTGACAGATATACATATTTTTCAAAAGCATATTTAATTGACATCTACTTGATCAACTTCTAGGAATAATAACTGTTCAGCTTTCACTCTAAAAAAGAAATTATTGATCATAGATTTATGAATCCTGGCAGATAGTAGACTACTATTCAATGAATTCATCCACTTTTGCTCCAATTTGCTAAATGTATACTTACAAAGTTCTATGTTCCAAAACCTATTTATACTAGTCATAGTGTGCTATAAGTAAATTAGATGCTACAACAATCAACATTTAAGTGCCAAAAAAGAGTTATTGTTTCTAAGAAAATTAAGTTAAATTCTTTGGAATGACGCAGTAAGTATGAATCATTAAAAAGTACTTCAGAAAACTATAATGGCTTGGGATAAGGTCATACAGTTTATAAGTATTATGTAATCATATTGCTTCATAAATACCTTAAAATCTCAGGTACTTAAAAAAAAAACCACATAAATCACATATAATGTTTTATAGGTATGGTTTATGATAAAGAGAAGATGTAAATTTCCAATTAGTAACCCATATTTAAATAAAAAGCCTTGATTGTATAACAAAAGTGTGATAAATGAATGCTTAATGTTTAAGTTAAAATATAAACTTTAAGGTATAAATCATTTTTAATGATTATAGATTAATGTAAAAAGTAGTTTAAAATTTACAACCTAATGGATCTAAAAATAAAAAGATAATGAATCATACAATATGGTAAGACATTAACTGAATTATTTCCATTAAAGTTAGTAATAAGACAACAATATCCTTGAAGTTACAATTATATTTACACAAAAGAATAAAGTATAGATATTAGAAAATAGGCAAAATTGTCATTTTCAAATATTAAAATTACATTTATAGAAATACTAGCAAATCTATGAATACTATTAGAAAAATAGAACTTAAGGTACTGATTGCAAATACATGTACTTACATACATATATATTAGTGCAGACGTATATATAAAACAGTTTTCCTTTGCACAAAAAATGGCCAGTTTGAAATTATAATGGATGAGAGATCACACTAATATCTTTAAAAGATTAAAAATTTAGGAATAAGTTTAACAATAAATAAACAGGATATATAAAAAGAAAAGTTTGAAATTCTCCAGAGAGAATGAGTAATTTCCAGTCAAGTGGCAGTTCATATTTCCAGACTTTCCCACTATTCCAAACACAAAACAGTAGTAACATACAAAACTGATAGATTTCAAAAGAAATAGCCATGTATACACATACATACCAACATATACACACACAAAGGTAAGCATCACCGTGGAGCATATATAAAACAGAAATCCAATGGAATGCAAGCATGAAGGCCCTGGTCTGCTGAGCTCAGATCCCAGAAGTGAGCAGAGACAATTAGGAATTCATTTCTTCCAGCATACTAAAGACTAAGGATATTCCATATCAGGTTGAGTATTAGACCAAGGTTCACTCTGTGAAAAGAGGAGCTAAAACAAGATTCACCCACACATGAATGGACATTAAAAGAAGCTAATGCTTTTATTATTGGTCTAGGTCTTATAAGAATCTGACCACCAAGCAGAGCTAAATGAAACAGACCAGGCTTGTAGCCATCACCCTACCAAGTTGTCTTTTGGTGACTTATCTGGAATGTCACCCAATGTCATCATGAGATGGAAGCTTGAGCCAACAATCTAAGATTGGTGTAGACTGTCAGTCCCAGAACAAAGAGTTGAAATAAATAAAAACCCAATAAATAGGAAGTGCTAAGTAGAGGGAAAGAGAAAATAATCTACTCAAAATGAGTTTATAAATAAAAATTACAAAATATATGAAAAAAACCCTGACTTTCATCATCCACCATCCATTAACTTGTTTGTTCATCTCCAGTATAGAGGGAAAGCAGATTCAGAATTGTAAAAGCAGAATTCATAAGAAATAAATTCACCAACCAGAGTACAATGTTTACATACAGCTTGCGGTTTTAGCCTTGTAGTTTCCCAACAAAACCCCATTTTCCAAAGTTCATTAGGTCAGCTCTTATCCACCCCTCCAACCACCACCCTTCAGTGAGGTTATGTTATGAATTTGTAATGCAATTAGATTAATTTATTACAGCTGCATTCCCTTCTGGGCTTCCCACAAAATCCTCGTTTATCCTCCTTTTATTTTTAGCCTTTTTTAATCATTTCATTTTAGATTTTTTTTTTCTTCTATACAGCATATATTTGGGTCTGATTTGGAAGGCCAAAAAGGAAACCTTTTAATATGTGAGTTAAGCCCGGGCGCCTGGGTGGCTCAGTCGTTAAGTGTCTGCCTTCGGCTCAGGTCATGATCCCAGGGTCCTGGGATCGAGTCCCACATCGGGCTCCTTGCTTGGCAGGAAGCCTGCTTCTCCCTCTCCCACTCCCCCTGCTTGTGTTCCTGCTCTCACTATCTCTCTCTCTGTCAAATAAATAAATAAAATCTTTAAAAAAAAAAAATGTGAGTTAAGCCCATTCACATTTATTGATTGCTACATTAGGTCTCAATGTAGTCTTACTATTTCATAGTTATGTATGTTTATATTTGCTATGTTTTTTTCTCTTCAAGGTGAGTATTCAAAAAGGTTGTATTTTTAATCTACTGGGTTACCTTTCTATATATACATTATTTAATGACATTAGTTCCCATTTTCTTATTTAACCTTTCACTCTGATTTATTAGTCTTTTTTTCAATATCCTTTAACTAGAGGGGAGGCGGGTGGGGGGATGGATTAGCCTCGTGATTGGTATTAAAGAGGGCACGTACTGAATGGAGCACTGGGTGTTATACGCAAACAATGAATCATGGAACACTACATCAAAAACTAATGATGTAATATATGGTGATTAACATAATAAAAAACAAACAAACAAACAAAACATGTACCAATTGCCTATATAGCAGTAAGCTTTCTCATTTACTTCTCAGCTATTTTCATTCTTGTTCTTCAGTTTCATCACCAGCATTATATATTGTAGCAATTTATAATATTTGTACATTAGTCTTGAATCCTCATCTTTACCTTAGTTCTAATTGAAGATGAAAATTTATACTTTTTAAAATACACAAAATATACTTTTGCTGAAGAGTTCCCTAGCTATTACTTAGTTGAAAGAAGATCATCCTCTAGTAGATTCCTCAAGAAAGCTGATGAATATAAAAGTCCTAATGTTCTTATGTGTTGAAACTGATTTTTTCATAGCCTTGCTATCTGAAAGACAACTGGTTGGATATACAATTAGTTTGTACAGTCTTTATTTTTATTTTTTATTTTTTTTAGTGCTGCTCCATTTTTGCCTTCCTTTGTGTCTTGGTTTTGAAAAATTTGATTCCAGTCTAATTCTTTGCCTTTATAAAATTCTTTTTTTTTCCTGGAGGCCTAGAGGATTTTATCTTTAACCTTTGAAATATAACTGTTTTACTAGGATATGTCTCAGCGTTTATTTTTCTTAGTTAAATTTCCAAGGTATAGGATGAACATATTCCACGTGTAGGTGAGTCTTCTATTTCTGAAAAGTTTTCTTGGATTATGGTTTTAAATATTAACTCCCTGCTCCTGTTTCAATTTTTTTTTCTTTGTGGACTCTGCAAATATGTATGTTACTACTTTTTTCTTGTTTTTAATTTCACTTTCTATTTTTCCTTTTTTTTTTTACATCATTTTCATTTCTTTAGTTGTTTGCCTAATTTTTTAATGTGCCTTAATTTTCCTTCAGGTTCATTCTTGCAATTATTTATTGAGTTCATTATAATTTATTCTTGTAGTTTCCCAACAAAACCCCTGGAGTTACTGGAGTTTTTTCTCCCATTTCTTTTCTGATTTAATATCTCTTTTCAATTCTGTTTTTGTCTATTTCCATTTTAATTTTTAAATTTCCTATTAAAAATGGTTTCTCACATCCTCAAATGCTTTTTTGGGCAGATTTAATTTTGTTTGGAATATTGGCTTACAGTTTTGATCTGCTTAGTGTTCATTTTTTCAAGGTGAGGATGGTTAATTCCCTCAGTTGTTACATATGGTATTTCACTTTCCTGATTTTCAGCAATAATCTCTGTATGGACCTTCACGTTTCCTTCACTCATTTTTATGATATTGGGGTGTTTCCAGTATTTCCATTATTTAGCACAGTCAAGATACTTTAGCAAGGTGTTCTTATTTGTTTCAATGTTGGGGGAGAGGTTGCAAGTCCTCTAATTTTATGGTTTTCCTTTTCTTGCAGGATCCTAATTTCTCCCCCACCCCCTTTTTCTATTTCTTCTTAACTACCTGACTGCCAAGGAGCACTTCTCACTCCTTTGCTTTTTTTCTCACCACAGAAGTTATGCATTTTGATGAGTGCCCATTTAAATCAAGTCTAAGATTTAATGTAATCCCTACCAAAATACCAACAGCATTTTTGAGAGAACTAGAACAAATAAAATTTGTATGGGACCACAAAAGACCCTGAAGAGCCAAAGTAATCTTGAAGAATAACAAAAGTGGAGGTATCACAATTCCAAATATCAAGACATCTACAAAGCTGTAGTAATCAAAACAGTATGGTTCTCACATGAAAACAGACACATAGATCAATAGAACAGAATATAGAGCCCAGAAATAAACCCATGATTATATGGTCAACTCTCAACGAAGGAGGCAAGAATATACAATAAGGAAAAAGTCTCTTCAACAAATGCTATGGGGAAAACTGGACAGCTATATGCAAAAGAATGAAACTGGATCACTTTCTCATACCATACCCAAAAATAAACTCAAAATGGATTAAAGACCTAACTGTGAGAACTGAAACCATAAAATTCTTAGAAGAGAGCACAGGCAGTAATTTCTCTGACATCAGCTGTAGCAACATTTTTCTAGATATATTTCCTGAAGCAAGGAAAACAAAAGCAAAAGTGAACTGTTGGAACTACATCAAAATAAAAAGCTTCTGTACATTGAAGGAAACATTCAACAAAACTAAAAGACACCTACTGAATGAGAAGAGATATTTGCAATGATATAGCTGATAAAATGTTAGTATCTAAAATATATACAGAACTTATACAATCAACACCCCAAAAACACTAAAAAATGAGAAGACATGAACAGACATTTCTCCAAAGAAGACATACAGATGGCCGACAGACACATGAAAAGATGCTCAACATCGGTCATCATCAGGGAAATGCAAAACAAAACCACAATGAGATATCACCTCACACACATCAGAATGGCTAAAATCAACAATACAAGAAACAGTAAGTGTTGGTAAGGAAGTGGAGAAAAAGGAATCTTCATGTGTTGCTGGTAGGAATGCAAATTGGTGCAGCCACTGTGGAAGACCGTATGGAGGTTCCTCACAAAGTTAAAAATAGAATTACCACAGGACCCAGCAATTTCACTACCGGGTATTTACCTAAAGAACACAAAAACACTAATTCAAAAGGATATATGCACCTCTATGTTCATTGCGGCATTATTTACAATAGCCGCACTATGGAAACAGCCCAAGCGTCCATCAGTAGATGAATAGATAAAGAAGAAGTGGTATGTATATATAACGGGCTATTACTCAGCCATAAAAAAGAATGAGATCCTACCATCTGCAACAACATGGGTAGATTTAAAGGGAATGATGCTAAGTGAAGTAAGCCAGTCAGAGAAAGAAAAATGCCATATGATTTCACTCACATATGAATCTAAGAAACAGTACAAGTGAACAAAGAAGAGACAAGACAAACCAAAAAACAGAGTCTTAACTGTAGAGAACAAACAGATATTTACCAGTGAAGAGGTGGGTAAGGAAATGGGTGAAATAGGTAAAGGGGATGAAGAGTACACTTATCATGATGAGCACTGAGTAATGTATAGAATTGTCAAATCACTATATTGTACACCTGAAACTAATATAACACTGTATGTTAACTATACTGGAATTTAAAAATAAATAATAAATAAAGTCTATTTAATTGCATCTGTTTCAATTGAGCCTGCCCCTTTAAATCAGAGGAACTCAAAATCTCCCTTATAGCTCTTGCTCTGATATTGGCAAACACCTTTCCAGGTTTTTGTGTGTCTCCCTCCCCTCCCCGCCCCCACAGATTTAGGATAGATATAATATTTTTGGTAGGCCTTCCAAGTTATCATTACAGCTCATTGATTGCCTTTTTTTTAAATTTTGTTTTCCTTGCAATTTCCCTCCATCTGCCTTTGCCCACCACAAAGCCTGTGGCTCTTGGGATAAGGTAGCAGTGTGAAAGACTGCCCAGTAGAATTTGGTCATTTTCCGCTATTCAAGGACAGTTATTTTGTAGCTTCGACATGTTTTTTCTGCAAATTATGAAAAGAGCATGGTTTTGGATAGAATTCACTTCTGTTTTCTTATGGTTTGGGGACAAAATTTTTCCAGATTTTAGCCATGGCTGCCACAGTTGTCTTAAACTACATGTATATCCAATAAAATATTCGTGAATATAATGATTCAGTAGTATAGTGAAGGCAATCTTCCTAATTTATAATTTCATTGTGGTCCCAATCAAATTTCCAAAGTATTTGGGAATTTATTTTGTGGTATAGGGTTTTAAGGGGGAAATAAGAGGACAACCTATTTTTAAGATCACTTGTAAAAATGAGTTAAGCTGTCCATGGAAATGTATGTGAGTGGGGAAAAATAGTGATGAAAGCCTTATCTAGTATCCCAAATATATATCATAAAATGAATTAAAACAATGTGGTACTGGTCAGGAGCAGAGAGGCAAACCAATGAAACAGAATGGAGACTTCAGAAATAACTCAAATACATATTGCACATTGGTATGTGGAAATACATCAATTAAAATCAGAAAGGAAAAGAGAATTCATTTAATAAACAATGCTAGGAGGTTTGCCAGGTCCTATGTGCAAAAACAAAACTAGACCCCTACATTGCCCCATATATGAACATTATTTTAGGATCATCAAATTTCCAAAAGTAAAGATTAAACAAATAAATAAAACTACTATAAGAAACCATGGAAGATTCTTCTTTATACTAGAGTGGAGAAGGCCTTGCTAAGTATGCCATAAAATTCAAAAGATATAAAGTTGCCCACTGGCAAAACTGACTACATATTAATATGCATAATTTCTGCATAGCAACTAATATCATAAAGTCTAAAGACAAATAATTGGGAAAAAATATTTGAAAACATAGTAATGGACTAGTTCTTTAATATAGAAAGATCTCAAACTGTTGGGAAAAAAAATGTTTATACAGATTTGAGCAAAACATTCACGGGGAAAAAAAAAAAAGTTAAACTAACATAGCCAAAGATGTTCAACTCAAACTGAAGACAAAGTTTCACACCTATAGAACTGACATGCTCTAGGATTTATTCCTCAACTTTCCAATTTTCACCCTCCCTTCACTTACTGGGTTGACCCAACCACATCCAGGACTTCAATTAACACCTGTGTGCCAGCCAAATACACATCACAGATGTCTCCAAATTTCCAGACCCTAATCCCCTCCTCCCCACATCTTAACATTTACCAAGTCCCGACAGTACTACATCCTTAAACCAATGTTTTCCAAATAGAAGATCAATAGGTTAAGAACATTTGTAAAAGAAAATATTACTAAATGAAAGCAGCCAGACTGAAAAGGCTTTATACTGTATGATTCCAGCTATAGGGCATTCTGAAAAAGGGAAAACTATGGATAAAGTGAAAAGATCAGTGGTTGCCAGGGATTGGGGAGGGAGGAAGAGAAACAGGTAGAGTACAGGGAATCTTTAGGATAATGAAACTATTCTGCATTAAGGTATACATAAAGATGATATACGTAATTATAGATCTCTTAAAAACTGATAGAATGTGTAACACAAAGAGTATACCTCAATGTATCCTATGGGCTTTGGTCTATTTTAAAAATACATAATAGGGATGCCTGGGTGGCTCAGTTGCTTAAGCACCTGCCTTCAGCTCAGGTCACGATCCCAGGTCCTGGGATCAAGTCCCACATCGGGCTCCTTGCTCAGCAGGGAGGCTGCTTCTCTCCCTGCTTGTGCTTGCTCTCTCTCACTCTGACAAATAAATAAAATCTTAAAACAAAACAAAACAAAACACCTTCATTAGCTTCCCTTTAAAAAAATACATGTGTCCCCTCAAAATTTCTATGTTGAAATCCTAACCTCCAGTACCTCATATTGTGACTGTATTTGGAGATAAGGCCTATAAAGAGTTAATTAGGGTAAAATGAAATCACATCAGTAGGCCCTAATCCAATATGATTGGTGTCCTTATAAGAAAAGATTAGGACACAGACATTCAAGGAGGTAAGGCCATGGGAAGACACTGGGAGAAGACTGCCATCTACATGCCAAGGGAAGAGGCAGGAACAGATGCTTCCCTTGTGGCCCTCATAAGAAACCAAATCTGTCGACACCTCAGTCTCAGACTTTAAGCCTCCAGAATTGTGAGAATTCACATTTCTTTTGTTTAAGGCACTGAGTCTACTGTATTTGTTAGAGCAGCAAACTAACAGTGTAGCACGGCATAGGATAGAAAACAGAGTGCATTTGCAGGCAGTAGGAGTAAACTGTTCAGTAAAATGTTAGTTTTAGGTGTGGGTGTGTGTGCACATTGCCTGTGTGCACTGAGTCATTTATGTGTATTTCCTAAAACAGGTCTAACTAGGAAAGTTTGGAAAATACTGATCCACATTATCTACTTTTTATCTTGATTACCAATTTAGGCTTTCATAATTTCTTACTGGGATTACCTCAAAAGTTACCCACATAATCCATGTTTATTCCTTTATTCAACAAATATTCATGGTGGAATTATTGTGTGCCAGATGCTGATCAAGGTCCTGGAGATACAGTGGTGAATAAACAGACCTGGGCCCTGTTCCCATCCACTCATAGTCTAATGCCTCCACTGCCATTCTTGGTCTCCATTATCCATTCTTCACAGCCTGAGAATAACCCTTCTGAAACACATATTTGATCACTGTACTCTACTCAACACAGTAGCTTGCCAGGTTGTTCTGCAACCATTGCAAACTTTCCCAGCTCATAAGAGAGCTTTTATGACCTAGTGCCTGCCTGTAATCCTGGGAACATCTTTCATGGCTCTCCCCTATCCCCTATGTTCTAGATGTATTCCATGATGTACATTATACTTCCCCAAATATGACATCTCTCAGACTTTTATGCCTGTGCATAAGCTTCAGCTTCAGTTCTTCATTACCCACAGTCATTCAGGTAACTCCCAGTTACACTGTAGCTCAACTACACCTTACTGTTCCCCAGCCCCCTGCTTCCTACTTCCTGCCCCTTCTCCTTCAAGAAGCCTTCACTGACCACACTTATCTAAATTAGCAGCCTGGGGCGCCTGGGTGGCTCAGTTGGTTAAGCGACTGCCTTCGGCTCAGGTCATGGTCCTGGAGTCCTGGGATCGAGTCCCACATCAGGCTCCCTGCTCAGCAGGGAGTCTGCTTCTCCCTCTGACCCTCCTCCCTCTCATGCTCTCGTCTCTCGTTCTCTCTCTCTCAAATAAATAAATAAAATCTTTAAAAAAAATAAATAAAATAAAATAAATTAGCAGCCTGATCACATCACATTGTCTATTCTTTGCCTGTCTCATTAGTTTTAGGAGTTCACAGACAGTAATAATTTTGTTTCTTTCCTTGCTTTTCCATATGTTAGCACATTTCCTGGAACATAAATGAATGGGTTAATAGAGGATGGATGGATGGATCTTAGACATTCATATGGGAATCTTTGCAGTCATTAATGTAATTAGTCAAAAATTTGAGAAATAACAATTTGCTATACTAGTGGCATACAAGAGAATAGGTAAAAATTATAGAAAAGTATAAATTGTAGTAATTGAAGTAAGGGATTTCACTAGACTATATTATGATTTAGCCTACATTTTATGAAACATTTTCTTAAAAGTTCCTGTTAACAATAATGGAAATTGATTTAAATATTTTAATGATATCTGGGAGTGAATCAGCTTGCTTTCTAGATCCCAAACAATACAGATAAGAGATTTTATTGGGGACTTTCCCCCAAGGGCCAAATAACCTGTTATTTCTTAAATATAACTAATTAGTAATGTGAATAATGGAATAGAAATTAGGGAAAAAAAATCCAATGTAGCAAAATATCACATGTATATCATATGTTGTAAATTTGAGTTTAATAATAAAATGTAATCCACCTAGGCAGGGTTTTCATTATTAGCTAGCTAAAGGTTTCTATTTATCTGTTGTTATCTAAAGACCATATCCTGAAGATCATTAAAATGGAAGGAAGAATCCAAGTGCTAGTGTCAAATTCTGCTTAGGTGGCAATCCCTTCTGATAAATCTGTGTTTTCCAGATACTCATGCTTTTATACCAGTGCTCATTTTACGTTATTCATGTAGTGCGAAGGAAGGAAGGAAGGAAGGAAGGAAGGAAGGAAGGAAGGAAAGGAGGGAAAGGAGGGAGAAAAAGGGAAGGAAAAAGAAGAAGAAATAAAGAATATAACTGTTCTAGCCCAGCTGCCCCTTTCTGAAACTGAAACAAATTTGTACTGTTTTGCCACATTTAATCTTTGAAGAAAACCAAAATGCTCTTAGCCCTCAGAATGGAACATGTGGTGATAATTGTGCCTATCATTTCTGCACCTACTAGACAGAAGAACCAAACATGTAGGAACACAACCCACACAATCTTTCATGATTTCTCACAATTCATTCATTTTATGGATAGTTGCTGTGTGACACAATTCACCATCCCCCTCTCTCTCCAAACTTCAGGAAATATCTTAGAACTTGACAGAGTCATGAAACAATCTCTGTACCTGAATGGAACCTATTGATGTAGTCCACACAGAACAGCCTTCCAGGAGAGAGAGTGGAGAAAGAAAGTATATCCAAAAGTCAAACAAAAATATCTGACACATCATTCAAGTAACAAAATATTTTGTAAAAATAAAAAACCAACAACAAAAAGATTGTATAATACATATAACAAATATCAGGTGTGAAGATGGCAAAAGGCACTGAGAATCCATGAGATACCTGAGCATGCAAAACACCCTCTATGAGTGCATGAAGCCTTGGACACACTCATTTTTTATTCTACCACCCAGTCCCTCCTAAACCTTCAATACAGTGAATCTTGAGCCAAAATTCCCTCTAAATTCAGCTTCTCATTACTGACTATATTCAAGAGCATATTGGCCTATTATCTCTCAGCACCCTGTTTCCCATGAACAGGTCTTAGGAGTAGTAAATGAAGTCTCTCCTCCTAAATCATTCTCAAAAAGGAAAAGTGCCACAGGAACTCACTCTGGCCCCTTGAGGGAAAGAACTGAACATAAGCCTTTCACTGACAGTAATATTTTATTTCTTTGCTTTACCTCCCATTTGCTAATGAGGAAATCAAAATTTTGAGAAATTAACTCTCCCAGGAGAGTTTCAGGGGTCAAGAAATGCAGGCCTTCTCATTTGTTGATAGCCCTGGCATATTATATAAATAATGTAAACTGAGTTAGAAAATTGTGTGATAGAGGAAGTTTAAATGCATATTACCAAGTGAAAGAAGCCTATATGAAAAGGCTACATAGCTGTAGGATTCCAAATATATGACATTTTGGAAAAGGCAAAACTACAGGAATGATAAAAGACCAGTGATTCCCAGGGCTATAGGGGAAGAAGGGATGAATAGGCAGATTTCCAGAGAATTTTTTGAGCTGTGAAACTCTTTTGTATGCCACTATAATATGTGTCCAGTTCTAGGACATGGTGGCCTTCAGAGTCTTCAATTTTACACATCAGCATTTCCTGCTCTTGGTTTCAACTTTACACCAGTGGATTCCTTATGTTCACTGCTAGGCTTTAATTCTTGCAGGAGAATTATGATTTTTCCCATTTTTTTCTTAACTGATTTTTCCCAGAATTCAAGATTTATAAAAATATGTAAGTATTTTTTCCAACAAATGCCTGGAAGAAATTCCTACATGGAATCACTAGACAGAGACATGGGAGAGAGAGACAGAGACAGAGACAGAGGGAGAGAGAGAGAAAGAAAAAGTTCTATAAACTAAGCAAGAAGTTTGCTTTTAATTGCATTAAAGCTAACCACAGTGTGTTGAATGGGAAGAGGAGTAAGAGAGAAGACAATGAAGAGGGGGGAGGAGCAAGATGGCGGAAGAGTACAAGACCTAAATTTCATCTGGTCCCAGGAATTCAGCTAGATAGGGATCAAACCATTCTGAACACCTACGAACTCAACAGGAGATTGAAGAAAAGAATAGCAGCAACTCTCTGAACAGAAAAGCGACCACTTTCTGGAAGGTAGGATGTGCGGAGAAGTGAATCCGAGGCAATATTCGGGAAGATAGACGGCGGGGGGCGGCGGGGGGCCTCCGTGGGCCGCTACCGGCAAGTGATAGAGCCCTGGAGCACAAAATCAGAACTTCTAGAAGTCTGCTCCACTGAGGGACATCACTCCAGTGGTTAAGCGAGGGTGGAACCCTCGCTGGGACAGTGTGGTCTCAGAAACCTCAGGGTTACAGAAAGACCAGGGGTGCCTGAGTGCAGCAGAGCTCCCAGGTATCAGAGCAGGGAAGCTGGCTGCAGAGATGGAGCCGAGGCGTGGGCTCTCAGCTCGGGGTTGCCATAAACTGTGATCCACAGCACAGTTGGGCCACTGCTCCTACAGCAGGGACCCAACAAGTGGCAGGTCCGGGGAGACTCCCCTTCCTCCCCTAGGGATGAATGGCATGAGAGCGCACCGCAGGGATCTGCTGGGTTTGGAGACTCCACACGGGGTCAGGTGCCAGAGATAGAAATGCTCGGTCACAGGCTGGGTGAGCAGAGTTTGGCCAGAGACTGCGGAGATGGGACTGACTGACTGCTTTTCTCTGGGGGCTCACTGAGGAGTGGGGCCCCGAGTTCTCAGCTCCTCCGGGACTGAGGCTGGGAGGCCACCATTTTCACTCTCGTCCTCCAAAGCTGCTCGTAAAGCTTGCAGGGAACAAAAGCTGCCGAGAGCAAACCCAAGCAGATTACTTAGCCCCGATGGGGCAAGGGCGGGGCAATTCCGCCTCCGGCAAAGACATTTGGGAACCACGGCAATAGGCCCCTCCCCCAGAAGATCAGGAAGAAGAGCCAGCCAAGACCAAGTTTACCCATCAATGAGAATGGCAAAACTCCAGAGCTAGGGGAACACTGCACATAGAATCCATGGCTTTTTTACAATGATTCTTTAGTCTTTCAAAGTTAATTTTTTTTAACTGTATTTTTTTTTTTGAATTTTTCTTTTTCCCTTTTTCAACCAACATCTTATCAATCCCTTTTTTAAAAAAACATTTTTATTTTTCATTTTTAGAGTCATATTCTATCCCTTCATAGTAGTTACCCTTATTTTTGGCATATATATATATATATATATATATATATGTTGTTCTCTCTTTAAAATTTTGAGATACAGTTTCTTCTAACAGATCAAAATATACCCTAAATCTCTAGTGTATGGCTTTGTTCTAGTCTCCTGCCTGATCACATTCTCTCCCCCACAATTTTTTTTTTAAATCCTCTTCTTTCTTTTTTCAACCAACTTCTTATAAAATCTTTTATAATTTTCATCTTTACAGTCATATTCCATCCCTTCATCATATTTACCCTTATTTTTGTACATATATAAGTTTTTCTTTCTTTAAAATTTTGGAAGGCACTTTCTTCTAACAGACCAAAATACGCCCAAAATCTAGTGTGTGGCACTGATCTATGCACCAGCCTGATCATATTTGATCATATTCTGTTTTTTTGTTTGTTTTTATCTTTATCTTTTTTTTTTTCTTTCTTTCCCTTTCTTTTCCCCCAGTTTCAGGTCTCTTCTGATTTGTTTAGTGTATATTTTTCTGGGGTCATTGTTACCCTGTTGGCATTTTGTTCTCTCATTCATCTATTCTCCTCTGGACAAAATGACAAGATGAAAAAACTCACCTCAAAAAAAAAAAAAAAAAAAGAACAAGAGGCAGTACCAACTGCCAGGGACATAATCAATACAGACATTATTAAGATGTCAGAACTAGAGTTCAGAATGACGATTTTAAAGATACAGGCTGGGCTTGAAAAAAGCATGGAAGATATGAGAGAAATCCTTTCTGGAGAAGTAAAAGAACTAAAATCTAACCAAGTCAAAATCAAAAAGGCTATTAATGAGGTGCAATCAAATATGGAGGCTCTAACTGCTAGGATAAATGAGGCAGAAGAAAGAATCAGTGAGATAGAAGACCAAATGATGGAAAACAAAGAAACTGAGAAAAAGAGATAAACAACTACTGGATCACGAGGGCAGAATTCGAGAGATAGGTGATACCACAAGATGAAACAATATTAGAATAACTGGGATCCCAGAAGAAGAAGAAAGAGAGAGGGGCAGAAGGTATATTGGAGCAAATTATAGCAGAGAACCTCCCTAATTTGGGGAAGGAAACAGGCATCAAAATCCAGGAGGCACAGAGAACACCCCTCAAAAATCAATAAAAATAGGTCAACACCCCAACATCTAATAGTAAAACTTACGAGTCTCAGAGACAAAGAGAAAATCCTGAAAGCAGCCCAGGAGAAGAGATCTGTAAACTACAACGGTAGAAACATTAGATTGGCAACAGACCTATCCATAGACACCTGGCAGGCCAGAAAGGACTGGCATGATATATTCACAGGACTAAACGAGAAAAATATGCAGCCAAGAATACTATATCCAGCTAGGCTGTCATTGAAAATAGAAGGAGAGAGGTCTCCTCTCAGGAATTCAGCTGGATAGGGATCAAACCATTCTGAACACCTACAAACTCAACAGGAGATCGAAGAAAAGAATAGCAACAACTCTCTGCACAGAAAAGCGACCACTTTCTGGAAGGTAGGACGTGCGGAGAAGTGAATCCGAGGCGATATTCGGGAGGATAGACGGCGGGGGAGGGGCCTCCGTCAGCCGCTTCTGGCAAGTGACAGAGCCGCGGAGCACAAAATCGGAACTTTTAGAAGTCTGCTCTGCTGAGGGACGTCACTCTGGTGGCGAAGTGGGGGGTGGAACCCTCGCGGGACAGTGTGGTCTCAGGACCCTCGGGGTCACAGGAAGACCAGGGGTGCCTGAGTGCGGCAGAGCTCCCAGGTATCGGAGCAGGGAAGCCGGCTGCAGAGACGGAGCCCAGGCGCGGGCTCTCAGCTCGGGGTTGCTATAAACCGTGATCCGCGGCACAGTCGGGCCACTGCTCCTCCAGCAGGGACCCAACAAGCGGCAGATCTGGGGAGACTCACCTTCTTCCCCCGGGAGGAGAGGTGCGGGAGCGCACCGCGGGGATCTGCTGGGTTTGGAGACTCCACCCGGGGTCGGATGCCAGATAGAAAGGCGCGGTCACAGGCCGGGTGAGCGTGGAGTGCGGCCGGAGACCGGGGAGACGGGAGTGACTGACTGCTTTTCTCTGGGGGCTCGCTGAGGAGCGGGACCCCGAGTTCCCGGCTCCTCTGGGGCGGAGACTGGGAGGCCGCCATTTTCACTCTCCGCCTCCAAAGCTGTACGGAAAGCTTGCAGGGAACAAAAGCTCCGGAGAGCAAACCCGAGCAGATTACTTAGCCCGGACCGGCAAGGGCGGGGCAATTTTGCCTCCGGCAAAGACATTTGGGAACCACGGCAACAGGCCCCTCCCCCAGAAGATCAGCGAGAGCAGCCAGCCAAGACCAAGTTTACCGATCAATGAGAACGGCAGAACTCCAGCGCTAGGGGAATACTGCACATAGAATTCATGGCTTTTTTACCATGATTCTTTACTCTTTCAAAGTTAATTATTTTTTTTAACTTTTTTTCTTTTTTCCTTTTTTCTTTTTTTTGGAATTTTTCTTTTTCCCTTTTTCAACCAACATCTTATCAATCCCTTTTTTAAAAAAAAAACATTTTTATTTTTCATTTTTAAAGTCATATTCTATCCCTTCATAGTAGTTACCCGTATTTTTGGCATATATATATAAGTTGTTCTCTCTTTAAAATCTTGAGATAGTTTCTTCTAACAGATCAAAATATACTCTAAATCTCTAGTGTATGGTTTTTTTCTACTCCCCTGCCTGATCACATTCTCTCCCTTTTTTCTTTCTTTCTTTCTTTTTTTTTAATCCTATTCTTTCTTTTTTCAAACAACTTATCAAATCCTTTTTAAAAATTTTTTATAATTTCCATCTTTACAGTCATATTCCATCCCTTCATCATATCAACCCTTATTTTTGTACATATATAAGTTTTTCTTTCTTTAAAATTTTGGGAGGGACTTTCTTTTAACAGACCAAAATACACCCAAAATCTAGTGTGTGGCACTGATCTATAATCCAGCCTGATCATATTTGATCACATTCTGTTTTTGTTTTGTTTTGTTTTGTCCTGCTTTTGTTTATTTTTATCTTTATCTTTTTCTTTTTTCTTTTTTTCTTTCTTTTTCTTTTTCTCTCTTTCCCTTTCTTTTCCCACTGCTTCAGGTCTTTTCTGATTTGTTTAGAGTATATTTTCTGGGGACGTTGTTACCCTGCTAGCATTTTGTTCTCTCATTAATCTATTCTCCTCTGCACAAAATGACAAGAAGGAAAAAATCACCTCAACAAAAAGAACAAGAGGTAGTACCGACTGCCAGGGACCTACTCAATACGGACATTAGTACGATGTCAGATCTAGAGTTCAGAATCATCACTTTAAAGATACTAGCTGGGCTTGAAAAAAACATGGAAGTTATTAGAGAAACCCTTTCTGGAGAAGTAAAAGAACTAAAATCGAACCAAGTAGAAATCAAAAAGGCTATCAATGAGGTGCAATCAAATATGGGGGCGCTAACTGCTAGGATAAATGAGGCAGAAGAAAGAATCAGTGAGATAGAAGACCAAATGATGGAAAATAAAGAAGCTGAGAAAAAGAGAGATAAACAACTACTGGATCACGAGGGCAGAATTCGAGAGGTAAACGATACCATAAGACGAAACAACATTAGAATAATTGGGATCCCAGAAGAAGAAGAAAGAGAGAGAGGGGCAGAAGGTATAATGGAGCAAATTATAGCAGAGAACTTCCCTAATTTGGGGAAGGAAACAGGCATCAAAATCCAGGAAGCCCAGAGAACCCCTCTCAAAAATCAATAAAAATAGGTCAACACCCCGACATCTAATAGTAAAACTTACGAGTCTCAGAGACAAAGAGAAAATCCTGAAAGCAGCTCGGGAGAAGAGATATGTAACCTACAATGGTAGAAACATTAGATTGGCAACAGACTTATCCACAGAGACCTGGCAGGCCAGAAAGGACTGGCAGGACATATTCAGAGCACTAAATGAGAAAAATATGCAGCCAAGAATACTATATCCAGCTAGGCTGTCATTGAAAATTGAAGGAGAGATAAAAAGCTTCCAGGACAAACAAAAACTAAAGGAATTTGCAAACACGAAACCAACCCTACAACAAATATTGAAAGGGGTCCTCTAAGCAAAGAGAGAGCCTAAAAGCAACATAGACCAGAAAGGAACACAAACAATATACAGTAACAGTCACTTTACAGGCAATACAATGGCACTGAATTCCTATCTTTCAATAGTTACCCTGAATGTAAATGGGCTAAATGCCCCAATCAAAAGACACAGGCTATCAGATTGGATTAAAAAACAAGACCCATCGATATGCTGTCTGCAAGAGACTCATTTTAGACCCAAAGACACCCCCAGATTGAAAGTGAGGGGGTGGAAAACCATTTACCATGCTAATGGACACGAAAAGAAAGCTGGGGTGGCAATCCTTATATCAGACAAATTAGATTTTAAACCAAAGACTGTAATAAGAGATGAGGAAGGACACTATATCATACTTAAAGGGTCTATCCAACAAGAAGATCTAACAATTGTAAATATCTATGCCCCTAACATGGGAGCAGCCAATTATATAAGGCAATTAATAACAAAAGCAAAGAAACACATTGACAACAATACAATAATAGTGGGGGACTTTAACACGCCCCTCACTGAAATGGACAGATCGTCTAAGCAAAAGATCAACAAGGAAATAAAGACTTTAAATGACACACTGGACCAAATGGACTTCACAGACATATTCAGAACATTCCATCCCAAAGCAACGGAATACACATTCTTCTCTAGTGCCCATGGAACATTCTCCAGAATAGATCACATCCTAGGTCACAAATCAGGTCTCAACCGGTACCAGAAGATTGGGATCATCCCCTGCCTATTTTCAGACCACAATGCTTTGAAACTAGAACTCAATCACAAGAGGAAAGTCGGAAAGAACTCAAATACATGGAGGCTAAAGAGCATCCTCCTGAAGAATGAATGGGTCAACCAGGAAATTAAAGAAGAATTAAAAAAATTCATGGAAACCAATGAAAATGAAAACACAACTATTCAAAATCTTTGGGATACAGCAAAGGCAGTCCTAAGAGGAAAGTATATAGCAATACAAGCCTTTCTCAAGAAACAAGAAAGGTCTCAAGTACACAACCTAACCCTACACCTAAAGGAGCTGGAGAAAGAACAGCAAATAAAGCCTAAACCCAGCAGGAGAAGAGAAATAATAAAGATCAGAGCAGAAATCAATGAAATAGAAACCAAAAGAACAGTAGAACAGATCAACGAAACTAGGAGCTGGTTCTTTGAAAGAATTAACAAGATTGATAAGCCCCTGGCCAGACTTATCAAAAAGAAAAGAGAAATGACCCAAATCAACAAAATCATGAATGAAAGAGGAGAAATCACAACCAACACCAAAGAAATACAAACAATTATAAGAACATATTATGAGCAACTCTATGCCAGCAAATTAGATAACCTGGAAGTAATGGATGCATTCTTAGAGATGTATCAACTACCAAAACTGAACCAGGAAGAAATAGAAAACCTGAACAGACCTATAACCACTAAGGAAATAGAAGCAGTCATCAAAAATCTCCCAAAACACAAAAGCCCAGGGCCAGATGGCTTCCCAGGGGAATTCTACCAAACATTTAAAGAAGAATTAATACCTATCCTTCTGAAACTGTTCCAAAAAATAGAAATGGAAGGAAAACTTCCAAACTCATTTTATGAGGCCAGCATTACCTTGATCCCAAAACCAGACAAAGACCCCATCAAAAAGGAGAATTACAGACCAATATCCCGGATGAACATGGATGCAAAAATTCTCACCAAAATACTAGCCAATAGGATCCAACAGTACATTAAAAGGATTATTCACCACGACCAAGTCGGATTTATCCCTGGGCTGCAAGGTTGGTTCAACATCCGCAAATCAATCAACGTGATACAATACATTAACAAAAGAAAGAACAAGAATCATATGATCCTCTCAATAGATGCAGAAAAAGCATTTGACAAAGTACAGCATCCTTTCTTGATCAAAACTCTTCAGAGTATAGGGATAGAGGGTACATACCTCAATATCATAAAAGCCATCTATGAAAAACCTACAGCGAATATCATTCTCAATGGGGAAAAACTGAGAGCTTTCCCCCTAAGGTCAGGAACACGGCAGGGATGTCCACTATCACCACTGCTATTCAACATAGTATTGGAAGTCCTAGCCACAGCAATCAGACAACAAAAAGAAATCAAAGGCATCCAAATTGGCAAAGAAGAAGTCAAACTCTCACTCTTTGCAGATGATATGATACTTTATGTGGAAAATCCCAAAGACTCCACCCCAAAACTGCTAGAACTCATACAGGAATTCAGTCAAGTGGCAGGATATAAAATCAATGCACAGAAGTCAGTGGCATTCCTATACACCAACAACAAGTCAGAAGAAAGAGAAATTAAGGAGTCGATCCCATTTACAATTGCACCCAAAACCATAAGATACCTAGGAATAAATCTAACCAAAGAGGCAAAGGATCTGTACTCAGAAAACTATAAAATACTCATGAAAGAAATTGAGGAAGACACAAAGAAATGGAAAAACGTTCCATGCTCATGGATTGGAAGAACAAATATTGTGAAGATGTCAATCCTACCTAAAGCAATCTACACATTCAATGCAATCCCCATCAAAATACCATCCACTTTCTTCAAAGAAATGGAACAAATAATCCTAAAATTTGTATGGAACCAGAAAAGACCCCGCATAGCCAGAGGAATGTTGAAAAAGAAAAGCAAAGCTGGCGGCATCACAATCCCGGACTTCCAGCTCTACTACAAAGCTGTCATCATCAAGACAGTATGGTACTGGCACAAAAACAGACACATAGATCAATGGAACAGAATAGAGAGCCCAGAAATGGACCCTCAACTCTATGGTCAACTAATCTTTGACAAAGCAGGAAAGAATGTCCAATGGAAAAAAGACAGTCTCTTCAACAAATGGTGTTGGGAAAATTGGACAGCCACATGCAGAAGAATGAAACTGGACCATTTCCTTACACCACACACAAAAATAGACTCCAAATGGTTGAAAGAACTCAATGTGAGACAGGAGTCCATCAAAATCCTAAAGGAGAACACAGGCAGCAACCTCTTCCACCTCAGCCGCAGCAACTTCTTCCTAGAAACATCACCAAAGGCAAGGGAAGCAAGGGCAAAAATGAACTATTGGGACTTCATCAAGATAAAAAGCTTTTGCAAAGCAAAGGAAACAGTCAACAAAACCAAAAGACAACTGACAGAATGGGAGAAGATATTTGCAAATGACATATCAGATAAAGGGCTAGTATCCAAAATCTATAAAGAACTCATCAAACTCAACACCAAAAGAACAAAGAATCCAATCAAGAAATGGGCAGAAGACATGAACAGACATTTTTCCAAAGAAGACATCCAAATGGCCAACAGACACATGAAAAAGTGTTCAATATCGCTCGGCATCAGGGAAATCCAAATCAAAACCTCAATGAGATACCACCTCACACCAGTCAGAATGGCTAAAATTAACAAGTCAGGAAATGACAGATGTTGGCGGGGATGCGGAGAAAGGGGAACCCTCCTACACTGTTGGTGGGAATGCAAGCTGGTGCAGCTACTCTGGAAAACAGTATGGAGGTTCCTCAAAAAGTTGAAAATAGAGCTACCATACGATCCAGCAATTGCACTCCTGGGTATTTACCCCAAAGATACAAAAGTAGGGACCCGAAAGGCTACGTGCACCCCGATGTTTATAGCAGCAATGTCCACAATAGCCAAACTGTGGAAAGAGCCAAGATGTCCATCGACAGATGAATGGATAAAGAAGATGTGGTATATATATACAATGGAATATTATGCAGCCATCAAAAGGAATGAGATCTTGCCATTTGCAACGACATGGATGGAACTGGAGGGTATTATGCTGAGCGAAATAAGTCAAACAGAGAAAGACATGTATCATATGACCTCACTGATAATGAGGAATTCTTAATCTCAGGAAACAAACTGAGGGTTGCTGGAGTGGGGGGTGGGGTGGGAGGGATGGGGTGACTGGGTGATGGACACTGGGGAGGGTATGTGTTCTGGTAAGCGCTGTGAATTGTGCAAGACTGTTGAATCTCAGATCTGTACCTCTGAAACAAATAATGCAATATATGTTAAGAAAGAAAAAAAGAAGAAGAAGAATGTAGCAGGAGGGGAAGAATGAAGGGGGGGAAATCGGAGGGGGAGAAGAACCATGAGAGACGATGGACTCTGAGAAACAAACTGAGGGTTCTAGAGGGGAGGGGGTTGGGAGGATGGGTTAGCCTGGTGATGGGTATTGAGGAGGGCACGTTCTGCATGGAGCACTGCGTGTTATGCACAAACAATGAATCATGGAACACTATATCTAAAACTAATGATGTAATGTATGGGGATTAACATAACAATAAAAAATTTAAATAAAAAAAAAAAAAAGAAAGAAAGAAAATAGAAGGAGAGAGAAAAAGCTTCCAGGACAAACAAAAACTAAAGGACTTTGCAAACAAGAAACCAGCCCTACAAGAAATACTGAAAGGAGTCCTCTAAGCAAAGAGAGAGCCTAAAAGCAACATAGATTAGAAAGGAACACAGACAATATACAGTAACAGTCACCTTATAGGCAATACAATGGCACTAAATTCATATCTTTCAATAGTTACCCTGAATGTAAATGGGCTAAATGCCCCAATCAAAAGACACAGGCTATCAGATTGGATTAAAAAACAAGACCCATTGATATGCTGTCTGCAAGAGACTCATTTTAGACCCAAAGACACCCCCAAATTGAAAGTGAGGGGGTAGAAAACCATTTACCATGCTAATGGACACCAAAAGAAAGCTGGGGTGGCAATCCTTATATCAGACAAACTAGATTTTAAACCAAAGACTACAATAAGAGATGAGGAAGGACACTATATCCTACATAAAGGGTCTATCCAACAAGAAGATCTAACAATTGTAAATATCTATGCCCCTAACATGGGAGCAGCCAATTATATAAGGCAATTAATAACAAAAGCAAAAAAACACATTGACAACAATACAATAATCATGGGGGACTTTAACACCCCCCTCACTGAAATGGACAGATCATATAAGCAAAAGAGCAACAAGGAAATAAAGACTTTAAATGACACACTGGACCAAATGGACTTCACAGACATATTCAGAACATTCCATCCCAAAGCAATGGAATACACATTCTTCTCTAGTGCCCATGGAACATTCTCCAGAATAGATCACATCCTAGGTCACAAATCAGGTCTCAACTGGTACCAAAAGATTGGGATCATTCCCTGCGTATTTTCGGACCACAATGCTTTGAAACTAGAACTCAATCACAAGAGGAAAGTCAGAAAGAACTCAAATACATGGAGGCTAAAGAGCATCCTCCTGAAGAATGAATGGGTCAACCAGGAAATTAAAGAAGAATTAAAAAAATTCAGGGAAACCAATGAAAATGAAAACACAACTGTTCAAAATCTTTGGGATGCAGCAAAGGCCGTCCTAAGAGGCAAGTATATAGCAATACAAGCCTTTCTCAAGAAACAAGAAAGGTCTCAAATACACAACCTAACCCTACACCTAAAGGAGCTGGAGAAAGAACAGCAAATAAAGCCTAAATCCAGCAGGAGAAGAGAAATAATAAAGATCAGAGCAGAAATCAATGAAATACAAACCAAAAGAAGAGTAGAACAGATCAACGAAACTAGGAGCTGGTTCTTTGAAAGAATTAACAACATTGATAAACCCCTGGCCAGACTTACCAAAAAGAAAAGAGAAATAACCCAAATAAATAAAATCATTAATGAAAGATGAGAGATCACAACCAACATCAAAGAAATATAAACAATTATAAGAACATATTATGAGCAACTCTATGCCAGCAAATTAGATAACCTGGAAGAAATGGATGGATGTATTCCTAGAGATGTATAAACTACCAAAACTGAACCAGGAAGAAATAGAAAATCTGAACAGACCTATAACCACTAAGGAAATTAAAGCAGTCATCAAAAATCTCCAAACAAACAAAAGCCCAGGGCCAGATGGCTTCCCAGGGGAATTCTACCAAACATTTAAAGAAGAATTAATACCTAGTCTTCTGAAACTGCTCCAAAAAATAGAAATGGAAGGAAAACTTCCAAACTCATTTTATGAGGCCAGCATTACCTTGATCCCAAAACCAGACAAGGACCCCATCAAAAAGGAGAATTACAGACCAATATCCTTGATGAACATGGATGCAAAAATTCTCACCAGAATACTAGCCAATAGGATCCAACAGTACATTAAAAGGATTATTCACCACGACCAAGTGGGATTTATTCCTGGGCTGCAAGTTTGGTTCAACATCTGCCAATCAATCAATGTGATACAATACATTAATAAAAGAACAAGAACCATATGATCCTCTCAACAGATGCAGAAAAAGCATTTGACAAAGTACAGCATCCTTTCTTGATCAAAAGTCTTCAGAGTATAGGGATAGAGGGTACATACCTCAATATCATAAAAGCCATCTATGAAAAACCCACAGCGAATATCATTCTCAATGGGGAAAAACTGAGAGCTTTCCCCCTAAGGTCAGGAACACGGCAGGGATGTCCACTATCACCACTGCTATTCAGCATAGTATTAGAAGTCCTAGCCACAACAGTCAGACAACAAAAAGAAGTAAAAGGCATCCAAATTGGCAAAGAAGAAGTCAATCTCTCACTCCTTGCAGATGATATGATACTTTATGTGGAAAACCCAAAAGACTCCACCCCAAAATTTCTAGAACTCATACAGGAATTCAGTAAAGTGGCAGGATATACAATCAATGCACACAAATCGGTGGCATTCCTATACACCAACAACAAGACAGAAGAAAGAGAAATTAAGGAGTCGATCCCATTTACAATTGCACCCAAAACTATAAGATACCTAGGAATAAATCTAACCAAAGAGACAAAGGATCTGTACTCAGAAAACTATAAAATACTCATGAAAGAAATTGAGGAAGACACAAAGAAATGGAAAAACATCCCATGCTCATGGATTGGAAGAACAAATATTGTGAAGATGTCAATGCTACCTAGAGCGACCTACACATTCAATGCAATCCCTATCAAAATACCATCTACTTTTTTCAAAGAAATGGAACAAGTAATCCTAAAATTTGTATGGCACCAGAAAATACCCCAAACAGCCAGAGGAATGTTGAAAAAGAAAAGCAAAGCTGGTGGCATCACAATTCCGGACTTCCAGCTCTATTACAAAGCTGTCCTCATCAAGACAGTATGGTACTGGCACAAAAATAGACACATAGATCAATGGAACAGAATAGAGAGCCCAGAAATGGACCCTCAACCCAATGGTCAACTAATCTTCGACAAAGCAGGAAAGAACGTCCAATGGAAAAAAGACAGTCTCTTCAACAAATGGTGTTGGGAAAATTGCACAGCTACATGCAGAAGAATGAAGCTGGACCATTTCCTTACACCACACACAAAAATAGACTCCAAATGGTTGAAAGACCTCAATGTGAGACAGGAGTCCATCAAAATCCTAAAGGAGAACACAGGCAGCAACCTCTTCCACCTCAGCCGCAGCAACTTCTTCCTAGAGACATCGCCAAAGGCAAGGGAAGCAAGGGCAAAAATGAACTATTGGGACTTCATCAAGATAAAAAGCTTTTGCACAGCAAAAGAAACAGTCAATAAAACCAAAAGACAACCAACAGAATGGGAGAAGATATTTGCAAATGACATATCAGATAAAGGGCTAGTATCCAAAATCTATAAAGAACTTATCAAACTCAACACCCAAAGAACAAATAATCCAATCCAGAAATGGGCAGAAGACATGAACAGACATTTTTCCAAAGAAGACATCGAAATGGCCAACAGACACATGAAAAAATGCTCAACATTGCTCGGCATAAGGGAAATCCAGATCAAAACCTCAATGAGATACCACCTCACACCAGTCAGAATGGCTAAAATTAACGAGTCAGGAAATGACAGGTGTTGGCAGGGTTGTGGAGAAAGGGGAACCCTCCTATGCTGTTGGTGGGAATCGAAGCTGGTGCAGCCACTCTGGAAAACAGTATGGAGGTTCCTCAAAAAGTTGAAAATAGAGCTGCCCTACCACCCAACAATTGCACTACTGGTTATTTACTCCAAAGATACAAATGTAGGGATCTGAAGGGGTACGTGCACCCTGATGTTTATAGCAGCAATGTCCACAATAGCCAAACTATGGAAAGAACCAAGATGTCCATCGACAGATGAATAAAGAAGATGTGGTATACACACACACACACACACACACACACACACACACACACACACACTGGAATATTATGCAGCCATCAAAAGGAATTAAATCTTGCCATTTGCAACGACGTGGAGGAACTGGAGGGTATTATGCTGAGCGAAATAAGTCAATTAGAGAAAGACATGTATCATATGATCTCACTGATATGAGGAATTCTTAATCTCAGGAAACAAACTGAGGTTTGCTGGAGTGGTGGGGGGTGGGAGGAATGGGGTGGCTGGGTGATAGACATTGGGGTGGGTATGTGGTATGGTGAGTGCTGTGAATTGTGTAAGACTGTTGAATCACAGACCTGTACCTCTGAAACAAATAATACATTGGATGTTAAAAAAAGAAGAAGAAGAAGAAGATAGCAGGAAGGGAAAAATGAAGCGGGGGAAATCGGAGGGGGAGACGAACCATGAGAGACTATGGATTCTGAGAAATAAACTGAGGGTTCTAGAGGGGAGGGGGGCCGGGGATGCGTTAGCCTGGTGATGGGTATTAAAGAGGGCATGTACTGAATGGGAAAAAAAAAAGACAATGAAGAGAGGCAGTGTGAGAGCAAGAGATTGATTAATAAGCAGAAGTCCTCACTGTGATTCAATGCACTGTGATAGACCCTGGGAAAATAACAATGAATACAAGATAGTCCTTACCTTCGAGGACATTGCAGTCTATATACAATAAAAGCAAATAGTTATGTCAACTATTGTGATATCAGGATGAGGTCATGTCAATGGACTCAGAGAAGGAAACAACTAAACATAAAGAAACCAAGAAAATTCTATTAGCTCCTAGAGCTCACTTTTTATTCTTTTCAAAATTAGAGTTTCTGGCTTCAGTTGGTTTGTTCTCTCAGCAACATGAGTACACAAATATCACCAACAGTGTTCCCAGGATAGCTCTTGCAAGTCCCTTCAGGGCCAAGATCAAGAGAAAACCATTCAAAACAGCAAGGTTCTCTTTGCCGTTTATCCCCCCCTCACACATTGAAATACTGCTTAGCTATATTTGCTCTCTTTCCAGTTTGAAGCTTCTTCCTAACAGACAAGGAAGCAAATAAGAGTATTGAACAGCGAGTCTGTCACTGCCTTCTGGGATGCACCACAAGTGGCCCCTAATTCCTTCTTTTAAGAGTTATTCTAGGTTGGCATCTTTCTCAAGTCTCAGCACATTTTAAGCTCAGGATATTTGTAACATTTTCCTACAGCTTTCAGCCACAGTTTTACATATACCCTTTATTTGGGATGCCTTTCTTTACTTTCCACGTGTGGTCTTTAAAAATATCTGAGCTTATCTATGAGTGGTCACACTGGTCCCCCACCATCTCCACTCACACACCTCCAATGCCTTTTCTCCTCTGCGGGGTCTGTGGTACATGTGAAACCAAAATGTTTTTCTAGAAATAGCACATTCAAAGTGCCTCGAACAGTAATTAGCTTGTAGTAGAAACTCAATTATCCACTGTTGTTATTACGTATTTCTACCTTGTTTTAGCTTTGGTTCACTTTGAATCTTTGGCTAAGGAACTATAACTTGATTCTCTTTAAACTTTTTTGAAGTATACCCTTGAGAAGGCTGGGATCGGGTCTGACCAAGTCCACATCCCCCTTCTTGACCTATGAAGAACTTCTCTCATGTCATAGTCACTTCCAATCCAAATTTCCTGACACAATTCTTTTATGAAGCCATGTTTTTTCTTATTGATAAGCCCACACTAGAGTTTCCTTTCATGTTTTCGTAATTATTAAATTTATTGTCACCAAGAAAATTAATCATGTACCAACTCCTGTTTCAATAGACTTCTAATAATGTACAGACATTAATTAAAAATCTGCCATGCCTTTGTATATTACATCTTTACCAGTTTTGTAATCTTTATCATGAAAACCTCATTTTCATTCTCTGACCATGCAGCTTTAAACCATTCCACAGAAATATCAGTCTGTTTTTCTCTCTTTATATCCTTTCCCAAATCTCTCCACAATTCATCATACCTCTGCTCTATTAAAAATGGATTATTCTACAGAAAGGATTCTGACCATCCAACAATTCCAGTGTGTGTGTGTGTGTGTGTGTGTGTGTAAGTGCACATGCACGGAGGGGTGGGGTAAGGGGTGTTCCCCACCCCATCAAGCAATTTTCAAGCACAAATTGGGTATCCTGCAATTCAAATCAATTCTGACACTATCTACCCAGAGATAGCATCAGATTCCACAGGTTAAGGGCTCAGTCCCACAAGGCTGCCCTCCACTTCAAATGCCAACCTCAATCTCAGGTTTCACCTGTGTTTCTGACCTAGGCTATAGATTAGAGTTTCCAAGAATGCCCTCCTTAGATTACAATTTAAGGGCTCAGTCCTACAAGACTGCCCTCCCCCACCCATGTATACACACTTCAGATACCAATTGCAAGTCCAGGTTTTTCTGATGGAATGGCTATAAATTAGAGGTTCCCATGACCCCTTCTTTGAGTTTGATTAATTTGCTTGAGTGGCTCACAGAACTCAGAAAAACATTTTACTTACTAGATTACCAGTTTATTACAAAAGAACATAACTCAGGAACAGTGAGATGGAAGAGTTTTATCAGACAAGATATGAATAAAGGGCACAAAGCTTCCATGCGCTCTCTGAGCACAGCACTTTCCCCAAGTCTCCATGCATTTACCAATTGGGAAGCTCTCTGAATCCTGGCCTTTTGAGTTTTTATGGATGTTTAATTATATAAGCATGATTGATTAAGTCCTTGGCCATTGGGGGTTGAACTCAATCTCAAACCCCCTTCCCTCCCAGGAGGTGCTGGAGGAGAGAGTTCTGAAAGTTTCAACTTTCTAATCACATGGTTGGCTCCACTGGCAACCAGCCCCCACCCAGATGCAACCCAAAAGTCACCTCATTAACCTAACAAAAGTCACCTTTATGCTCTCTTCATTCAGCAAATTCCCAGGGATTTAGGAACTCTGCCAGAAATGGGGACAAAGACCAAATGTGTATTTTATAATAAATCACATTATCACATCCTACTATGTATGCCCTTATACTCCATGTTGTTTGAATAAGACATATACTTCTCATTGCCAATATTATACTCCTAAATTTTAACCCATTAAGTCTCAATGATCCATGAGTTTATATTCACCATTCAAAATTAAAGTTTTGTTTGCCATTGACCACCTGAGATAATTGCCAGCCCTGATGACCCCTAACCTAACCTAGTCACTAGCACATCTTCCATTATTGTTCTTTGACCTACAGACATCCTCTGTATTTTATAGCACCTAGAACATACAGCTGTTCATTTTTTCCAAGAATTTCTCATCTCTACAAGTTTCAGCTTATTTTCACCTGAACAGGCCATCCAGTATCTGCAGTCTTGCCAATTTTCACAATATGCACTTTATCTTTGCCAAATTATGGCCAAAGGAATCCATTCTTTGAGAAAGAATGCTTGGGATATCATGAAAAAAAAAAAATCAATCAAAGTTATAAAAATCATAGGATTAATGGAAAGAAATGTTTAAAATAATTCCAGTTTTCTGTGATTTCAGTTTCCTATTTGTAGACTTTTCAGTACAGTATATGGAAACAGCATCTATCTTTGGTTATATAATTGAAACCTACATAAAAGTTATTAGTGGACTTTATTTATACCAAATTTTTCCCTGGTCTTAGATATTTCTCAATAAAATTACCTACCAACTAAGTAAAAGCTATGTTAAAGCTTCGTGCCAGGAAAATATCAATCCCCACAATGTGCTATTCCTCCTTGTCTGGAGGACAGAGTTTTATGTCTTTCTAGTACTCATTGTTTCAGGGATATTCAGATCCCACTCCAGAAAGTCTGGTTTCATGCTTGAGATGCTACAAAGGATTCATCCTCAGGAGGTTACGCACTGTTTTTGTTTTATTGGAAACATTCTCTCACTTACCAACATCCTCATGATAATTTTAAATCTCCAGTTCCCACAGAAACATTTTTCTCTTGTTTCCTTTTTAAAATCACCTCTCCTATATTGTTTAAGGTAACTTCACCTTTTTTAATAAGCCACAACATACATATATATTCTCTAAATCTTTACCTTCAACTTAAAAGATGGAGACCAGTATACATTTAAAGCTCCTATATTTGTTTCTGGCTTCAGGAAGAAAAATCTAGGCCAATTGCTCTAAGTGATTATTCCCTTTACCAGTTATCTATGGCTATGTAATTACATCAAAACTTGGTAGCATAGAATAACCATCTATTATTTCTGACAGTTCTTGGGATCAAACAATCGACAGAGCAATTCTGCCACTCTTACCTCATTCATCCATGGTGTTGCAGTCAGATGGGAACTGAAATGTCTAGAAGCAGTCCACCCATGGTACAGGCAATAAAGTTCACTGTTTGTGGAATTTCAAAGCAATAAAAATTACTAAAAGTCAGCCTGCTTTTGATTATCACCATGTGCCAATATTTCTGAATAGTGTCAGTGATAAACTATTCCTCTCCAGGGGAAAAATAATTGTTGGTCGTTTTATTCTTTTCCAGCTGCTATAACAAACTATCACAGACCAGGTTAAGTGGTAAACAACAGAAATTGATTTTTCATGGTTCTGGAGGCTAGAAGTCTGGAGACAAGGGCACCAGCATGGTCAGCTTCTGGTGAGAACCTGCTTCCTGGTTCATAGATGGCCAGTCTTTTGAAGTGTCCTCACACAGCAGAAGGGATAAGGGAGCTTTCTCAGGTCTCTTTTAGAAGGCCACGAATCTCATTAATGAGGACTCTACCTTCATAACCTAATCAGTTCCCAAAGGCCCCACTTCCTAATACCATCACCTTGGAGATTAGGTTTTAACACATGAATTTTGGAAGGACAGTCTATAGTGTTGTTTGAATTTCTGAACAATGCTAGAGTGCTTTAGTTTTAAAAATATATACATAAGCTTCAAATTAGTGTATTTTATTACATGTCCTTTAATAAAACATTGCATTCTATTGGGAAGTTAATTTAGAGAATTCACTACAGTTGGTGCCCCAACATACACAGCGTCAGCTACACGTTTAAGAATAATTTTATAATGATTTGGAATTGTCCAAGCTTTCTTTGTGTGCAGTTTGTACCTCCAACCATGTGGTACTAATTATTCTTTTAAGATTTGAAATTAACAATGATATCCAGTTCTGTTTCCTTGTCTTTACAATCATTGCCCAATGACCCCTTGGAGATTTTATTTATACAAAAGTTTGTTAAAGGTGAGACAAGGTAAGAATTGTCAGGTATAATGTTTCTGTTTGGTAAACAATTTTTAATTCATACACAAAATATTTTGCTCTATTTGAATATCTTTCAAATTGATATGTATTCATTATTTTAATTGCCAATTGTTTGTTTTAAAATTCAAATATCAATAAAATTATATTATTCATTATTATTGAAAATAATTTTGCCATAGAAGGGAGGAAGGTGTTAAAAAAATCTACTTTGTCTAATCTGCAAGGTACATCATTAGCTGAAAAATCCAAGACACACTCACTCATAAGTCTGAAGTTGGTGCCGTCTGCTGGGATGCCTGGATCTTTTCCACAATGTTGCTCATTGTCCAGTAGGTAGACAGCTTCCTCATAGGATGATCTTAGGGCAGCATTCCTGGAAGGTTAAGGTGGAAGCTGAAAGGTCTCTTAAAATCTAGAAGGATAAGTAGACTAATTTCATTTTCCCTGCATTCTATTGGTTAAAGCAAGTCATAAGAACAGCTCAGACGCAAGGGATTGGCAAATAAACCCCACCTCTGGATGGGAGGGGCTGCAGGTTTTAATAAAATATACATAAGCTTCCCTCAAGGGTCTTTTGTAGTATAATTTAAACACTATTTAAGTAAATTACTGTAGAAAACTCACTTATTATCTCTTACCTAGAAACTATTAGGTTCCTGGTGTGGTAGGAGCTTCTGGAAATGCTGCCTTTAAATCTGTCTCGCTGCTCCCCTCACTCCTTTGGATAATTACTGCTAATTACCTCTAGGTGTTAGCAATTAATACCGATTGACCTCAGCTGTGTACCCCCAGGCTTTGGCATCGTACACACTCGTGCCCTTAAAGACCAAATTCTTGGGCGCCTGGGTGGCTCAGTTGGTTGAGCGACTGCCTTCGGCTCAGGTCATGATCCTGGAGTCCCTGGATCGAGTCCCGCATCGGGCTCACTGCTTGGCAGGGAGTCTGCTTCGTCCTCTGACCCTATCCCCTCTCATGTGTTCTCTCTCTCTCTCATTCTCTCTCTCAAATAAATAAATAAAATCTTTAAAAAAAAAAAAAGACCAAATTCTTCAAAATCTCTTGCTTGCTTCTTTGACCTCTTTGGCCATTCTTTTCAGAGCTAAATTCTGGGCAGCTTGGCAGGAGCATTTAGGGTCCGTATGTAAGATCTCCCATGGGAGAGGATTATTTTTGCAGCAATTTAGTTTGCCAGTGACAGTAAAAAAGAGAATAAGAACCTAATTAATAAGGATCTGATGTGGTTGTAGACCAAATCTGACCAAAGCTACAAGGAACACTTTTCTTCTGAGCTTTCATTGCCCTTTATCTTGACCATCTTATGGAAAATTCACTTTTAAGTTTTACTGTGCTTACTTGTGCAATGGCAGTTGTCTCCTGGTAGACTCTCAATGCCCTCAAGGTAGGGTTCATGTTGCCCTCTACTTTGTATCTTTTACAGCATCTTAGTTTGATAACATGGTGAGCCTAGTAAATATTTATTAATGAATAAATGAAAACTTTCTTTGTGTATTGCTATTCCTGATACACAAAAGGAATTTAAAAGTAGATGTAACCCTTAACCCTCTACACCAGAGAGGTAAATATGACAGAAGATCAACTAATCAGGGGAAGCAATAATTAAATTTGTGGACTTTGATTTTGTATGTGTATACTCAAGGCTAATTTTTCATCTGCTTAAATTTAAGATCCTCTACAGAACAAAATCATTATTCCATGTTTCTTGAGGTATAAATGAAAAGACACAAAACACTTTCATTTCCTGAAGGATCCAATAGAAGCAGGAGCATAAAAAATGCTTCTTCCACAGCCACCCTCTGGACCTCTGGACCGTAGCAATCCTCATCTTTGTTCTCTTAGCCTTGTCGCTTTTTCATTTCCTTCAGCTATGTATGTCTTCAAGTCTTTTGTCTGTTGCCCAGAGAATGAGTATTATCTTAATGAATAAATGACTGCTTGAGGAAATGAAAGTGTACAATCAATCTTTTTACAAATCTATCTAATGGTTATTTGCAAAAGTAGTGAGGATACTGAAACACTTCTGGTTTTTAAGAACTCAGCAAGAAAAGAAAAATATACCCAAGGATCCAAACTAGTGCTGGTTTGACCAAAGAGAGTTAATTACATAATTCTGTATTGCTCCACTTAAAGTTTGCTTTGTTGTTCAATTGTAATTAGTTTCACTTGTTGATATTACTTAACTCGGTGAATCTCATACTTTAATAACAGAATCACCTGGAGGGCTTGTCAAAACACCGACAGCTAGGCCTACTCCCAGTTTCTGGTTTGGTAGGTCTGGGCTAAGGCTCAAAAATGTGAATTCTTAATAAATTCCCAAGTGATATTGATATTTGTCCAGAGACCAAACTTTGAGAACCTTAGACTTAAACTGTCTTTATGCATGTATGGCTTCCCTACCCACACATTCCTAACTCCAACTCCTCCTTAGAATATCTGCTGGGCACCCAACGTTCATAGCAGCAATGTCCACAATAGCCAAACTGTGGAAGGAGCCGAGATGCCCTTCAACAGATGAATGGATAAAGAAGATGTGGTCCATATATACAATGGAATATTACTCAGCCATCAGAAAAGATGAATACCCAACTTTTACATCAACATGGATGGGACTGGAGGAGATTACGCTAAGTGAAATAAGTCAAGCAGAGAAAGTCAATAATCATATGGTTTCACTTATTTGTGGAACATAATGAATAGCATGGAGGACATTAGGAGAAGGAAGGGAAAAATGAAGGGGGGGAATCGGAGGGGGAGACAAACCATGAGAGACTATGGACTCCGAGAAACAAACTGAGGGTTTTCGGGGGGGGAGGTGGGGGGTAGGGTAGCCCAGTGATGGGTATTAAGGAGGGCACGTGTTGTAATGAGCACTGGGTGTTATACACAAAAAGTGAATCATTGAACACTACATCAAAAAATAATGATGTACTATATGGTGACTAACATAACATAAAAAAATAGGCTAAAAAAAGAATATCTGGTGGGCACTTCAATAAGTAGAATTAAATTATGCTGTTTGAGCTAACTAAATACCATATAATGTTATTATATCTAAGATGGTTTCACCTCAGGGATAAGAGCAGAGAAAGTGTCAGGATATCTGAAGGGAGAATATCTGGTCCACTAATGTCCACAATAAGGTCTACTTCAGGCAATTTCCTAGGTAAGGGCCAAGGACATAATGTGAAGAAAAAAAAAAAGAACAGGGAAAAAAAGTTGCCAGATTAAGGCTTTTGCTTATTCAAAATATTCAAAAGGATGGAGTCTCCATGATGGTATAGAAACCGTGGGCCCTCCCCCCATCCACAGTCCCCAGACCTACATCTTCACCACTGCTCCCCTGCAGCTTCCAACTTAGACACTTGCATGGTGCGCCCTCATCCCCATATTCTCCACGCTACTCTGTTGTATTTTCTTTTTTTTTTTCCTTTCTTTCGAGAGAGAGAGAGAAAGCCAGCAAGAGTAGGGGGTTGTGGGGGTGAGGCAGAGGAATGGGGAGAGCGGGAGAGAATCTTAAGCAGGTTCTATACCCAGCACAGGGTCCTACATGATACTGGATTTCAGAACCCTGAGATCATGACCTGAGCCAAAATCAAGAGTTTGAAGCTTAACCTACTGAGCCACCCAGGCGCCCCTATTGTATTTCCACTTTCTATCACAGTATAAACAGGTCTTTTACAATCATTTATTGAATGAACAAATGAATGACTTTATGGTAGAAATAAAGAAAGGTTACAAATCTAGAAGAGGGTAAACTGGAGTGGAGCAGGTGATGTTTTGGCTAAGGCCACTCTTCACCTTTGTAGAGTTAGGGGGTGCCCACAGGCAGATCTGCTGTGTGTAGCTGTACAGGGGTGCACTATTCACGTGAGTTATACGAGGCACCCTTCACATAGGTTACAAGGTGGATGGTGACCCCAAACACTGTGGAAAGCACCACCTGCCTAATTGGACACTGAGGTTCTGCAGAGCAGCAAAGAGATGCTGAGGGCTAAGTCTGGGCTACAGAGGAACTCCACAGTGTGGGCATTAGGAATCAGGACTTTGATATAAGACAAATTCTAAATGGTTCCCTGTGTGCTATGTAGATTTAACTTCTCTCAACCGCAGCTTACTGTGCTGTTAAGAGGTTAAATAAGATCCGGCTCGTATTATCTGCAAAATGCCTGGAAATATACCTTTATCACCTGTTTGACCTCTTCTCGCCATGATCTTAACCTGCTTCTGATTTCTGGCAGCTGTGGAAACATTAACTCCAGTTTATTGCTGGTCCTGGAATTGCCCCCTGCCCAACTAATTCAGCCTTTCCCAAATTCTCTCCTGCTGAGACACATGTGGCAATTTAGGCCTCTTGTGTCACAAAGAAACATATAAGACCAGTGCTAGTAGATATTTAACAACCAGTTCTCTGGGGGAGGGGAGGGGGGCAATGATTTATAGTGTTTGCCAGTTTCTGTGGTGTAAATACTCTCATAGCGCCAATTACAAGTAACCAACATGAAATCACTGAAAACACACTTCAAAAAAACAAAACAAAACAAAATAAGACACAAACCTATAAAAGCTTTGGTAAACCTGTGGGCAGCTGCTCAAGCACAGCACCACAAACAATCAGGGCCATCCACCATTCCTACCACTTACTCCTTTCTCCTGTCTCTGCTCCTCTGTCCTTTCTTCCCTTCTATGATAGTCTCAACAACTTTTTCTTTCCATTTGCCTGACAACTCTTGGTACTTGCCAATGTCCTTCAGGAATTCCATCAACTTTGCTTAGCCCTGCTTTGCTTCCCCAGGGCTTAAATGTCTGACCTCTACTCTATAGTTAATACACACAGCCAGGAGTGTACCCAAATATTATCACCAAATGAGCTAAGAGCTGACCCTGCGGCCTCACATGAAACTGGCTAGAAGTTAAAACCAAAAAAGCTCTGGCCATTAAATATGTACCTAGGATGAGCCGATAATTACCATATCAGTGTCTTCTATTTTCACAAAGAGATTACAAATTTTCCATGGGCTCCTAAATTATGAGAAAGCAGTGTGGTGGAGAAAAGAGACTATGATGGCTTTAGTTCTGCAAATCCCAGGCTGTGCTCAGATTTTCAACTTAAAATTTTATATGAATATTCAATCCCTTTGAATTGTGGATGAAGCAGAAGCAACTCTTATGGACAGCATTATCTCCAGAACAAATATCGGGCCATACCACATTCTGAAAGATTTTTCCTTCCACCAAATCTAACCTCCCCTCAACACTCTTCCAAAAGCCTTTGTAATCGGGTCTATTACCCAGAATCTTCTCCCATCTCTACCCAACTCCAGGCACTGTTGTTAAAAAGAAGACAAGTGTAACACATGAATGTATCACGTTAAGTGAGTCCTTGCTGAAGTGTGGGAGGCAGAGGCCTCTGAGAGTCACACCACATAAAGGGCATTGCGGGATAGGTTCCAATTCAAAGCCTTTTCCACTGCTTGAGAATTAATAATGAGGGACATTCAAGGGAGAACAGAGTGCTCTGTAGCTGCAGACCAGTAATAACGTTCTTTCAGGAAGATAGTTGAGACGCATTTATAAGTTTTCCTGCCTGGTTTCAGAGACAGAGAAACATGCTTAATATGGAGCTCATCTTACTCTTAGATATGAATTGTATAATTCAACTCTCTGGAGTCTAATGCAGAGCAATTGCTTCATATTAGTGCAGCTTCATTATCTGTTCTATACTTTAAATGTTCACCTCTCTGTTTGGGTGCTCACATCTCGTAATAAGAACACTTTGAAATGGAGGCATCATTGTAAAAACAACCTTGGATTTAAACTTTTGGATGGGTAGTAAATCAAGGTGTGGAACCATCTCTTTAAAAGCCACAGAAACCTGAGGGAGGCCACATAAAATGTTGTTTCAAAACAATTTTGCTTTGTGTAATATATTTTCCCCATTTTCCTCGCTCTGTTTCCATTATTGAATCTTTTAAAAATTTAATTGGAATTGTCCTATAGACATGCTGCCTGATTAAAAAAAAAATGGTAATAAGATGATCACTTTGCAGGTGCTTCCTACTTTAAAAATATATGCAATAAACTACAATCTTACAGAACAATTAGGAAGTAATTATTTGCTTTAGAAAAAGAACTATTGTGTTACAAAAGGCTTCATGCATTTTTTAAAAATACTCTATTTCAAAAGTGCAGTTCAAATGTTATTGATTTACAACAATGGAAGAGAAGAAAAGAATCAAGGGGAAGAAAACTGAAAAACATATGAAAGATAAAAGGAAGTATTTTGGGTTGGGGATAATAAATGCCACTAACAGTTCACTCAAATACCAATAATGGCATTACTGCCAAAAGTTCATCTATCGCTCACCTACATCTTCTGCCAGAGTCACTCATGCCTTCACCTGTTCCCGAGCCAACACTGAGTGTATCAACAAGGTCAGCCAGCCCACCAGTGAGTACTAGAAAAGGTTTTCTAGCCTGAGAGCAATGTACAAATGCCTCAGATAAGACCTGGGCCTCCTGGCTGAGGTCTAGATGTTGTCCAGACTCAATTTTACTGACTCCAGACATAGGCCAAGACTCAACCTCTAAAAGATAGTTAAGCTGTGGCCTCCATGCTTCTGGTCCTAGCCTCCTGTTGTTTTGTCCCAGGTCTCGTGGCACACTGCACCTTTTCAAGAATGTGGGAAGAAACTAAGGTGGAAACAGCCAAGGAAGGGTAACAACGCTACCTTCGTTGGTGGGTCCCCCTCACTGAATGTGCCACTTACCTGTTCTTTTGCATTATTTACTCTACATCCCCAGTTGCAGAAATTTCATTGATTGTTGGCCGTTTACCACACAACTCGAACTCTTCTCTCAGCAATTGGAGTTTTTATGTCAGCTCACACATCTACCAAATATTTTCAATCTTGCTATGAACCCATTTCCTCCTATCTCCTACACTTGCCTCCTGTCCTGCCTGCCTTATGACTGTGGGAGCACCTAACAAGCTCAATGTCTAATGCCCACCAACTGATCAGGAGGAGCATGATCACGATATTCAAGGCAATCCCACACCCTCCAAATTTGCTTCCCCTTGTTTCTATTTGGTTCTAGCTTCCTATTTCTAATTGTTGGTGTCATCTCTTACTTACAGCTCTACTTATAGTAGACATATTTTATGGCATGTTCTCAGCTCATCATGATTCTCCCTTCTCCAGGAACTTCCTACCTCTTCACAGGGTCAGAAAGTTAATCCTCAGCAGTCATGTTTGAACCAAACAGAAGTGGACATGTGACTAAAACCAGGCCAATCATATTCTTCCCTGGGAAACAAATTAGAACGGATAATGTCTTGCTTTATTGGACTTATGACATGTAAACTTAGGAGGTGAGGACAGCATGACAACACATTTCTATGGCCTCGCTGAATAGCAGAGAATATCTGTAGGAAGAAGGAAACAGCAAATATCTAGAAGCTATCCAAGATGAGAGAGGAAGGAAACAGCAAATATCTAGAAGATATCCAAGATGAGAGAGATTACTATAGGCTCCCCAAAGTCCTCCATTACTAGAACTAGGGCCCAGCCAATTTTCAGATCTAGGGTGAGACTCTCCTGTATCCTCATATATTCTTCAATTTTTATTAAACTTTCCAGAGTTGGTTTCTGTTACTTGGTCAAAGAACCCTGACTAACTTACTGTCCCAACCTCTCTGGTCACCTTTCCAGTTATGAGTTTTAACTTCTTCTACAAGGTTCTGGATTTGAACCACTAATTATCCTCTATAATAAGGGGACTCATAGCAAGATTGAAAATATTTGGTAGATGTGTGAGCTGACACAAAAACTCCAATTGCTGAGAGAAGAGTTATGTGGCAAATGGCTATCTTGGTAATATGCTCTCTCTGCACAGACCTTGAGCCTAATTTCTGACCATTTCCCTGCCAGACAGATCCCTCACAAACCTATCCAATCTTGGAAAGAAAAGGAGTAGCATTTTCCCAACACCTGGCTTTTACAGGGAACCTTTCATCTATTATTATGAATGACCCAGAGTGACAGAGCAACCATAGACTCTGGGGCCCCTAGAAGATGTCCTGGGTTTGGGTTGCAGCAACAGATCTTTACAGCCATTCCCATATTATATTACTTTTGGATTTAAGTGACTCTGACATTGCCCTGTCATTTATGTCCAGTTCGGCCCTGATCTCCTACTTTCTCCCTCCCTATTTTATAGGATGGGACATGAGCCTTTATAGCTTCTAGAAGTGCCAAACACAGAAAACTGCCTAACAGACCTTTTCATTCTCCATCTTCCTTGCTTTCATCATTCAAGCATCTTTTAAATTAAAATGTTTCATAATCCTGAACATCAAGATCTTAGCCATAATATCACATCAATTAGTATTAAGCCATCACAATTTTAATTGACAATTAAGTATTGAGCCTTCTAAGGATTCAAATAGTACATTGGACCTCAGCATATCAAAGAAACAGGAATTCTCTCCACTTTATAGAAAAAGAGACCCAGTGACAGAGTGAAGACTTTGCAGCTTTAATTCCAGCTCTCCTTTGACATCTACTCTCTCTCTGATTTTCCTCTAGTTCTTGGGTAACATATGCTGCCCTGATAACGCAGAGCATGCAGTAAACCTTGCACTGTTAACATTACTCAGAATTGGTTTCCTGTGCTGCTAGTGTTAATTCTGGGAGGGAAAGTGATGCATGCAAAACAAAACAAACAAAACAAAAACAAAAAACCAAAGCCCCAACTTGAAAAGTTTTCATGCACAGGGAGGCACTAGGGTGTGATAGAAAGAGGCAATGGCTTATAGAACTAGTTACTATCCCCACTCTACCGTTGGCCCTGTGGCTTCTATAAGCCATTTAAACTGCCCAAGTGTCTGTTTCCTCATCTATACATTGAGGTTAATAATAAACTCCTACTTGAGGGGTTTTCCATGAGGATCAAATGAGAAAATGAGTAGGAAATGGTTTGCCTGACATAGAATCATAGTGAGAGAAACCACCACTGTATAAGCCTTTCTTAATTTCTTCCCTTAGAACTTATTATTTGACCCCATTAGAAACTTTCTATTTCAGTTTAACTTTGTCATTTGGTTAAACCACTAACCAAAATGTCATTTTCATCTCTTCAACAGGTTGCCCAAAGTATGAGTAGAAAAACCAGACCTATCAACTAAAAGCCATAATGTCTGCAAAGGAATGATGAAATGCTAGGGTATGAGGTAAGGCTAACACCATCCTAAAAATGGATCAGAGATGAGATAATAAATGCAAAAGAGCTCTGAAAGTATAAAGCACTAAACTACTGTGTGTTGTTACTATTAATGAGGACGGGTTGGGTTTGGGTGACAGTATTTTGTGGCTGGGCCCAAGGTCACAGAGTCGGACCTCAGACATTGCATAGATGGTTGCTGTTCTGACTATGGAACAAACACCTTGTCATCCTCGTCCCTGCATGGGCCCCAACATTACTCATGCTGCTTTGTCATTCTTGTTTGAAGGCTTTTGTTGATTTCTGAATGGGGGTTATATAAAGTTTTCTTTCACATCCACTCAAAAACACTGGAAAACAACATATCCAAACCCTTGATGTGTGTCATTTCATCTGTGGAGGTTCTTTAAAATTTTTCCATTTCATTGGACTTAAACATGTGAGGACTAACTTTAAGTCAGAGGTCAACTCTGTATTTAGAAGAAATAAAAGTGGAAGATACATAAGTTGGTTACCGGACATGACATCAAGCAGCCACAGTCACCAAGCAAGTGGGTGCTGGTGTCTTCTGGACTTCTCTCATGAGATGATTTTAAAGTACACCACAATGACCCTCTCAGGAAAAAGGCATTGCCTTTCTGTCTTCATTTTCTTTTTCCTGGGAGTCTTATCACAGAAATGAAACCTTGACATCCTTTCTCTAATCTCCTCCTTCTCCTCCCCACCTGCCAAACCAATACTCCTGAACCAGGATTCTTAGCCATAGACTAAAGCCCTAAGACTACGCAATTTCAACAAACTGTTGTAGATGAGTGGTGCACTGAGAACATCTTAATCACCCCACTTCTTGTCTTCATTTATACTAAAAGCACAAAAACAGCTAGAATGTTTGTATGTTTATTAATTAAATTTACAAAAATGACAACCACCAGTTCTAATGGGTCTCTGTGCTAAGTGTGTTCCCCAGCTTTGAATGTCATACCTGAATAATAAAGGCCCAAATTAAAAGCATCAGGGAATTTGAAGGAACTGAAAGATCACATCAACCAGTCTCGACAGTTTACAGATAAAGAAGCTGAGATCCAGGAGAGAGAATCCCCTCTCTGTTTATGGTCTAATCTTTCTGGTCTACTACTCTTTTTATTACAACATGCTGAAGGTTCCCTTGACCCCCAAATCAGCCTTACTTCCAGCACTGGAATGTGATGTCTTTGCTCTCCAGGTATTCCAAAGGCAGGGAAACTAATGAAAAATCATCAGTGGAGTTTTAAAAATATGTCATTCTATTCATCTATTTGTATATATATGAGTCCTTAGAACAAGTTGCCTTAAAAATTTTAAGATGTTTTAGATAGAAGGGAGTATAAGGTCATAAGAATTAAAGTATGTATTTACTTAATTATGAAAAATATTCATCATTAATATTAGGCAAATAGCAAAACGCAGTAAAGTACCGAGGATTTGGAGAGGGGATCATTACTCCCCCACTGTTAAGTCACAGCATGGTAAATAAACTATTCGGAAACGAACACTCTCATAAATACATATATGCCATCCTGAGTACCCCTCCATTTCAATAACACTAATTGCCCTTTTTTTCCTTGCTGCTCCTAGCCATATTTCTTGGAAAACAACAGCTGTGTTTATTCAAATAGCAGCATACTGATGACTTGATGATAGGGTAATCTGCTGGAATTCCAAGTGTGACGGTCCCAGAGACAACTTCTCGGCACACAAGAAAAGTATCCTTTGCGTACTACAAAGCTTTGGAAATGAATCCCTACTTTGTTAGCACATGGGATTGGGTGTTCTTTATTTCGGCTGGTTACAACATTGAATTTCTTCCAGCAAGTGCCATATATTCTGGTTCTTGCAGAATAATCTTCCTATACATCATTGTCCAAAAGTAATCTGTAACATTAACATTTTCACTCTAATAGTTTCTAAGCAAAGGGATTAAACAGTACCTTGAATTACAATGAAAACAGCTACAAAATTCAGTTCAAACTCAGGGCAATAAATTCTACTTGTTGTTATCTCTGAATCAATGGGTGCTGGAGGGGATAATAATAGCTTCCAAAGCCATTTACTGGAAAAACAAAACAAACAAACAAACAACAACAACAACAAAACAAATATCCCTGAGAATGTAATTAATTGAAGTGCAAAATTAATTTCTGAGAGTACCAGGGGTTAAACTTCTACAAGAAGTTAGTCATCTTCTTTAATAAAGATCACTTGAGATAACTTTACACTGAATATAAGATTTCTAAAGAATATTTAGAAATGAAATAAATTCAAAATAAGCTAACCAACATTTTTAAAGTAATGATGGAATTGATCTCTTTTAATAATAATCTTTATAATTTAGGAAGCTTTCACTTTGTTCCTGAGATGATATTTACCAACAACTTAATTATTTGCTGTAGAAGGCATTGCCATATCAACTTAAAAAGACAGACCTGTTGTATTGATAATTACGTACAAAGTAACAGTAACAACCAATATACATGTAACACAATAGAGACTCTTTTATGTGATCAAATACATTAGCTCTTTATATGAAGTGGGTCCTTCATTTTTTTTTTTTTCAGATGGGAAACCTGAACCACAGAACTATTGGCACTTGGGCAAGGCCATGCAGCTAGGAAGGGATGGAACTGAGATCCCAAATTAGGCCTCAGGCCATATAGTCCATGTTTTTTATCAGGACACTATAGTCCTCTCAAGCTAAGCATAACATGCAGGAAAAACAACATGCCAAGTGTCAAAGGCAAAATTCTACAGTTATAAATACTCTGTTTAGATTAAAGACATTTACATGATATCTATACAAAAGAGGAACATGGTAAAAGACACTACAGGTTGGGGGACCTAATAAACCAGAAAATTTTTTATGTACAAAAATACATGATGCGGACGCCCAGGTGGCTCAGTTGGTTAAGCAACTGCCTTCGGCTCAGGTCATGATCCTGGAGTCCCAGGATCGAATCCCATATCAGGCTCCCTGCTCAGCAGGGAGTCTGCTTCTCCCTCTGACCCTCTTCCCTCTTGTGCTCTCTGTCTCTCATTCTCTCTTTCTCAAATAAATAAATAAAATCTTAAAAAAAACAAACAAACAGAAATACGTGATGCAAAAGTGACTCAAAATTGATTGAGGAAGCTTATCCTCAGTGAGAAATTGGACAGTTAAAAAAAACAAAAAAAAAACAAAAAAACAACGCTATTTTCTACATTTCCTGAAGAGAGAAAAGGGAAATAGGCTTCTAAAAGAGTCCATTTGGGTTAGACTTTCAGAAGAGCTTTTCTGTTTGCAAAAAGATGTTCCTAAAAAGATTTACAGAAATTGTCCTTTCAGATATTATGTTTGTATTTAGTTTTGCTGATTTTGTTTCTTAATGCAGAAAAATGATACAGGACTAAAACACTTTGGTGAATCCTTTAAAAAAGATTTAATAATGGTGTCCATACCCCACGAAGACAGTTCTGTCTTTAGAATAAAATGGGATGAGAACTCAATTCAGCAAACAATGAAGTCACACTGTTTCTTTATTCATTCTAGATGTCCCTTGGAATATTCTCAACACCACTAAACAAAATCAAACCTCTTTTGTGTGAGCTATATCTTTACTGTAAATTTCAGATGGAAGTTTTTAAAAACAGAATGGCAGCTTGAGACTAAAGTGGCCTTCAGCTAGCACTTATGACAGAACCTTTCTTAAATTTGAATGAAAAACCCTAAGAAAGTAGAGAAAAATATAAAAACGTTCTTTCTCAATCTCAGTTCCTCTCTCCACACATACAAATATACAGTCGGCTGTACATCTATATACATATAGACAAATACACATATATGTGTGCTTATATATAAATATGTATACATATATATATGCATGTGCATAAGTATTAGTGTGTTTGTGCTGTGTATATGAAATGAGAATGATGGTATGCATAGGAAACAAAAAATAGAAACAAAGTCTCAGAATTATAGAGGTTCCCAAGGAAGAAAACAGAACAAATGGAATTGAGGCAATAAGTAAAGATATAACTAAAAAAATTCTAGACCTAGGGCACCTGGGTGGCTCAGTTGGCTAAGCAACTACCTTCAGCTCAGGTCATGATCCTGGGGTCCTGGGATCGAGTCCCACATCGGGATCCCTGCTCAGCGGGGAGCCTGCTTCTCCCTCTGCCTGCTACTCCCCCTGCTTGTGCTCTCTCTCTTTCTCTGTCAAATAAATAAATAAAATCTTTTTTAAAAAAATTCTAGACCTAAAAAAAATACACATGCACACATACAGACACACAGGCTCACCATGTTCCAGGAAAGATAAATACATAGAGAGAAACCCTTAGGAAATGTTTATATTTCAAGAATAAAGAAATTTCTCATAAACATCTAGGAAAAAAATAACATATTCTACACTCAGAGGAACAAAGTTAAAGTTAGCTTCAGACTTCTATTTTGCAAATTAAACTGCAGAAGACAAAGGAACAAAATACCTAGAATTTTGAAGCAAATTTAATATCCAGAATAATCTATTTAAAATGCATAATTAATCATATGCTCATATTTAAACTCTTCAAAGGTTTCCATTGCTACAACAAAGAACCATATCCCAACATTGATTCACATAGTCATCCATAGTTGAGCTTCTATCCCCTCCTCCATGTCCCACTCCTCTTCACTCTCAGTGTACTAGGCATACTGGAAATATTTTGAACAATCATTATGAACTGCAGAGTGTAAAGTGACATAAGTGGAGGCAAGTTTTCTATACTTAACTTGAACCAGTAAAATGATGACACCAGTGGACAACGATAAGTTATATAATGTAATGTAATACCTACAGCAACCACTAAAACAAAACAAAACAAAAAAACACCGTACAAAAAAGATATACTAAAAACATTATAAGTAAATAAAAATAGAATTCTAGAAAAATATTTAAGTAACCCATAGGAAGCTAAGAAAAAGACAACAGAGAAAGGAAAACAAAGAGAACAAACAGCAAAAAAAAAAAAAAAAAAAAAAAAAGGTACACTCAAACCCTAACATAGCAATAATTACATTAAATGTAGATGACCTAAATAAAACAATTATTCAATTGGCAGTGAATTTAAAAACATAAGCCAACTATATGCTGTCTGTAGAACATTCACTTCAAATATAATTATACAGGTAGATTGAAAGTCAAAGGATAGAAAAACATATACCATGCAAACATTAAATAAAGAAATCAGAAGTAACTATTTCATATGATATAAAATAGACTTTGGAGCAAATAAAATTACTAGAGACAGAGAAAGACATGGAATAGTAGAAGAGTCAATCCACCAAGAAGATACAACAATCCAAAATGCATATGCACCAAATAAGAGAACTATAAAACATGTGAAGCAAAACCTGCTAGAAGTAAAAAAGAGAATAGACAAACCCACAGTTATAGTTGGAGACTCCTACTGTCATTTTTCAACAATTGATAAAAAAACTAGACAGAAAATAACAAAGATCTAGAAGAATTCAACAACACCATAAACCAACCAACCTAATCAGCATTTATAGTGCAATACATCTAACAACAGCAGAACACATTCTTTTCAAGTTTCCAGGGAACATATACCAAGAAAGACCACTTTCTGGGCTATAAAACAAACCTCAAGACATTTAAAAGAAAAATAGAAATAGTGGAGAGTAAGTTCTCTGACCACAAAGAAGTCAAACTAGAAGTCAATAACAAAGATAAGGAAAATCTCCAAATACTTGGAAATTAATTAACACAGCTCTAAATAATTCATGGGTGAAAGAGAAAGTCTCAAGAGAAAAAAAAAAGATAATTGAACTGAATGAAAATGAAAATACATGTCAATATTTGTAGAACACAGTTAACAATGCTGAGAGAGAAATTGTGAGTACTAAATACATACATTAGAAAAGAGGAAAGATCTCAAATCAATAATCTAAGGTACCACTTCAGAAACATAGAAAACAAAAAGCAAAATAAATCAAAATAAACATAAGGGAAGAAATAATAAAGGTAAGAACAAAAATCCACGAAATTGAAAACTAAAAATAAAGGAGAAAAGCAACAAAACAAAGAGCTGAATCATTGAAAATATCAACAGAATTGACAAGCCTTTAAAAAGACAGATGAATTAAAAACAAAGAAGAAACAAATTGTCAAAATATCAGGAATTAAATAGGAAATATCACTAGAGATGCTGTAGAAATCAAAGTAATAAAAAGAAAATACCATGACACTACACACACAAACATTTAGCAACTGGATGAAATAGATCAGCTCCTTAAAAAACACAAACTACTACAACTCACCCAATATGAAATGAATAATTTGAATAGCCCTATAACTAGAAAGGAACCAACATGGATGAATCTTGAGAGCATTATGCTAAGAGAAATAAGCAGATAAAGAAAGAAAAATACTGTGTGCTCTCATTTATATTTGGAATCTAAAAAAACTGAACTCATAGAAATAAGAGTAGATAGAAGGTTGCCAGGCTGGCAAGTGAGAGAAATGGGGAAATGTTGGTCAAAAGGTACAAACTTCCACTTATAACATGAATAAGTTCTGGGAATCCAATGTACAGCATGGTGACTCTAGTTAACAATACTGTATTGTACACTTGAAAGTTGCTAAGAGAATAACGTTCTCAGCACACACACACACAATGTGGTAGTATGTGAGGTGATATGTTAACTAACCTCATTATGGTAACCATTTCTCAATATATACATATATCAAATTATCACATTTTACACCTTAAACTTACACAATGTTATATGTCAATTATATCTTAATAAAGCTGGAATAAATCAATTTCTATATAATAGCAATAAACACACATGGACAAAGAAAACTAAAAATATAATACAAATTACAATCATCCAAAACAAGATACTTAGGTATAATTATAACAGAACATGTATAGGATTCCTATGTGGTAAACTACACAATGCTGATGAAAGAAATCAAAGACCTATAGAAATGAAGAAATATTTGTGTTTATTCAGTGGAATATTTTACATAGTGAAGATATTAATTTCCCCCAAATTGATAAAAAGTATAATGCAACTCCTATCAATGTCCCAGCAAGACTGTTTGTAGATACAGACAAGATTATTAAAAAATTTATATGGGAAGACAAAGGAACTGGAATAGCTAAATAATTTCAAAAAAGAAGAATAAAGTAAGGAATGATTACCCAATTTTAAGATTTTTTACATAACCATAGTAAAGACTGTGTAGTACTGATAGAACAATAGACACATAGATCAATGTAACAGATTAGAGAAACCAGAAAGAGACCAACACAAATATGATCCACTGATTTTTGGTAAAAAGGCAAAAACAATACAATGGAGGAAGGAAAGACTTTTCAATAAAGGTGCTGGAGTAATTGGACATCCAAATTAGGCAAAAACAACATAAAATAAACAAAATAAAACAAGAAACAAAATAAAACAAAAAAACTTTGACCCAAACCTCATACTTTACATAAAAATTTACTCAAAATGAATCACGACTTAAATATAAATTGTAAATTAAAAAACTTTTGGAAAAATTATGGGACAATCTTTGGGATCCAGATCTAGGCAAAAAGTTCTCAGACTTGACACCAAAGCATGATCCATAAAAGGAAAACTTAATAAATTAGACTTCATCAAAGGGGGGTGGAGCAAGATGGTGGAAGAGTAGGAGACCTGGATTTCGTCTGGTCCCAAGAATTCAGCTGGATAGGGATCAAACCATTCTGAACACCTATGAACTCAACCGGAGATGGAAGAAAAGAATAGCAACAACTCTGAACAGAAAAGTGACCACTTTCTGGAAGGTAGGACGTGCGGAGAAGTGAATCCGAGGCGATATTCAGGAGGATAGACGACCGGGGCGGGGGGGGGGGGCTCCATCAGCCACTTCTGGCAGTGATAGAGCTGCGGAGCACAAAATTGGAACTTTTAGAAGTCGGCTCTGCTGAGGGACGTCGCTCCAGTGGCTAAGCGGGCAGTGGAACCCTCGCGGGACAGTGTGGTCTCAGGACACTCGGGGTCACAGAAAGACCGGGGGTGCCTGAGTGCGGCACAGCTCCCAGGTATTGGAGCAGGGAAGGCGGCTGCAGAGACAGAGCCGAGGAGCGGGCTCTCAGCTCGGGATTGCCATAAACCGAGATCCGCAGCACAGTCGGGCCACTGCTCCTCCAGCAGGGACCCAACAAGTGGCAGATCCAGGGAGACTCCCCTTCCTCCCCCAGGAGGAGCGGCCCGGGAGCGCACCGCAGGGATCTGCTGGGTTTGGAGACTCCACATGGGGTCGGGTGCCAGAGATAGAAACGCTCGGTCACAGGCCGGGTGAGCACGGAGTGCGGCCAGAGACTGGGGAGATGGGACTGACTGACTGCTTTTCTCTGGGGGTGCACTGAGGAGTGGGGCCCCGGGTTCTCGGCTCCTCTGGGGCAGAGACTGGGAGGCTGCCATTTTCACTCTCGTCCTCCAAAGCTGTATGAAAAGCTTGCGGGGAACAAAAGCTCCCAAGAGCAAAACCGAGCAGATTACTTAACCCAGACCCAGCAAGGGCGGGGCAATTCCGCCTCCAGCAAAGACATTTGGGAACTGGGGCAATAGCTCCCTCTCCCAGAAGATCAGCAAGAACAGCCAGCCAAGACCAAGTTTACCCATCAATGCAAACGGCAGAACGCCAGCACTAGGGGAATACTGCACATAGAATTCATGGCTTTTTTCCCATGATTCTTTAGTCTTTCAAAGTTAATTTTTTTTAACTTTCTTTCTCTTTTTTTTTTTTTGAATTTTTCTTTTTCCCTTTTTCAACCAACATCTTATCAATCCCTTTTTTAAAAAACATTTTTATTTTTCATTTTTAGACTCATATTCTATCCCTTCACAGTAGTTACCCTTATTTTTGGCATATATATATAAGTTGTTCTCTCTTTAAAATTTTGAGATACAGTTTCTTCTAACAGATCAAAATACACCCTAAATCTCTAGTGTATGGCTTTGTTCTAGTCTCCTGCCTGACAACGTTCTCTCCCCCTTTTTTTTCTTTTTTTAAATCCTCTTCTATCTTTTTTCAAACAACTTCTTATCAATTCCTTTTATGAAATTTTTTATAATTTTCATCTTTACAGTCATATTCCATCCCTTCATCGTATCAACCCTTATTTTTGTACATATATAAGTTTTTCTTTCTTTAAAATTTTGGGAGGCACTTTCTTCTAACAGACCAAAATACACCCAAAATCTAGTGTGTGGCACTGATCTATGCACCAGCCTGATCATATTTGATCATATTCTGTTTTTTTGTTTTGTTTTGTTCTGTTTTTCTCTGTTTTTATCTTTTTCTTTTTCTTTTTTTTCTTTTTCTTTTTTCTTTCTTTCCCTTTCTTTTCCACCAGTGTCAGGTCTTCTCTGATTTGTTTAGAGTATATTTTCTGGGTACGTTGTTACCCTGTTAGCATTTTGTTCTCTCATTCATCTATTCTCCTCTCGACAAAATGACAAGATGGAAAAAATCACCTCAACAAAAAGAACAAGAGGTAGTACTGACTATCAGGGACCTACTCAATATGGACATTAGTACAATGTCAGACCTAGAGTTCAGAATCATGATTTTAAAGATATTGGCAGGGCTTGAAAAAGCATGGAAGTTATTAGAGAAACCCTTTCTGGAGAAATAAAAGAATGAAAATCTAACCAAGTCGAAATAAAAAAGGCTATTAATGAGGTGCAATCAAAAATGGGGGTGCTGTTAGGATAAATGAGGCAGAAGAGAGAATCAGTGACATAGAGGACCAAATGATGGAAAATAAAGAAGCTCAGAAATAGAGAGATAAACAACGACTGGATCACGAGGGCAGAATTCGAAAGATAAGCGATACCATAAGACAAAACAACATTAGAATAATTGGGATCCCAGAAGAAGAAGAAAGAGAGAGAGGGGCAGAAGGTATATTGGAGCAAATTATAGCAGAGAACTTCCCTAATTTGGGGAAGGAAACAGGCATCAAAATCCAGGAGGCACAGAGAACCCCTCTCAAAATCAATAAAAATAGGTCAACACCCCGACATCTAATAGTAAAACTTATGAGTCTCGGAGACAAAGAGAATATCCTGAAAGCAGCTCGGGAGAAGAGATATGTAACCTACAATGGTAGAAACATTAGATTGGCAACAGACCTATCCACAGAGACCTGGCAGGCCAGAAAGGACTGGCATGATATATTCAGAGGACTAAACGAGAAAAATATGCAGCCAAGAATACTATATCCCGCTAGGCTGTCATTCAAAATAGAAGGAGAGATTAAAAAGCTTCCAGGACAAACAAAAACTAAAGGACTTTGCAAACAAGAAACCAGCCCTACAAGAAATACTGAAAGGAGTCCTCTAAGCAAAGAGAGAGCCTAAAAGCAACATAGACCAGAAAGGAACACAGACAATATACAGTAACAGTCACCTTACAGGCAATACAATGGCATTAAATTCCTATCTTTCAATAGTTACCCTGAATGTAAATGGGCTAAATGCCCCAATCAAAAGACACAGGCTATCAGATTGGATTAAAAAACAAGACCCATCGATATGCTGTCTGCAAGAGGCTCATTTTAGACCCAAAGACACCCCAAGATTGAAAGTGAGGGGTGGAAAACTATTTACCATGCTAATGGACACCAAAAGAAAGCTGGGGTGGCAATCCTTATATCAGACAAATTAGATTTTAAACCAAAGACTCTAATAAGAGTTGAGGAAGCACACTATATCCTACTTAAAGGGTCTATCCAACAAGAAGATCTAACAATTGTAAATATCTATGCCCCTAACATGGGAACAGCCAATTATATAAGGCAATTAATAACAAAAGCAAAGAAACACATTGACAACAATACAATAATCGTGGGGGACTTTAACACCCCCCTCATTGAAATGGACAGATCATATAAGCAAAAGAGCAACAAGGAAATAAAACTTTAAATGACACACTGGACCAAATGGACTTCACAGACATATTCAGAACATTCCATCCCAAAGCAATGGAATACACATTCTTCTCTAGTGCCCATGGAACATTCTCCAGAATAGATCACATCCTAGGTCACAAATCAGGTCTCAACTGGTACCAAAAGACTGGGATCATTCCCTGCGTATTTTCGGACCACAATGCTTTGAAACTAGAACTCAATCACAAGAGGAAAGTCAGAAAGAACTCAAATACATGGAGGCTAAAGAGCATCCTACTAAAGAATGAATGGGTCAACCAGGAAATTAAAGAAGAATTAAAAAAATTCATGGAAACCAATGAAAATGAAAACACAACTGTTCAAAATCTTTGGGATGCAGCAAAGGCCGTCCTAAGAGGCAAGTATATAGCAATACAAGCCTTTCTCAAGAAACAAGAAAGTCTCCAATACACAACCTAACCCTACACCTAAAGGACCTAAAGAAAAAACAGCAAATAAAGCCTAAACGCAGCAGGAGAAGAGAAATAATAAAGATCAGAGCAGAAATCAATGAAATAGAAACCAAAAGAAGAGTAGAACAGATCAACGAAACTGGTTCTTTGAAAGAATTAACAAGATTGATAAACCCCTGGCCAGACTTATCAAAAAAAAAAAAAAAAAGAGAGAGAGAAAAGACCCAAATCAACAAAATCATGAATGAAAGAGGAGAGATCACAACCAACTCCAAAGAAATACAAACAATTATAAGACCATATTATGAGCAACTATAGGCCAGCAACTTAGATAATCTGGAAGAAATGGATGCATTTCTAGAGATGTATCAACTACCAAAACTGAACCAGGAAGAAATAGAAAACCTGAACAGACCTATAACCACTAAGGAAATTGAAGCAATCATCAAAAATCTCCCAAAAAACAAAAGCCCAGGGCCAGATGGCTTCCCAGGGGAATTCTACCAAACATTTAAAGAAAAATTAATACCTATTCTTCTGAAACTGTTCCAAAAAATAGAAATGGAAGGAAAACTTCCAAACTCGTTTTATGAGGCCACCATTACCCTGATTCCAAAACCAGACAAAGACCCCATCAAAAAGGAGAATTACAGACCAATATCCTTGATGAACATGGATGCAAAAATTCTCACCAGAATACTAGCCAATAGGATCCAACAGTACATTAAAGGGATTATTCACCACGACCAAGTGGGATTTATCCCTGGGCTGCAACATTGGTTCAACATCCACAAATCAATCAACGTGATACAACACATTAACAAAAGAAAGAACAAGAATCATATGATCCTCTCAATAGATGCAGAAAAAGCATTTGACAAAGTACAGCATCCTTTCTTGATCAAAACTCTTCAGAGTATAGGGATAGAGGGTACATCCCTCAATATCATAAAAGCCATCTATGAAACCTACAGCGAATGTCATTCTCAATGGGGAAAAACTGAGAGCTTTCCCCCTAAAGTCAGGAACACGGCAGGGATGTCCACTATCACCACTGCTATTCACTATAGTATTAGAAGTCGTAGCCACAGCAATCAGACAACAAAAAGAAATCAAAGGCATCCAAATCGGCAAAGAAGAAGTCAAACTCTCACTGTTTGCAGATGATATGATACTTTATGTGGAAAACCCAAAAGACTCCACCCCAAAACTGCTAGAACTCATACAGGAATTCAGTAAAGTGGCAGGATATAAAATCAATGCACACAAATCAGTGGCATTCCTATACACCAACAACAAGACAGAAGAAAGAGAAATTAAGGAGTCGATCCCATTTACAATTGCACCCAAAACTATAAGATACCTAGGAATAAATCTAACCAAAGAGGCAAAGAAGCTGTACTCAGAAACTATAAAATACTCATGAAAGAAATTGAGGAAGACACAAAGAAATGGAAAAATGTTCCATGCTCATGGATTGGAAGAACAAATATTGTGAAGATGTCAATGCTACCTAGAGCAATCTACACATTCAATGCAATCCCCATCAAAATACCATCCACTTTTTTCAAAGAAATGGAACAAATATCCTAAAATTTGTATGGAACCAGAAAAGACCCCGAATAGTCAGAGGAATGTTGAAAAAGAAAAGCAAAGCTGGTGGCATCACAATTCCGGACTTCCAGCTCTATTACAAAGCTGTCATCATCAAGACAGTATGGTACTGGCACAAAAACAGACACATACATCAATGGAACAGAATAGAGAGCCCAGAAATGGACCCTCAACCCAATGGTCAACTAATCTTCGACAAAGCAGGAAAGAACGTCCAATGGAAAGACAGTCTCTTCAACAAATGGTGTTGGGAAAATTGCACAGCCACATACAGAAGAATGAAGCTGGACCATTTCCTTACACCACACACAAAAATAGACTCCAAATGGTTGAAAGACCTCAATGTGAGACAGGAGTCCATCAAAATCCTAAAGGAGAACACAGGCAGCAACCTCTTCGACCTCAGCCACAGCAACTTCTTCCTAGAAACATCACCAAAGGCAAGAGAAGCAAGGGCAAAAATGAACTATTGGGACCTCATCAAGATAAAAAGCTTTTACATAGCAAAAGAAACATTCAACAAAACCAAAAGACAATCGACAGAATGGGAGAAGATATTTGCAAATGACATATCAGATAAAGGGCTAGTATCCAAAATCTATAAAGAACTTATCAAACTCAACACCCAAAGAACAAATAATCCAATCAAGAAATGGGCAGAAGACATGATCAGACATTTTTCCAAAGAAGACATACAAATGGCCAACAGACACATGAAAAAGTGCTCAACATCACTCGGCATCAGGGAAATCCAAATCAAAACCTCAATGAGATACCACCTCACACCAGTCAGAATGGCTAAAATTAACAAGTCAGGAAACAACAGATATTGGCAGGGATGTGGAGAAAGGGGAACCCTCCTACACTGTTGGTGGGAATGCAAGCTGGTGCAGCCACTCTGGAAAACAGTATGGAGGTTCCTCAAAAAGTTGAAAATAGAGCTACCATATGATCCAGCAATTGCCCTACTGGGTATTTACCCCAAAGATACAAATGTAGGGATCCGAAGGGGTACGTGCACCCCGATGATTATAACAGCAATGTCCACAATAGCCAAACTGTGGAAAGAGCCAAGATGTCCATCGACAAACGAATGCATAAAGAAGATGTGGTATATATATACAATGGAATATTATGCAGCCATCAAAAGGAATGAGATCTTGCCATTTGCAATGACTTGGATGGAACTGGAGGGTGTTATGCTGAGTGAAATAAGTCAATCAGAGAAAGACATGTATCATATGATCTCACTGATAATGAGGAATTCTTAATCTCAGGAAACAAACTGAGGGTGGCTGGAGTGGTGGGGGGGGCGTGGGAGGGATGGGGTGGCTGGGTGATAGACACTGGGGAGGGTATGTGCTATGGTGAGCGCTGTGAATTGTACAAGACTTTTGAATCACAGATCTGTACCTCTGAAACAAATAATGCAATATATGTTAAGAAAAAAAAAAGAAGAAGAAGATAGCAGGAGGGAATAATGATGGGGGGGAATCAGAGGGGGAGATGAACCATGAGAGACGATGGACTCTGAAAAACAAACTGAGGGTTCTAGAGGGGAGGGGGGTGGGAGGATGGGTTAGCCTGGTGATGGGTATTAAAGAGGGCACGTTCTGCATGGAGCACTGGGTATTATGCACAAACAATGAATCATGGAACACTACATCAAAAACTAATGATGTAATGTATGGTGATTAACATAACAATAAAAAATTAAAATATAAAAAAAATTAGACTTCATCAAAATGAAAAACTTGCTCTGAGAGCAACCTTATTAAAGGGAATGAAAAAACAAGCTCCGTACTGGAATAAAATATTTGTAAACCACACATGTGACAAAGGACTAGTATCTAGAATATACAAAGCACTCTCAAAATTCAATAGTAAAAAAAACCCCAACAATATCATTAAAAAAATCAGGCAAACATGCATGACAGATCACCAAAGAGGATATATAGATGATAAATAAATATATGAAGTAATGTTCAATACAATTAACCATTAGAGGAAAAAAATAAATTAAAACAAGATATTTCTACACACCTATCAAAATGATTAGTGCTAAAAAAAGTGATTAGCACTAGATGCTGTAAAGGATGATGAAAAACTGGATCACTCTTACATTAGTGATGGGAATGTAAAATGGTAATACAGTCACTCTGGAAAACAATTTGACAGTTTCTTTTAAAAAAACTAGACATACGGGGGCGCCTGATTGGCTCAAGCAGTTAAGCGTCCAACTCTTAGTTTTGGCTTAGGTCATGATCTCTTGGGTTGTGAGATTGAGCCCCATGTCAGCTCCATGCTCAGCAGGAGTATGCTTGAAGATTCTGCTGTTCCTGCTTCTCTCTCTGTCTCTGATTGACTTATTTCCCTTAGTATAATACCCTCCAGTTCCATCCATGTTGATGTAAATGGTAAGTATCCATCCTTTAAAATAATTTTACCCCAAAGATACAGATGTAGTGAAACGAAGGGGCACCTGCACCCCAGTGTTTATAGCAGCAATGTCCACAAAAGCCAAACTGTGGAAGGAGCCGAGATGTCCATCGACAGATGAATGGATAAAGAACATGTGAGATAGACAGATAGATAGATAGATAGATAGATAGATAGATAGATAGATACACAATGGAATATTACCCAGCCATCAGAAAGGATGGATACTCACCATTTACATCAATGTGGATGGAACTGGAAGGTATTCTACTAAGTGAAATAAGTCAATCAGAGAAAGACAATTATCATATGGTTTCACTCATATGGAGAATATAAGAAACAGTGCAGAGGACCATAAGGGAAGGAAGGGAAAACTGAATGGGAAGAAACAGAGAGGGAGAAAAACCATGAGAGACTCTTAACAATGGGAAACAAACTGAGGGTTGCTGAAGGGGAGGTAGGAGAGGGGATGGGGTAACTGGATGATGGGCATTAAGGAGGGCATGTGATGTGATGAGCACTGGGTGTTATACACAACTGATGAATTGTTGAAAACTACATCTGAAACTAATCATGTACTATGTGTTGGCTAATAGAATTTAAATTGATGTTTCTAGGAAGAAGTTGCTGCAGCTGAGGTGGAAGAGGTTGCTGCCTGTGTTCTCCTCTAGGATTTTGATGGACTCCTGTCTCACATTTAGGTCTTTCATCCATTTTTTTAAAAGATTTTATTTATTTATTTGACAGAGAGAGAGACAGCGAGAGAGGGAACACAAGCAGGGGGAGTGGGAGAGGGAGAAGCAGGCTTCCCACAGAGCAGGGAGCCTGATGTGGGGCTCGATCCCAGGACCCTGGAGATCATGACCTGAGCCGAAGGCAGATGTTTAATGACTGAGTCACCCAGGCGCCCCAATCTTTCATCCATTTTGAGCCTATTTTTGTGTCTGGTGTAAGGAAATGGTCCAGTTTCATTCTTCTGCATGTGGCTGTCCAATTTTCCCAACACCATTTGTTGAAGAGACTGTCCTTTTTCCATTGGACATTCTTTTCTCCTTTGTTGAAGATTAGTTGACCATAGAGTTGAGAGTCCATTTCTGGGCTCTCTATTCTGTTCCATTGATGTATGTGTCTGTTTTTGTGCCAGTACCATACTGTCTTGATGAGGACAGCTTTGTAATAGAGCTTGAAGTCTGGAATTGTGATGCCACCAGCTTTGCTTTTCTTTTTCAACATTCCTCTGGCTATTCAGGGTCTTTTCTGGTTCCATACAAATTTTAGGATTATTTGTTCCATTTCTTTGAAAAAAGTGGTTGGTATTGTGATAGGGATTGCATTAAATGTGTAGATTGCTCTAGGTAGCATTGACATCTTCACAATATTTGTTCTTCCAATCCATGAGCATGGAACATTTTTCCATTTCTTTGTGTCTTCCTCAATTTCTTTCATGAGTATTTTATAGTTTTCTGAGTACAGCTTCTTTGCCTCTTTGGTTAGATTTATTCCTAGGTACCTTATAGTTTTGGGTGCAATTGTAAATGGGATTGACTCCTTAATTTCTCTTTCTTCTGTCTTGTTGTTGGTGTATAGGAATGCCACTGATTTGTGTGCGTTGATTTTATATCCTGCCACTTTACTGAATTCCTGTATGAGTTCTAGCAGTTTTGGGGTGGAGTCTTGGGGAGACTAACCATGAGAGACTATGGACTCTGAGAAACAAACTGCGGGTTCTAGAGGGGAGGGAGGTGGAGGGATAGGTTAGCCTGGTGATGGGTATTAAAGAGGGCACATATTGAATGGAGCACTGGGTGTTATATGCAAACAATGAATCATGGAACACTACATCAAAAACTAATGATGTAATGTATGGTGATTAACATAATAAAATAAAATTAAAAAAAAGAAAAATAACAGAAAAAAAGAATTTAATTGAAAAATAATATTAAAGAAATAAATAAATCTTTAGAAACTAAAACAAAAACTAAACATACATCTATCATACAACCCAGGAATTGCAATCCTGGGTATTTATCCCAGATAAATGAAAATTTATGTTCGTACAAAACCTGTATATGAATGCTCATAGCAGATTATCTGTAATAACCAAAAACTGGAAACAACCAAAATGTCCTTCAACAGAGATATAGCTAAGCAAACTGTGGTACATCCATACCATTGACCGCTCCTAAGTAATAAAAAGGAACATATAATTGATAAAACTATATAGATCTTCAGAGATTTACCTGAGTGAAAAGCCAATCTTAAAAATTTATATATTGTATGATGCCATTTATGCAACATTCTTAAAACAATAAAGTTATAGAAATGGAGAACAGATTAGTTGTTGCCCCAAGTTAAGGAAGGAGTAAGCACAGGAGGAAAGTGGGTATGTTTTTAAAAGTGCAACATGAAGGATCCTGGTGTTGATGGAAATGCTTTTGATTTTGACTATATCATCGCCAATATATTGGCTATTATACTGTAGTATAGTTTTACAAAATGTTAACATTAGGGAAACTGGATAACTAGTACATGGGACTCATTGCATGTGAATATACAATTATGTCAAAATAAAATAAAAAGTTTAATTAAAAAATACATATTTGTAAGACTTTCCATAATAAAACCCTGATAACATCTAACAACCAACATTGAATCGTGGAATTATAAACCAATATTGTTCATGAATATTGATGCCAAAGTCTAGGTAAATGTACTATCAAATATAATTCAAAAGAATATTAAGGTAATAATTTCTCATCTTAACACAGGATTTATTTGATGACTATAAAGAGTTTGATATGAGAATATTTATTAAGCAAGATAATAACATCAATAGGCTAAAAAAATTATCCCAATAGTTTCCAAATAGGCATTTATCATGGTTAATTTTATGTGTCAACTTGACTCGGCTAAGGGATGGCCAGATGGCTGGTAAAACACTATTTCTGGGTGTTGTCTGTGAGGGTATTTCTGGAAAAGATTAGCATTTGATTCAGTAGACAGAGTAAAATGTGGGTATCACATTCAATCTGGTGAGGACCCAAATGGAACAAAAATGCAAAGGAAGGGTGAATTCCCTCTCTCTCTTTTCTTGAGCTGGGTCATCTATCTTCTTCTGTCCTTGGACAATGAAGCTCCTCATTCTTGGGCCTTTGGGACTCTGGGACTTAACACACATGGCCCCCAGGTTGTCAGGCCTTCAGACTTAGGCTGATTTATACCACCAGATTTCCCAGTTTTTCAACTCACATATGGCAGATTGTGGGACTTCTTGGCTTTTATAACCATGTGAGGTAATCCTACAACCTCCTTTTGTATATCCCTATATCCTATTGATTCTGTTTCTCTATACAACCCAGACAAATATAGCATTCAACAAAACCCAACATCCATTACTTATTAAAAAATACACAACAGTATGGCAGAGATTTGTTATTCATTGGATATGTATATGCTTCTTAATCTTTCTCAGTTCCTTTGACTCTAAGGGGGTGTAGGTATATGACTAATTCTCAGGAGTCTAAATGGAAGAAGAAAGATAAGAACCATTGTGCCCTCTCCACATTCAATCTCATTTAAATGGCTGAAAGTAAAAACTTAGAGTTGGTAGTTAGAATTTTGAAGCAGCTCAGGTCCCTGAGACACTATTTGGAAAATAAACACATAAGAGCCAGACCTATCACATACTATACGAGCAAGGGATAAACCTTTGTTGTGTTAAGCTATAGAGATTTTAGGGTTATTTGTTATTGCAGCATAGCCTTGTGTTACCTAACTAATATAACTAGAACAGCCCTCAATTACCATGATAAAGAATATCTATTTTGAACCAAAAGACAGCATCATATTTGATGCTTCTTATTTTTTTTAACAAACTTTATTTATATAGGGATAGAGAGAGCATATATGAGCAGTGGGAAGGGCTGAGGGAGAGGGAGAGAGACTCTTAAGCTGGGGCTCCATCTCATGACCGTGAGATCATGATCTGAGTGGAAATCAAGAGCCGGGCCCTTAATCAACTGAGCCACCATGTGCCCCTATCTGATGCTTCTTAAATAAAAATCCCACAAAAATATTGCTCTGTCACATAGATCAATGGAATAGAATAGAGAACCCAGAAACAGACTCTCAACTCTATGGTCAACTAATCTTCAGCAAAGCAGGAAAGAATGTCCAATGGAGGAATTTTTATATGTTAAAGTGGACTTACAGGATCCTGGGGTAGGGGGCTCAGGCTAGGGTTGCCTTTTGCCCTTAGCAAAGTGTCATCATCTAGGCAGTTGAGTCCCTAGAGGAATGTCACTCTGCCCATTTCAAGGACTTGTCAGTGGGCTGTAGGTAGTAAGGAAATTTAATAATTTTTCTTCTGCCTTTGTTTCCCATATCAAAAGGACAATCTCTTCAACAAATGGTGCTGGGAAAATTGGACAGCCACATGTAGAAGAATGAAATTGGACCATTCTCTTACACCATATACAAAGATAAACTCGAAATGGATGAAAGACCTAAATGTGAAACAGAAATCCATCAAAACCCTTGAGGAGAACACAGGCAGCAATCTCTTTGATCTCTGCTGCAGAAACTTCTTGCTAGACACGTCTCCAAAGGCAAGGGAAACAAAAGCAAAAATGAACTTTTGGGACTTCATCAAGTAAAAAGCTTCTGCACAGCAAAGGGAACAATCAACAAAACTAAAAGGCAACCTATGGAATGGGAGAAGATATTTGCAAATGACATATCAGATAAAGGGCTAGTATCCAAAATCTATAAAGAACTTCTCAAACTCAACACCCAAAAAATAAATAATCCAGTTAAGAAATGGGCAGAAGACATGAACAGACACTTCTCCAAAGAAGACATACAAATGGCTAACAGACACATGAAAAAATGTTCAACATCATTAGCCATCAGGGAAATACAAATTAAAACCACAATGAGATACCACCTCACACCAGTCAGAACGGCTGAAACTAACAAGTCAGGAAACAACAGATGTTGGCGAGGATGCAGAGAAAGGGGAACTCTCTTACACTGTTGGTGGAAATGCAAGCTGGTACAGCCACTCTGGAAAACACTATGGCGGTTCCTCAAGAAATTAAAAACAGAGCTACCCTATGACCCAGCAATTGCACTACTAGGTATATACCCCAAAGATACCAATGTAATGATCCAAAGGGGTACATGCACCCCAATGTTCATAGCAGCAATGTCCATAATACTGTGGAAGGAGTTGAGATGTTCATTGACAGATGAATGGATAAAGAACATGTGAGAGAGATATATATATCCACACATACATACATACACACATACATGCACATACACAATGGAATATTACTCAGCCATCAGAAAGGATGAATACTTACCATTTACATCAACATATGGAACTGGAGGGTATTATGCTGAGTGAAATAAGTCAGTCAGAGAAAGACAATTATCATATGCTTTCACTCATATGTGGAATATAAGAAACAGCACAGAGGATCATAGGGGAAGGGAGGTAAAACTGAATGGGAAATAATCAGAGAGGGAGACAAACCATGAGAGACTCTTAACTATGGGAAAGAAACTGAAGGTTGCTGGAGGGGAGGTGGGTGGGGGAACGGGGTAATTGGGTGATGGCATTAAAGAAGGCACGTGATGTGATGAGCACTGGATGTTAAATGCAGCTGATGAATTATTGAACTCTACATCTGAAACTAATCTTTGTTGGCTAATTGAATTTAAATTAAAAAAAAAATTGCCTTGTGATCTTTGGAAAAATGGTTCAGGAAAAATACCTGATCTCTCTCTTAGTAATTCAAAGTGCATGTTTGCATATTAAGGATTGAGAAGTCCTATACAAAAGAAATCTCTATACCTTATTGAACTCAACATCTCACTTATTTGACAATAGTAATCCTTTAATTAGTGGTACATCTATTCACCAATGTATTTTTATTTTACAGAATAGGTTGAAGAAAATAAGGCACTAGAAGCATTTCCATGAGATTCAGAAAATAGACCAAAATGTCCACTGTTTTTGCTGGGCTAAGATTTGCACATAAGGACTTTTATCATAGCTTTATTTATAGTATAAAACAAATAATACATAAATGTATATATCTAAGTAGAGATATATTCAAGCAATAACTATGTATGCAATAAATATAAAACAAATTAATAACATCTCAAACAGCATTGAAAGCCTGAAAATCACCATGTGTTGCTAGATTAAGAAAGCAGGATACAAAGCTGTATGTATAGTATGGACCAAGTTAATATGCATACACACTTACACACATACAAAAAAAATACTAAAATATTAATGGTAGTTATTTCTAGAAGCTGTAATCATGGGCAATTTTTCACTTTATTCTTCATACTTTTCAATATCAGAAATAATAAACATTATTTTTAGAAAAAAAAATAGAACATTTCCTACCTTACAAAGTTTCTGCTTTGTCCTTCAGCTGGCACATTATTATTAATAATAATGCTTATTGAGCAGGAATAATCTCTTTTCAGCATGAAACATCCCGTATTCATGCAAAAATAATCTTAATACTTATTATTTTTAATGAGAAAAATGTGATCAGGTTGAACAATTCTTATCAAATACTTGATATGAGTATGTAAAGGAGAACTTGACTTTGTAAAAAACTATGCCATATGCCAAAATGTGACAATTGACAATAAGCTATGGAGAGGAAGAGAGAGGTTGGCAGCTAGCAGCAAAAAGAGTGGCCTAAAGATCTAGAGGGTCCATCCCAATGAGTGTGACCTAGAAGTAGGTCCCAATGACAATAGATTTCTAGTATAACTACTCCCACCACCAACACACATGCACACACACATTCATATTTCACACTGCAAGTTTCTTATAAGGCCTCTTCCTTTTTTCTGTCCCATAACTTCTTCAAAGTCTGTACTGCCCATTTTCAACTTCCAGTATCTTCTTCATCTAAAATTCTTCTGCTAAAATAAGTATTTGAGAACATTTTCACTGCGTTATTTCTAGGACAACTTTATGGTCAACTGTAACCTTGCTAGAAGCTAACTCACTATTTCATTGTCTTCACTGGAGTCAACTTCAGGGCATGTTTCAATACTAAAAGCCACTTGGTGGATATATGTTGTCTCCTGAAGTAGCATTTCCACCGTAGCCTCCAGATTATTGTTTGTTTGTTTGTTTCTCTTTTGTTTTCTTCAATTCTGCCTTAATTTTTATTTGAACTTTGAAACTCTGTTATGAAACATCATAAATTGTGTTGGGATATTTATTCCCTCAACGACCTTATGAACAATGAAACTGTATCTCCTCATAGAATTAGACAGCTCAATGAAATAAGCTTATAACATTCCCCTATTTTGCTCCTTTTCACATATATTCAGTTTTCAAAGTGTTATAAAGTGGTGTTTTTAAGAATTAATATTGTGCCCTCTTTTAGTGATCTTTTTGTTTCAGTTTCTAAAAGAAAGAAAAAACAGATCCATTATAGCATGCACTTACATTTCAATCTTTTTTTTTTTTCAGTTTTCTGTAATAAATACATGGAAAACAGTCTTTGTCTATTCATTGGATCATAGTATAGTATTGAGGAAAAAACACAGCCTTGGAGTCAGATCCAGGTTCCAGCCTCAGGTCTATTGAATACTTTTAATGATTCTCTGTTACATCCTTTACCCTCTCTAAGCCTCCATTTATTTTTCAGCAATGAATGCAATGAAAGTATAAAACTGCCTGCCTTATAGGTTTTAATGATGAATAAATAACGTTGATTAAATACACTATACAGCTATGCATCATTGTTAATAATTAAATTTTTTCCAAATTTAATTATTTTTGCGCTAGTTTGATCTATTATCACTAAAAAAATACTATTCCCATTGTGCCTAACAGATTCCAGTGGAAACTCACATAGCATAAGAGTAAGAAACACTGCCACCTTGGACAAGTTGTATAAAATATAGTTGGCTTTTAATTTTAATTGACCGCTGACCTTTCTAAATTCTAGACTGGAGGCAACTATTTTTTAAAGGTCATTTATGACATTGTCAGTATGAGATTTTTAAAATATTTTCTTAACCCCATCTCCAATAACATCCATAACAAAGTTAGCTGGGAAGACCTACCATAGGATTAAGATATAGATATCTCTCAATATACATATATTTATATATATGTAATGAATGTATATATGTAAATATATATTGACACATACACATACAGGTAGACTGGATTCATACACAGAGACACACACATATATGTGTGAATGGATGGATAAATTAAGCATCAAGGATTCTTCCTCCTTTTTGTTATTAGCTGCTAGAAGTATATTCTGCATAATTATACACACCCATGGATTGAATGCTTTGTGAATTACTGACAACAAATTTTTTAACCATTTAAGGTCCTAAGGATAGATAAGTAAAGTTCATTATTATAGTGGATAATAAATACTCAAGAAGACAAATACATTATAGAAAATCATAAAATGTACTCCAAAGCACCAAATCTTGCATGTAGATTATCCACTTTTTAACAAATTTTCAATTACTAGTTATAAATGCAATAAGTTGATAGTTTTCTGGGAAATGAAGCTCCATTCTCCTCTGTCAGGCTTTCATGTTGACAGTTTTTATTGACCATTATTGTAGCAAGATAGTAGCCTTCACTTTAAAGCTAAGAAATATCAAATTGAGATAGAGTGAGAAGCTGCTTTAAATGACCATGGGTAGTTTCCATAGTTTGTTGTGGGGAGGGAATGGAGGCAGTTGCACTTTTTACAATGTCAGCAGGCATACTACTGAGATTAATCTATTTTGACCTTTGTTCACGTTCCATCTGCTCTGGTGACTAGGGTGAGTTCACAGGTTCACTATGAGTCATGCTTCATTTACATTCTCAGAAACATTTGCAGTTTGGAATACTTGACAGTAACATACCCCAATGTAGATACCCAGAGTGAGTGAAGGATGTTGCCATGACTTATGTAATGTGATGGAGGTAATATAGTGAAGTTCCTGCTGAAAAGACCCCAGTGTTCTGAAGTAGACCCAGATCCAACCATGTCCTGATTGAATTGACCCCTGGCCAAACCATGACACATTCCTAGTGAAGGTGAAATCAATTAAGATAAATATCAGAAGCAATCATGTAAAGGTGATAAACTACAAAACTCTTCCCTCTAAGCAGAAGTACATGCTGAAGGAGAAGAGCAGGATCACTCCTTTGCCTTAAGGATGAAGTTGAAATCCAAGGAGGGCACGTCTGGTAGAGATAGAACCTGAACCACATTTCCAGGCTGACATCTACATATGAAACTCTGTCTTTAGGATAAAGGGTAGAAGCACTCCAGTCTCTTCTATCATTTTCCAGTCATATGAACCATCCAAATTGGAATGAGAAAAACTTCTCCTACACTAGAAATGACCAATCAGGGAGGCCTTACCAAATAACTACCGCTCACTAGGTGCTTTACCTCAGTTTCTTTAGCAAGTTCCCCACATCTTTTTGATCTCTAAGCCGTGGAGAACTCAGTCCTTAAAAAATCTCTTCACAATATATACTTAATAGATGCTTTATCCAATCCAGAACTTTAAATATTATGTATTCACAGGAAAAAAAAATCTCCAAATTTTATCTCTAGCCCTGAGAGCTTAACTACAAACCTACCTACTTGACATCTCCACTTAGATATCCAATAGGCATCTTACTCTTATAGACAAAACTCATTGTTTGACTTTCTCTTCCCACCTGTCCTGCAGTTTTCTTTATTTCAGTAACTGACTCTTCTATCCTGCCACTTACTTAGGCCAAAATGCTTGTAGTCATCTTTGATTCCCCTCTTCTTATCAATAAATCCTTCAGCAATAGTGTCAGCACTTCCTTTGTATTATGTCCAAATCCAACCACCTCTCGATGCTTCCACTGCCACCACCTGGGTCCAAGTCATCAACATCTCTTGCTTGAAGAGTTGTACTACTCTCCTAACCATCTCACTAATTCCACACTTGCCTCCTTATGGACAATTTTACAGATGCAGCAACCAAGGGGACACCTTTAAAATACAAGTCTTCCAGTTCACTCTACCCCACCCATCCTGCCCTCCTTGTTCTTCCTCAAACACTGCAAGCACACTCCTACTTTCCAGCCCTCTGTATAGAATGCCCCTCCACCAAGCTCCTCACTTCCTTCAGATCTCTACCCAAAGGTCACGTCCCTAAAGAGATTTTTTTGTGATTAGTATGTGCCTGTCTTCTCTTGCTTTATTTCTTATCAGAATACTTACCACCATCAGATATATTTTGTGTTATTTGTTCATATTTTTATCATTTTTCTCCCTTCACTAGAATATGAGCTCTTTGAGGGCAGGAATTTTATTTATTATAATCACCACATTGTGCTCAGAACTTAACACAATGCCTGGCACAGAGAAAATACCCAATCCCTACTTTAAATGAACAAGCATATCAATACACTTCCTGTCTTCAAGAAACTCACTAGCCAGTAGGAGAAATCAAGATATGCACAGCTAACTATAATGCAAGCCACCTGTGATTAAACAAATTACAGGATAGCACATGAGAAACAAAATTAACTCTGGCTTGGGTTAGGGAAGGGTCAGAGTTTTCTCACACATGCAAACATTTAGACATACACATAGTACTTAAATTAGGCTGAAACAGATAAATGAGATTTCAACAAGAAGAGATATGGAAACCAGCATGGGCATAGAGCAAGAACTTGAACACTCAGAAATAGTCAGCCTATTCAAGGAAGAGCAAATGGTCCTAGTGGATGCCATCTGAGAGTTGATCTGAGTACACGGGGTAGGAGATGGAGCTGGGAAAGTAAAGCAAGCCAGATTTTGAGGAGTCTTGAATGCAGTGAAAATGACCTTGTTTTATGCAGTCAAGAAGAATTTGTTAAGAAGCTACTATGGGCCAGATTCTACGCTGAGTGCTGGGAAAGAAATGACATCCCCAGTCCCTGTGTTCAGGAAATGCACAGTGGAGCAGAGGATATGCAAATGTGCAGACAATGAGTGTCACAAAGTGTTATGAGTATCAGAACAGCCATCTAAGGGGCAACACAATGAAGTAGTGAGGGTTCTATGGTGCAGAGAAGGATATTTCCAGGAAGATACTATGGAGGAGACCAGAAGTCAAGGACTTTTGAGTTGGATAGTAAAGTGGAGGGATGTGAGTTTTAGAAAGATTATGCAAGTTAGGGCAGGCAATTGACTGGAAGGCAGAGAGCCTAGTCAAAGAGGGAATTCTCTTCAGGGTAAAGATTAAGGGAAACCTAATCAGATTACACTAGACTTGGAAAAACATCTCAATCATATCCTCTGTCCTGGTGAGTACTTACTGCTTCAGAAATTTCCTAACATTAAACCAGTTTCACATGGGTAGAAGAAAAGGTGATCAGAATCCTCTTACCAAATAATATATTACAACATTTAAAACAGTTAAGAAATGTAGGAAAAGCCATTCAAAAAATTCTCAAGATGAGTGTGGAGGAAGAACAGATGAACTAGGTAGAGCATGGTATTTTGTAGAATGTTCTTTAATAAGGGTTAGTTACACCTCAGCACTGGTTTTATTAGGCACATTACTTGTATGTTCTCAATAGTTTAACAGTAACCAAATAAAAAAGAACTTGAAAGTGCTCTACTCCTGCCCTTCTGCAAACCCTCTTCATGATTTCAAGATCTTAGTTCTGACAAGTTCAAATCATAATCATGATAATTAGTATTTGACATTTACAGTCTCTTCACCAACAGTACATGTTGTTCATTAGTCAACATATAGTTGCAGTATAGAAAATATTTATCATATATAAGGACCATATTTTGAGTCATTTAGGAATATTTTGATAAGCTAAACATACTGAAGGGTGCTTCCTCTGCTGATTATTTTTCCCTTTGAGCTATTCTATTTTGTTAGGATGTAATTTTATGTTATATTAATTTTCAAATTCCTGAATTTAAATTTGTTGGGTTGAGTCCCTCACAGAAATGGAGTCATAAATTGGCTTGCTGAGTTCAAAATGTTTTAAATGAATTAATGTAATCCCCACACATGACTATATGAACATATTACATGTCATTTTCTGGTCATGACAAATGCATGGAAAAGCATGTATCATTTTTCCATGTAATATTTAGTATAAATTTTTCTCTTATAAAAAGTAAGGCTCAATGAAATTTTTATTCAAATGCATATTTTCTCATGGAAATTCAAAGCCTATGCATTATTCTCTGCTTTCTTGCAGTAATTATTTTGACATAGGATTGCTTAAAAAGATTTAAGGCATGAATATTTCCTTAGATGGTTGGGGTCAGGTTCACGTGTGGATGGTGTCTGCATTCATTATCTAATTGAGATGAAATACAAGTGTGAGATATAATAATAAGGACAGCCATATTTGTATGTTTAAAAAAAAGAGAGAGAGTCATTTTTCATCACAAATTAATTTTAGAATATTTAAAATTTGTCCTGACCTTGTAAACTAGGTTTATGGGTATAACCACTTTGATGCCTATTTATTAGAAACTGTGAATCTCGTTCAGTTTACCTCCCGAAACCAGAACTTGCCACCCTCACTCCTGGGTAAGAAGCCAAATTCCTAGGCTTTAGTGGCTCCTGGATAAGCCGACCCTATCTGGCCAGCAGTCTCACAAGAGAGCCTGCAAACACCTGCTTGTAGCCACTTGGCAGCTTCCCCACAAAAAATCAGGTGGAGACAGTGTGATGTGTACAGAAACAATCCTAGAGTTCTGGGATTTTACAAGACAGTTTGATAGAGCCTATCAAAATAAACTGTGAAAGTAAATAAAGACTAAGTTAAACACACCTGGAGAAACGGCATTAGAGCATATTTATGAAAAATAATTCTCCTTGAAGCCAATTCCCAGGGCTTTTCTGCCCCAGAATTATCTGAGACATTATTACAGTCTATAGGGATGTGCGTAAAGAGTATTATGGTAAAAATTTAGTGAAAACAGTCAGAGCCTGTGAGAAACTTCAACTGAATTGAAATACACGGAGGGATTAGGTCAGAGAAAGATAAATGTATCTTTAAGCAGTGTGTGCCTGAGAAATTATGTATGATCAGAAGTCTTCCCACAGCCCCACTTCTGACTAAATATCCTTAGCATGAAGAAAATTACAAACAGGTACACTGCAGTATTGGAAATGGAAATGTATTGTTCTGTGTTTCTTTACTTTCTTATACAGTCCTTTATAGTGTAAAAAAGAACTTTTGCAAATATTATTTCCTTTGATCATTACAACAAGCTGGTATGGTAGTTTAAAGATTTTTTTTTTTAAAAAAAGCAAAAAACAAAACCCCCAAAAAACAACAACACACAGACTCGGGGAAGCCAGGTTGTAGATTTACTTGAAAAACAGTGTCTTTGACCCCACTCACAAGCCCAGTCCCAGGCTGCTGTCAACAGAATGGAACTGGATAAAGTACATTGTCACAACAGAGGTGAACATGTGAGTGTGTGAGTTGAGCATGTGTGCATGTGTATGTGCACACATAAATCCACATGCATGTGTGTCTGACTGCTATTTTTTTTGTCTTCCTAAATAAACTCAAGAAGTTCCTGAATGAATATCAAAATACCTGTAACTATTTCTTTTCCTTTTAATTAAGAAGAATAAAAATACAAGCATCCAAAGAGCGTGCTGTGAAAGCTTAGACAGGAAAATGTGAGGGAAGAGAATAGAGCTGGAAGATGTGTAGAACACACCCAAGCAATCTACATTGCTCGAAGGTATCCGTAGGGACCTGTAAACCAAATGGAAGAAACACACGAAGAAAACCCCTCTGCATTGGGCCTGTTTTTATCAAAAACTGTTTTCCAAGGTCATGCTCCTCTTTAGGAATATTTCAGTATTAAAGCTCTGATTTCTCTATTATTTACAATAGTCATTGGCATTGAGTATGAATCTGTGTAGAAGCAACACGGTAGAGAGCCATTTATTACAAACTTTAAAGGTACCTGTATTTGCCACTAGATAGATCTACTTCAGTGTCCTTATGAGCATTTATAATCCAATCTTTTAAAATGAATCTAACTGTCTTTCTCCTCAAACTGAATTCTACTGCATCCTCTCTTTCAATAAATGGTAAAACCATTATGCAATCTCCCAAACTATCAACCTCGTTCCCTGCTCCTCACTCTCATCCGTGCTTCCCTTAGTCCCATTGATTTTATTTCCATGATATCCCACCAATAAGTGCCCTTTGCTCTCATCTCACTGCTGTTATTTTTGTTCATGTGAAAGGTAATGAGGGTCTAGATTTCTCACAGGAGCTTTCTTACTGCCCACAGGATAAAGTCCTAGCTCCTGAGCCTGGCATGCAAGGCTTTTGTCTTATGATCTAATCCCTGCCTCATTTTCTAAACCAGACCACTGAAAACTTAATTCCAGCCACACTGAACTTCTTGCAGTGTTGTCTCTTCATACTTTCACTCTTTTTGTTCATTCTGCATAAAATACCCTTGCCCTAATCCTGGCTGTCTCCCTCTAAGTATGTTTCAAAATTCAGCTCCTCTGTGAAACCTCCTCCCTTCTTACATAGTTAGCTGGCCTTCTATGTGTCAGTTACTCTTGCCATCATCATCATCATCATCATCATCACCATCAGATATTTTTGTCTAACTTTCTTTTCCGTTTACTAGTTTAAAAATTATGCATTCTATACATATTGTTCACTTTATTCACCTCTATCCCAAGTACCTAGCATATATAGCAAACAATAAGTATTTCTTAAATGAATGGTGAATAAATTTTAAAATTGCCAGGAAATTTAAAAAATATATTTACAGTGGCCTACTACCAACTTAATTGTTATTGTCCTAAAGCCCTAATATAAACTTATGTTTTTTAGGTATGGACAGTATCTACAGACAATAATTATTATATTAAACTGCACCCCACATAACTGCGGCAGGAACAGATTAAGACAGATCTTAAATTAAGAGCCCACATAGACAATAAACAAAAGATGATTTATGACAATGACAATAAAAGTTTTCAATCCATCCCATTCATCTAATTTACACTACCACTATTGGGCAACCCTTTAAACGCCTGGTTTAAAGACTCTACTGCAATCATTGTCATTACCACCTCTGTACCAGTCTGGAGTGCTGCCTCCTGTAAGCTGTGTAAGAATCAGTCCTGGGGTTTGTCCTAGCAAGTTGCCTAAATGACATCTGAACCAAGGAGCCAATGTTCTATTCACAAAATATATGTTGGGAGGAGGAAGATTCAAAATTACCTTTACTGGATGAGAAATGTCCTAGAAAAAAAAGAAAAAAAGAAATGTACAAATGACAGTCTCTTAAGGAATAAAAGTAAAAAAGTAGTTGTAAAATATCAAGATAATGTAGACACGGATGGAAACCACTTTTTAAAGAATGAGAAAAAAGTAAAGTTGAAGTGAGAGTTTTTTGTTTATTTTAGCAGTTCAGAAGCCTTTACATTATGACGTCCAATTTAAATCATTGGGCTCACTCTCAAGGACTGTGGAGACGGGAAGAAGTTTCAGAGAAGAATTATAAAGAATACTTAACACAAAGAAAGGTTAGAGAATTTTAGGCTGGAAAGAAATATCAAAATCATAGCAAGGGGATGACTAAGATTTCAGATATATTTAGAAATAAATATAAATGGCACACAAATACTCCGTATCAGTGATGAACGAAAAAGCGGAGAATATTGTCAAAATCAAAAAGGAAGACATTAGGCTTAGGAAAAGGAATCGCTTGACTTTGTGAGTGATAAATCTAAATGAGTACTGAGTGAGGTTATGAAAACTTCCAGGAAGGACTGAAAATTGTCTGTTTTAAAAGGTTTAGTTAGGCATTCAGTTTTCTGCAGGAAGGAAGATGCATATCATTTCTTGTGAATATTTCCAGTTCTATAATTAATGACATTATCTTATATTCATTATATATTTACATAATATCCTGTAAAATACCATACGCTCTACATTTACTTAATATTCTCAAGTTTCTCCTCTGGGGTAAAACATCACAGCAAGCTTAAACTTTCCTCACAGAAGGTATGTATGGCTGTGACTATTACTGTGTCCACCAGCCAGATCCTCCTCAATTTCTATGCAACTTCTAATAAATATGGAGCACCAAAAAAATACACAAGTCTTCAATAAGTGCCCAGGAGATGCCAAGTCAAAATAGGCAGATTACTCCATGACTTCTGCATGTCATACATCTATTAATACATCCTAGGATCATGTTCACACTTTTAATAACACCACTAGGCTGCTGACTCACATTCGGGCATGTTTCTACTTCCTTCATTCCTACATAATTATTCCCTTTCTTGTATCAGCCTGGTTTGTTTTTTTCCCTAATCTCATCCTGTTTAACTTGGCCAATTTCTCAATTTTCAAGGGTCTGTTGAATTGTTGTCCTGGCTTCCATGTATCAGTAACACTACCAAAATGAGGACTTTCTTCTCTAACTTTTAAATAATCAAAGGATAAGGAAGCTCAGAGGAAGCTCGGTATTTCTTTTCAATTATGTACAAGGCTCTCTGCTAGGTATTGGGGGTAAGACAAACATGGTTTCTGCTTCCTGATAGGTTACAGCCTATCAGAGATAGAGAGATAAGTAAACAGAAAACTACAACCCTCTCTGATAAGTGCTATGCTAGGAAGGGCAGACAGCAACAGGACAAAGGGAGACTTTGAGACAGGAAGAATTATGGGTTTAGGTGCTCTGGCTACATGCTACAATACCACCTGAACTCCAAAGAGAAGGATGCAGGAGAAGCAGAGGCTAACGGCTGAGAACTTGCACAAATATATCAATTAGCTCCTTTAATCCTCACAACAACCCTTCAGGGTAAGTATTATTATCCCAATTTGACAGATGAAGAAACTCAGCATTTAATGGGGTAAATACTTATCCGAAGGTAACACACCTCTAGCTAATAAGTAACAGAGCTGGATTTTCAATCCAGGTCTATATGATTCCAAAGTACACATATGACACCATGCTACCTTTCAAACATTCTACATGTTTCTGATTTATTAACAGAAATGCCACATGGGAAGAAATCTAAAATTTCAGAAGTCCAGATAATGTCTACCGCTTCCACTTTATGTGGCATTTATTCAAGGGATGACATCAAATTAATTTGACACAAGCTCATCCCAAACTTTTCTGGTAACTTCCTGACACTCTGAATTCAAGTGCCAACTACCTAATGATTTGCAAGTTATGTTTTCAGGGTCCAAAGATATAATAATCCATCCATAACTTCAAGAGCTGATATTTCTTCCAATTAAAAAGAAAAAAGGGTATCATATTTTTCCATCTTTGGGCATTCTTGTCTTTTGCAGAAAATATTTTACAGTTAATAATAGTGCAAAACACTCAACAATTTCAGAAGTAGCTTGAGTGTCTATTTAGGTGGTTCAGAGATAGTTGCTTCCTGTCATAAGCAGGTAGCTAATATTTAATATGTATTCAAATAGGAAAAGGAAACAATCCAGGAAATCAACCCAGCACATAGAATTGTTTAATAGATGATATCTGAAATTCTATGTTCAATTCCTCTTACTGTCATTCCTCCAATAAATACAATGTTAAAACTAATTCTTGCGATAGGTCACCCTGAAAAGGTCCTCAACACCTTGAGAATCACCAAGAGCAATAGTTTGTCCCCAGTCTGTACCTGACAGGGTATCCATTCTCCATCTGCCCATTTCTATAACTCCCCTTGGCTCCGGGAATGATCCAGTTACTATTAACACAACCATAACTGGCCCCCAGGATTGCCTTGATAAGATCATATTCTGACAGATTCCTAGAAACACCTACTTCCTCTCCTCAAAACCTACCAATATGGAGTGTAAATTGGTGCAACCACATTAGGAGAACCAATATTTACTAAAGCTTAACTTATATGTACCCTATGAACCAGCAACAGAAATGCCTACATATGTTCACACAAAGACATGCACCAGAATGTTTATAGTAGTGCAATTTGTAATGTCCAAAAGTGGAAACTATCCAAATGTCCGACTTCAGTGAATGAATAAATTGTTCTGTAGTCATACAATGGAATATTTTACAGCAAAGGGAATGAATACCTACAGCTAAATGCAATGATAGGGATGGGTCTCACAAACCTCGTGATGAGTGAAAGAAGCCAGACACCAAAGAATACATACTGTGTGATTCTATATACGTGAAGAACAAAAGAGGTAAAATTAATTTATTCTGTTGGAAATATAGATAATTGTTACCCTTAAGAAGGGGTGCTAACAGAAAGGCAAAATGAGATGGGCTTCTAAGATGCTGGTAATAGTCTCTTTCTTAACTGGGATGTTGGTTCATTGAGTGTGTGCAGTTTTGTGAAAATTAATTGCCTTATTTTTCTATATATGTACTATACACTTCAATAAAAAAGTTCTTAAAGCCTTCAAAGGCTTGAAATTTTAAATAGCTAATTTTTGGATAGATTAAAATGGACTGTATAAAATGTGACCTGTGAGGCAGAAAAAGTTTTGAGTAAGGATCTACATTCTAAACAATATAGACCCAAATGGCTATTCCAAAATGGACCTGGGTCCTGTGCTCCTATAGCTCATGAGATTCTCATGCCTCCCTACACATGGCCTCTAGTCTTCATTCTGGCTATAGCTCCCCAGTCCACTTTCTCTAATAATAAATAATATTTCACCTCTGCTCAAAGACTGCCCTCATTCTTCAACGACATGCCCAGGCCGATGGGCCTTAAAAGCAAGGCACTTTCCAACTTCCAATATTCTTCTCCTGGCCTCTAAACATCCTGCACTGATCACTGATCATGCAGTCACCTTCTTCTCTCTCCACGGCACTCTGGGGAATCATTCTTACAATGGCTTCTCTCTCTGACATCTTTAATTTGCCTCCTGTGGCAACTGAGAGTAGGGAAGCTGAGCTGCTTCACATACTGTGTTAAATTCAACCAAATGTCCACTCGACCTTGATGGCAGAAAATACTTTGTCCTTGTTTTCCCCATTTCCCAGTAGGGTCACCTCCCGCTTGCAGCTCATTTACACAGCTGAGTTGACTGACACACCTGGGCCCCCAAGATGGCCAAATGGCAACTGCTTCAGATTGCTAGCCCCTTCCACATCACTCAGAAGCCCCTCATCAGGCTGCTTGTCTGGGGTGATAAAATAATTTTATAATATAAAAAACAACTTATATCTTAAGAGAAGCCAACATAACTCTCACAAGGCACAGAAAGGCATGATTCTGACATTTAACAAGCACCTACTACGTGCAGGATTTTATGCTTGGAACTTTCCCATATGCTATTATCTTTAGTATTTACACAACCTTGTTACATAGATATTATAACCTCCCTTTTGCAGATGAAAAATTAGAGGCTTGGAGTTTAAATATATTGCCCCAAACCACACAACACATAAGATGCAGGGCAAGTCATTAAACCAGGCCTCAGCAAATGTTTTCTATAAAGATACAACAAATATTTTAGACTTTGTAAGTCATGTAAGGTCTCTGTCACATATTTTTCTTTGTTTCTTTGTTGGTTGGTTTGTTTTTACAACCCTTTAAAAACATAAAAACTATTTTTAACTCCTTGGCTGGATTTGGTCCAAAGATGGTAATTTGCAGACACTTGTTTTAAGAAGTTGGGGGGAAATATGTGATAAAATATGTGCTCTGGACTTTGGTCTAAGTTTAAATCCTAATTCCATCACTTGCTAGCTAACATTTATGAAGAGTTTACAAGACACCAGGAAACATTCTAGGTGTTTTGCATGTATTTATTTATTTAATTCTCACAACTCTGTGAGATAGTAGGTCCTACTACTCCCCCATTCTACAGATAAAGAAACTGAAGACCAGAGTGGTTAAATAACTTGCCCTAGTCTACCTACAGGAAATAAGTGGTATAGCCCAGGCTATCTAGCTACAAAGCTCATGTTTTTCACCACTATGTTAATATTATTAAAGTCAATAATAAACTACCTGATCAGGATAAATAATTGAATTGCATTTGTATGTAAAAGGAAACTTTTAATTTTCAATAATCCTTTTAGTCTTGCAAGAAAAGAACTTGAGGCTGTTGTAACTGTGACTGAAGCATCTAGACTCTAGAAGATGTCATTATGTCAGATTCTACAGGTTCGTGTGTAAAGCAGAACCCAGACAGGGTGATTTTTCCAAGGCAAAAGTATAGACTAGAGTCCAATTAACCAAGGTCAAAGGAGCCCAAAGTGTAAGTTGAGACTCAAAGTTTGACAGGTGGAGAACCAGGCAGGAAATAATTGGTAGGCATACAAATGGATAGGCAGTAGGTGTCAGAACCTGAAGCTAAGACATCAGGGTCCCGGTTTGGAGGCTAAGCCCTGGGAAATTTGAGATTCCTGTGTCCACTCTGAGTGAGTAGCAAGACGGACTCAGTGCTGAGCTGCAGAATCTTTGTATGAGTAAGGGTGGCTCTTTGCCCTAGTTCTGCACTGTGCTCAGGGATAAAAGGTAGGGCTCGTCCTAAAAGTCAAGGTCAGTTAAGTCTACCTACTGGAGTTAAAGATCTACAGAGATAGGGACCCAGGAAAATCCTTCAAATATGTAAGTCTTAAATATAGTTCTTTAAAATCCAAAATAACATTGCTATTTATGTTATTGCAATTAACCTGTTATCAGCCACAGATAAGTAATATAAAGTTAAAAAAAAAAAAAAAAGAAATTTAGAAAGGACACTGTAGTCCTGGGTGGTATGTGGCATTTGCCTACAATAGCCTGCTGTGATCTGGTCCTGAAAGGTCTCTCAGCCTGAGACCCTTTGCTTGCCACCATCCCCTTTACAGTCTTCATCACGGAGCTTATATTTTCCATACTTTATCTTATTTTTTGCTTTGTCACACTCATCATTCTTTTTAATTATACATATTTTTAGAGTGCTGTGTGTTTTCCGTTTTCTAATTGGACTGTAATCTCCATGAAAGCAGAGACCATATCTATTTAGTTCATCACAGTATCTCTACCTGGTGCCTAGTTTAATAAATTTGCCCTTGATAATTATCCATTATGAATAAACTTCTATTGGAATGTCACTGAAATGCCTAAATATTATTTCTCTTCAGAGAAAGAACAAAAACTTCCTGAAGCCGAGAAATATGTACTACAAATACAAATTATCTGTCAGTCTTATGTAACAATACCAGGAAAATCATAAGACATGGGATAAATAGGGAATCATCATGTTATTTATACCAAAATGTGCCCACAAGGTCCCCAGGACAGAGAAGGGACTATATAAATAACAAAAAGATTCTGCTGGTAAACAAATAGCAAGAATATTTCTGCCTTTCACACAGTAAACATTATGCTTCTTTCTTTTGCTCACTGATGAAAAAATTTACCAAAGCAATCAGTCCTGTTTTTCCCCTTCTATTTTTTGACTTGAGATGGCTGTAATTTACTAAGTAAACTACCTGGCATCCTTGGAGTACTCAAAGTCCATGCTGTCTATCACCACTCAAATAGCAAGGGCATCTTTGGCATTCCAAATGCATATAAAGTAATCAATATAGAAAAGAACAAATTAATCGAAAGTTATGTAATCTTACACTCTGAAAAGAACCTGATTAAATCTCCATCCTTTGTAGCTATTGCTAATCTAGGATAGTGCTGGTGTTTACAGTCTTTTGTGATTTGACCTCAGGTGACCCAAGGATAGTTTAATTGCTTATCAAATGTAATTTTACGAATGAGATAAAGATATTGTGAATGTATATAAAACACCTTTGAAATACAGAGAGCCTTTCAAGATGGGATTTTTAGTTTGCCTGCTACTCTTTCTTTAGAGTCTAATTGATTTTCTTGACATCTCTTTAGCCTGGCAAACTGCCTACCTAAGTACTTTATCTGACCTTCAGGCTGTTTGCCAGGTATTGATCCAATACCTACAATGGCTATGTTGTACCAGCTCTTCCAACTTTGATAAGGGCTAATGTACTAGCGCCAGGCAGACAGGAAGTCAATGGTCTCAAAATTTCTCTCAACCTCTTCTATCTGTATCTTCCTTTCTTCTTACGCAAGAATTTCAAGTTCTATCAAAATCAGATCTGAAGCAAATCAGATGGATATCTGGGCCTAATTTATCTTCTAGGAATTTTTTAAAAACACGTTGTTTTCTGGGGGACAATAAATGAAAATGTTTAGAAATATAAGATTTCTTGTTGAAGTTAAAATAATGTTATTAGTTGATAGGTTTCCTTTTTTTTTTTTTAAGGTTTTATTTATTTTTGACAGAGAGAGAAAGTGTACAAGCAGGGGAAGCAGCAGGCAGAGGGAGAGGGAGAAGCAGGCTCAGCAGGGAGCCTGACGTTGGGCTTGATCCCAGGACTGTGCCAGCATAGAGTGTGCAGGTATCTAAAGGCTAGATCCCAGGACTGTGGGATCATGACCCGAGCCTAAGGCAGACACCCAACTGTCTGAGCCACCCAGGCACCCTGATAGGTTTCCTTTTTAAAGAAAAGTAAAACTAAATATGACTTATGGAGATGTTTAGGGCGGATTTAGACAAACTACATTGCATACAGTGAAAAGAAACCAGCTAGTAAAGGGTCTTGAAATATTGTCATAAATGAAACAATAAAAGAAAACGGGATTTTAGTTAACCTAAAGACTAGCTTAATTGAGGAGAGCAATGTGATAGCTCTATGAGATTAATATCTAGAAGTTAACGTGACTGTAAGTATTAGTTTGTAGATATATCTCATGTTTTTCAAGTTTGCCTTGACAATTTTAGGAAGGCATTTTCATTAGACAAATGGCCCCAGGTAGGCTAGGGAGATCCTCTCCAACAGAACACCTTAATTACTCAGCCCAGGATGGAATCTTTAGAGATGGAGAAAACAAAGGACCTGAATTTAGCATCACTGAAATAAGCCCTTTGGAAAACAGAGAACCTCATTGAGAATATATTTTGTGTTTTAAGATAATTTGAGATAGATAAAATTGACTGCTTCCCCTGTACAGATCTGCTACCGATATGCTTGGCCCTCTGTTAACTAATTTCAAAAAAACAGTTGGAAGAATCTAGAGAACTCATAATGCCTTTGCGTGGAGAAAAAACAGTGTTGTCTGATCTATGTCCTTTTGTAGCTTAAAATAGAGGAAAAGCCATGATAAATGTACTTCTAAGTTGCCAACCTGAGGGAAGCAATTAATACTTAGAATAAACAAAAAATGCACATTCATCATCATATGCCACTTTGGGCAATCTACATTCCAAAAAAATCATTCCAAGCATCTGGGTACAGTCTTGAGTTGATGACTGGCCATGGTGGGAAAAGGGCAGAGAGCCGCACAGAGTGGACTTAGGTGGGAAAACTGCAGAGGGTTCTGCAGGGGTGGCTGTGGGTGGAAGACACCCCACAAAGCAGGCATGGGTGGGAGAGGTGCTCAAGATCCCAAGGGCTGGCTAAAAGTGGAAATGGTGCAGAGGATTTCTCAGGACTAATGTGCATAAACCCAATGAAGCGGTGCAGAAAAAGGATCTACCTGGATTATTTTTAATCTCCACCCATACTAATCAAGAGCCACTGAAAACTTAGAGAAGCAGCAGTGGAGCAAGCTGCATGAAGGCCCAGAAATACCTTTAGATACCTGCACACTCTATGCTGGCACAGGCTGCAGATATTGACAGTTCGGAACAAGAAAACTAGCCAAATCCATGACTTCTGCAGAGGAAATGTTGACTAGAGCAGTCCCGAATGAGAGGTGATGATTACTCCAGGTTGTTTTGTCAATTATCAGTTAAATCAGTCCTGTTATTGTGATTACAATGGTGTTTGTCTCCAGCAGCTGGAGGCAAAAGACCTTGAAAACAAGGAGAGGAAATCAACTGAAATTTGGCATGAAAAAAATAGTTCAGAAAAATACACCTGGGGAATAAATATTATGAAGTGGTGGAAGCTCTGAAAATGCCCTGCAGCCAGGAGGGCCAGGAAGGGTGGCCAGTGTGACAGGAATGTGTGCACGGCAGAGAAACAAAATGTTGTTACTTCAAGCCATGTGGCTCATGGGGATGAGGCAAAGACTTCATTTACCTTTTCTAGGAAGGGTCTGTGGGATCAGATCTAAGATGCTATTTATGGATTTACATTAAAAAAAAAAAAAAGACAGGAAAAATGGAGAAGTAGAAGTTCAGTTAAATGACAATCAAAAAATGAAAAAAAATTGTCAAGTCTCAGTCAGAAAAGAAGGGGAAGGAAAGGTGGGGTCCAAAAGCTAAATTAAAAATGGGGAAAGAGGTTAAAATATTATATTTATAAGGCTGCCTCTCAAGGAAGTGCAAAAATCACTTCATCTCTTTGGGCTTCAAGTTTCCTCAATTGTACAGGGAGGGTTATGAATGACATGATTGCTAAGGCCTCCTTCTAGTGCCAAGTATCTATGCCTCAAAGCAGGTTTTAAAATTTGGCTTCTTCTAAACGTGCCTCTAGCCTCACTTTGGGAAATTCTCTGAAATATAACCTGTTTCACTCAGTTGGCCCCGTTCCTCACATCCCCAAAAGGTCATCTACCTATGCTACCTGCTTGTGAATAGCACATTTGCCTTGTTTTTAACTGAGGGCATGAAGATGGCAGAGAGGAAGCTGGAAATGAGAAGCCCTGGCTTCCGGTTCTGGCTCTCCTGCACGGATGCAGGATGTTGCTCTTACTCTAAAGAGATGGACCAGACTAAGTTATCACTGAGGTTTTCTCCAGCTCTACTCACCTGTCTCTCTCTACTTGTCAGGCCTTTGAGTGAGTTCTCATTAGTTAGACGTCTCTTCACAAGGAGAGGTCAAGCACCAACTAGAAAAAGGACCAGGTCTGCTGCATTCCAATTCTCCACTTAATCCATTCACATAAACTACAACTAAGATATCACAGTTAGAGGTCAGAAAGTGTATGACACAAAAGAAAATTGTAATGAAATACTAAAAGGCAAAGAACTTCCCAGAGAAGTGACTCACTCTGTTAGAAACCAGTCTCCAGAGGAACCTGGAGGAAGAGTCACTCCTCTCAGAGACACTCGTGATGAGATTTGAAAGAAGTCTGAGAGAATAGGCAATGATTGAGCATACACCCCCAGCACTCAGAGGAGCTGACCCCACACATTTCTTATGTCTGATGTCCATGGCAGTCATCTCTGGCTAGTGGTAACTTAGAGACTGCCAGAGACATCCTCTGCATCTCCACCTCTAAGTTCTCCAGCTTTCCATTTCCCCCATGTCAGCCTGCACTCTGCAGGCCACTCGGCCCCCAGCATTCCAGTCAGGTGTCCTGTCAGGCGACACTGGTTTATTCGAGGTCACACTGGCAGCTGAGCCCAAGAGCCTGCTGCCTGTGCTGTTAACCTTGCCAAGTTGAGCTGCATCTATTTTTTTTCTTCAATCATTCCTAGAAATATCAATTCTGGAAAACTCTGTTTTCCCACAGAAGGTTTTGGCAGCCAATCTTCAGCAATTACCTCATTCTCTGCTCTGCTGCCATCTGAAACGGTGTACCAGGAAAAACTGTGCACCTGTAGGGGGAACAAATGCAACAGAGGGTGAAGGATTGGATCTCCTCTTCCTCCTGACACGGTTCCATAGGAAAGGTCTTTGTGGAGTTATAGAATATTCTTGCTGCAAGAGGCCTGAAATTCCTCCTACCCCAAATCTATCATTTCTTACACAAGGAAACGGAGGCTGGGCAGAGGCATAATAATTAAAATATTTGGAAACATATAAATAAATAGACAAATGAGTGAATGAATGAATAAATGAATGGGAGAGGGAGAAATTCAGAAATTGAAGGAGAACAAAACATGTATTGTGCAGCACAATATAAGGCCAGAGGAAGAAGGAGAGATAAGAGATCTCTGTCACTAAGTGTCTTAGCTTGTTTGGGCTGCTCTAACAGAATACATTAGACTAGGCAGCTTATAAACAACAGAAATGTATTTCTCACAGTTCTGGAGGCTGGGAAGTCCAAGACCAAGGTGCCGTCAGATTGGGTGTCTAGTGAGAACTCACTTCGCAGTTCATAGATGGCATCTTGCTGTGTCCTCACATGGCAGAAGGAGTGAGTGAGCTCTGTGGGGTCTCTAGTATAAGGGCACTAATTCCACTCATGAGGGCTCTACCTTTATGACCTAATACCTCCGAAAGGCCCTACTTCCTAATATAATCACATTAGGGCTTAGGATTGCAATGTATGAATATTTAGGGGGACACAAACATTCAGTCCATAACACCAAGTAAGCCTTCAGTCCACTCCTCTCTTGTACCAATCAGGTCAAAGTGTAGCCACGAGTCATCATACTTTAGTTTTGATCTAGGCAGCATCTTGTAGAAAGAAGCTATTCATGCTCTTCTATAATATGGAGAATTAATCATTAAGTGAGAGCTAGAGAGAGCCTTGGGAAGCATATGTTCACATCTTCATGTTTTAGAGATGAGAGAGTAAGACTTGAAAAAAGTAAAATGGCTTTCTCAGAATATCCAACGCCCATGGGATAGTCACAAAAAGAAAAGCAATACAGACAGACCTGGATCTAATTGTCCTTGAACAATTTTTTTTCCTACTGAATTAAGTCCAAGACATGTGCGTGCACACATGCATACCTGTGCCTCCATACCTACCGCAGGTATAAAGAGTTACTAAATATACTACTTCAACAGCTGGGATTTTATAAGTTGACTTTTCACAAGGTGTTTATGGCTTCTTAAAATGTGTTTGGCTCTCTTTTTTCTTCTTTTTGAGATTTAAAAAAATTAACATAGAACTTAAACATAAGCCTGAATTGGTCAAGACATTTACCGTTACTTGTATTATACTGTCAAATCCAAATCATGGGCAGTGAATTCAAGCTTGGCTTAGTGTGATGCCAAATCACCCCACTCTGGCCAATAGCATTCAAATAAGGTCATCAGAAGCCGAAGTGGCTACTTTGACTTCCTGCTAAGTTGCCAGTGGGTGTCTATCTCCGCACCTGATTAGAGAGAATTCCCTCTGAATTCAGTGGGAACTAAGAACTGAGGCCAGTTAGTAGAAACAAAGAACTAGATTCTGCTAGGGGATCTGGAAGTTGGTAAAGCAGCACCATTTTCACTGTTATTCACTCATCTTCTTCCTCTGGTATCCCCTCAGCTCATCTTCAATACAAACACTCACTGCCATAGGAATGTGCTAGAAACTGAGTTGGACACTATGCTGGAGACCTCCTTCAAGGGGTTGACAATCTGATGAGAACCAAGACTTGTACACAAAAAGCTAAATAATTATACAGCTAGAATAACCTGAGTGCCAAATAAGTAAGTAAAGCAATAATAATTATGGAGTTCAGAGAAGATCATTGTGGTAAACTACAATAGAGTAAGAGGCCTTTCTTTGCAAGGATTTATATCCTTTTCCACATTTGATTCTTAAGTTGTATTATTTAAGGCAGGTTTATGGTCTACCCTCATTATAATGAAAAAGGAGGAAGTAGAAGAATCTAGCACAAAGAGTAGGAATTTGAATTTTTTTTTTTTAAAGATTTTATATATTTACTTGACAGAGAGAGACAGCAAGAGAGGGAACACAAGCAGGGGGAGTGGGAAAGGGAGAAGCAGGCTTCCCGCGGAGCAGGGAGCCCGACGCAGGGCTGGATCCCAGGACCCTGGGATCATGACCTGAGCTGAAGGCCCATGCCCAACAACTGAGCCACCCAGGCACCCCAGGAATTTGAATTCTAAAGCTCGAGTTGAGTACCTACTATGTGGCAAGCACATAAAAAGAGAAATGAAATATAATACATGGTGAAGTAACTGAACTTCACCCTAAGAGTTAAGTTACAGTTAAAAGGCAAGTATGTATGACTCATATGGGATCCTTGGATGGTTCCCAATGATGCCATAGGCAAACTTGAGCAGGTGGAGACCCGTGAGGAGAACAGTGAGAAAGAACGTGGCTACCCCCAAAGAAGTAGAACAGAGCCCTGTAATAAGATATTGTAAATTGTAGGGGCTAGAGATGTAGGCAGATCAGAGTAGACAACTAAGACTAAGAAGGGTATAAGTGGTGGTTGGGATGAGATGTTATCTAAGAGCTGTTATCTAAGGAATCCAGAGGGGTTACACAAGGATGAGAAAGATGTAAATGAAATAGGACCAGGAAGGAAGAAGGAGATATGCTCTTTCCCAGACCAGACGCCACAGTGTCAGACCAGGGCTCCATAAAATCTCCTTTTTATCTTCATTTGTTCTCCATATGGTGGGGACATCATCTCCTTCCCAAGGGGAAAAATAGGTGCAGGAATCTGACACCACGCCACAAATGAGACTTTGGAGTAAATTATCTAACAGCTTGTGCCCCAGAATTTCCCTCTGTGACCTGAAGGTAAACATGATAAACAGAGTCAACCCTCAGAAATCATGGAGGCCAACAGTATGAGTGTATATAAGTGTACATAATTCCAATAATTTCTTCTCAGTAAGTTCCATTTATTCAAAATGAAATAACTGAATTTAAATCTTATATTAAAGTAGTATTTATTTACAAAAAAAGGAAACATTTCCATAGTCAGATCTTGAAGGAAGATTTAGCAATAACAGGGCAATGAGTTGTAGAGCTAACATATCATGCCTAGGAATTGTGATAGCTCAGTCCCCATGAGTCTCAATTAGCTAAAAGATTAGTCCTTGCTCAGCATGTATAGATGATTCATTTTTATTTAACAATAACTAACTGTATCTCTGGGTTATGCGATTTATCAAAATGACTATATTCTAAGCCAAAGGATGAAAAGCAACAAAAATATTAAAGGAGTATCTGGGTGTGGTATGTTTTCATGTTTCCTCTCACCCTTAAACCAAAATGTGTTTCTTGGAAAAGTGTGTTATCCAGTTGTTCAATGATGCAAAACTTTCCACTGTCCCTTAGCCCATTGTTTGCATTGCTAGGTCCTAGAGGCAACACAGAAAAAGGAATGAAGTGGGATCTGCAGCTAGCCAGCCCTTTAGTCAAATCCTGGCTGTGTCACTTAGTTGTAAGCATTAATGTTAATAATTATTGAGTTCCTATAAAATCCTAGTCCTGGGCAAATTGCTTTACCTGTATTGTGTCATAACTCCATGAGATAATTACTATTCTTGTGCCCATTTTACAGATGAGAAAACTGAGACATAGAAAGTTTAGTAACTTGGCCAAGGTCGCAATAAGTGGTAGAGCTAAGATTTGGTCCTATACCTATGATATGTCTCTTAACCTTTACACTACCTCTCTTTCTTGGACTTAGATTCTGGGCAACTTAACTTCTCTGGGCCTCAGTTTCTTTACCAATAATACGTAGAACATACTATCTATCTTGCAAATTGATGAAAAAATTAAATGAGATGATAATGTAGAGTGTTTAGTGTAGTTCCTGGCCCATAATAGGTAGTCATTAAATGGCAACTATATTTGATAGATGGTTGTTCTTAGAATCTCTTAAGATTTCCTTGATAAAATGGTTACTTCTTAGGTTGTATAGCTACACTTTCATGAATAAGAATAAACTTGTTAGTAGTAGCCTTTCATTAATAGGAGAATCATAACTCCCATTAACTTCTTTTACCTATGTATTTTGAGAACAAAGTCAAATGCTTAAGAGAGCACTAATCAGGACTAGATTTTAGTCAGAGACTGCAAAAAAAAAAAAAAAAAAAAGCCAAAAGTGTGTTAAATGAAACTTGACCTCAACTTTCAATCATCTAAATAACCAAAAAGGCTTATATTGACCCTGAAACACCTTTTTACTCACTAGTAATATGAGCCCTCTCACACATGTGAACTGGCTGGTTATTGGACTAACTTTCCTGTAAGAGACACTGCTCTTGCCTACTCAACAGCAGTTGCCAAACCCCCACACCCTGCGCCTTTTCCCTTCCTTCTTCCTTGCTAACAGAACCCAGATTTTATTCCAGGAATCCAAGGTCATAGGCTCCAAAGAGGTGAGGACCCTCCCAACCTGAGGGGGTGACTCATGACTAAACTAATGGTGGTATTTCCATCCCCCTTGCCAGTGATTGGTTTAACAATGAACTTGCGCTAGAATGCTGGATAGGAAGTCTAATGGGGCACTCTGGAAAAACGATTTCAATTTTGGAAATAAACATTGAAGTAGAAATTTTCCTCTTTGCACTTGTATGTGATAATTGGAACTACAGTGGCTAGCTTGAGATCTTAAGGGGAACCAAGCTAGAAGATAAGAAAATATGCTGAGGATGTCAGAACAGATGGATGGAGAGAACCTGAGTCCTTGATGAGCAAACAAAGATATTAATTAACCTTGAACGTGCCCTAAAGGAAGCCCTCCAGACTTCTTGTTAGTGAACTACTTAATCTACTCATTGTTTAAACCATTTTGAGTTGGGTCTTCTGTTATCCAAAGCTGAATGCATTTTTGATATCCAAACCCAGAAAAACAGGTCTTGGTTAAGCCTCGAAAGTTCAAAATAACAAAATAGTCCGACATTCATTCTTGATTCTGATTCCTACCAAAGGCATTTGATTACAGGGAGAAGGAGAAACAGCAAAGTAGTATTAAAAGAAACATACAAACAAAATGGGAAGACCTGAGGAACTGGGAGAAATCCTCAGGTCCTGACCATTGTCCAGATACTGACTATTCCTTTCCATGCTCATTCTACTTCTTTTGACTAGCTACTAGTCCACATCAATTTGCTTATTCTAAGTCTCCTTATAGATGTCCCCAGAATGTTTCAAAAAGACCTCTGATTCTTTTACATTGCTGGGAAAAGTTACTTCCAAACTAGAAAACTATGTCCTTGTTGAAACGTGTTCTCTCTCACCCTATACACAAACATAAAGTGCCACCTCCAACTGGCTACCACTGAGCTTTTACAGGACTGGAAATGTCTGGAAAGTAAAGCAGTCTGATTGGAATAGGGTTGGATGAGCCCATGAACCACTGTCTCTTTGATTATGTTGACCATCAGCAATAGAGTGTTCTCTGAGTGGGCACAGCCATGGAGAGTGAAGTACAGGAGCTTCTTAGAGCCACTAAATAAAAAACAGAGACTGGCAGTAACAGCTTCCCTTTATCAGGGGCGATTGGATGGTTGTCATGAGCAGCTGTTCTCTTCCACTACTGACAGGCAGCGGGATTATATGTGGGAACAAAATTCCCCACAGTACAGTTTGGGAGCATAAAAACACACTATGGAAGGACATTATAAAAATCTTCCCTGGAGACTTTATATTGTTTTCTCATCAAACCCTCAATATGAAATGAAGATGTATATATATATATGTGTATATATATACATACACACACACACACACACACACACACACATATACACATAATATATACATAGAGAGAGACTGAGAGAAAGAAAAAGAGATTGATTTTACATGTAAAATGAAGGGGTGATACTTAAATACAGTCCTGCAGTGGAGACAATTTATTCTCCAGTGCTATTAATCTGTGATACGCTATATCCTGAGGACACATTCCACCCCCACCTCACCAGTGATCATTGTCATCATGAATTATTCTTGCACACTGGCTAGTCAATTCCTTTCCTCACAGCCCTGACTAAAGAACTCTCCCAGTAATTTCAACTGCACTTCTTCCTTACCACGGAGTCTCATATCCTCTTTGTTTCCCTAGGTCTCCGATTTCATCCTCTCCCCTCTCGTCTTAATCCACATTCTTTGTGAGGCACTGCTGGCTGAGCACTGCACAATAGGCCTTGTCTTACCCTATTTACCATGCCCGTTAAATCTATTAGTCGCAGTACACCATCAACTTTTAAAAGTGCCCCTTTCACAGGCCCCCCTCTTACCTGTTCTAATGACACTGTTCCCTCTCCCATTGCCCTTTGAACACTCATGTCCTTAAGCTCCAATTTCACTTTGCTTTTGATAATGACAAGATGGCTTCGCTTTCTAATCTTACTCGGGAGCCTACCAGAGAATGCCCTTCCAGCAGCAGCCACAGGAGATACCTATTGACCGCTCTTCTTGCCTCTCCTTCCCGCAAGGTCCCAGGGATGCTGTTGGTACTTGTCCAGTTGAAGCTAGCTCCCAAAGACAGTTTTAACTGATCATTCTCGTTGACCCAGGAACATGGATATTCTGAATGACTTAGAGACCTTTCCCTCTTCCCCTTTCCTCCTAAGCATTCTGGTCAGATGTTCAGCTTCCATTCATTCCTTCAAATATGTACTTAACAGAGTGTATTTCTACTGCCAGGCTCTGGGCTAGGTATTAGGGAGAGAAGAAAAATGAGATCCAGCCCCTCCTGCAAGGAGATTTCCATCTGGGTGGAGGGGAGGGGCCAACCAACAACTAGAGTACAATGGGCTGATTGCTTTATCCAGGCCAGAGGGAATCCAATCATTCCAATGCTTCTGTTTTGTTGCTGTACTAAAAATAAGGGGAGTCTGTGCAGAGCAGGGTCAAAGTGGACTGCATCAAAATAAAATGGACCTTGGTTCATAATCTGGCTCAGCCACAAGTTTGAATAGCCTGAGGCAATCACGTGCAGCTAGGACAGAGCCTCAGACTCTTCGGCCCCTCAGGTGAGTAACTGTAGCACCTACCTCTCAGGGGCTACTGAAAGGATGAAATGAAACAACACCTGGGGAGGTTGCTAGCCTAGCACTTGACACTCCATAAATGTTCACTGGGGTGCTCACACTTTTCATATTTCCCAGAAACCCTCTGATTTCTGAGGCCCAGTATCCCTCCCTGTTTCCCCTGGTGCCCTACAATTGGTGATTTTTCTCATGAGTTTGTTTAAATAAATGTATGAGCCGGATCAGCTTCAACTCCACCTGGGTTGAGGCAGCTCAGTTAATTTTCCACCAGCACCTTACCTCCAGAGTACATGCTACCAATGAGACTTTAGGCACAGGGAAATTAGCTTAGAGGCTCTTCTAGGAATTTATTCATGTCATAAAGTGGAGCTGGATTTATTACTAGTGTTAGTCTTTACTCAAGGGGAGCCAAGGACCGGATCAGCAAGGGGTATGGGGTGGGGGTTGGGTCAGGTCCAGGTCAGGATAAAGCCCTATTAACAGGCTTTCTATGTAGTCTCTCATTTGGGCTACCTGAGCAGAAAAGGCCTTAAACCCATCTCCTGCTGCATTTTATTGTGACAGAAGACTCCCCACTTTTATCCCAAGGGAGGTGACACAAGACTCCCCACTTTTATCCCAAGGGAAGGTGCTCTCATAAAAATCCTCTTCACATATTACCACCCTAATGATTGCACACTATCAACTGAAGGGCAGTGAAAAATGATTATTGAGCCATGTACAGACCATCCCAGCATTTTTAATTATAGATCATACAAGAAAAATATAACTTTTTTTGTTTTGTCTGTATTCAAGATAATCTTATCAGGATTGTCAAGAAAGAATAATACTGCAGTCAAAGAATAGTCAGTGCCCCTTCAGGCACTTTTCAGAATTCAGAGTGTTGGCATTTATTTAAAAAGCAAATACAGAAGAAATGCATAACTTAGAGAGCTCAGGTGCTAAATTAGCAGAGGCTGAGGAAAAGAATGAGTCAGGGAAATAGGGAAATGCTTCTCCACAATGCAACCTAGCCTTTAGCCCCAACTTTTCCAACTTTTGTCAATGCGCTGAAGTCTGGTGTTGATGTTCAAATCATCTGACAACTTGTAACTCAACCATAAGCAGTTAGACATAAGCTACAAGTGTCTATTTTTACACACCAGCAGCAATTCCCTCAGGAAACCCAGCCTTCCTTTCAGCCCGCTCTTCTGTCATCCCGAGAACCATTCCCTCCTATGGATGTTCCATTCTCTCGTTGGATGCCTTTAGAAAGTTGCCTTCCAGTTCCTAATTACCTCAAGCAGCTGCCTAATGCAGCTTCCAGGCACAAACCACTGTGGAGTATCCATTTTAACACTCAGCACTATCACTGACTGGTGTTGAGAGAGAGGGATTGCTTCTGTGCCTGTCAGGAAAACAACAGTTGTTGTATTCATTGGCCTCCCAGGAAACTGGGATGCCTTGCCATTGTGCACGGGATTTTCCCCCAGGGGCTCCGGCTGATGAGCCATCAGGCAAACCAAAGAGGAATGGCTTTATTTTGCCCTCTGCTCTCCTTGGCAGGGGTTACATCATTTGCTCAAGTACCATCATAAACATGCCTATATAGACACTGCCTACAGAAAACATTTTATAAGCCAAAAGCAGTTATGACAAACCCCATCATTAAGACAATGTTCTATAGGTAACACAGCACAGTGCCCAACTCCCCGGCCAGCTTACTTATTTCAGGAATGATTCCAATTACAAAAGGCAGTCAGTAAAGACTTGTGGATTAATTGATTCCTTGATTGGTCTGGAATCCATCTATCAAATACTCTGAAATCTGCATTTTGATACAAGAGGGTGGGGTTTTCACAGCAATGGCATTTTCTGCCAGGGCATTAGCCTGCCCACATTTTATAAAAAGGAAGGTACTATTACTGAGGCTCCTTTGTTTCTTCACAAGCAATAGAAAAGCTGCAAAGAAGGAGAAGGAGGAAGAGGAGGAAGAGGGGGAGGGGGTAGGAGGAGGAGAGGGGGAAGGAGAAGAAGAAAAAAGGAGAGAAGAAAAAAAAGAAAGGAAGGAAGGAAGGAAGGAAGGAAGGAAAAGAAAAGAGAAAAGAGCAAAGCAAAGAAAGGAAAAGAAAAGGAAAGGAAAGAAAAAAGAAAAGAAAAGGAAAAAGAAATTAAGACAGGAAAGGGAAGATGTTCTTATGGGATTTTATTTTTATTATTAAAGAAAACGACATTTTGCCTGTGTTGTTGGTGGCAGTTTATACCTGAGTGCTATTTAATTTGAGACTTGTTTTCATAGTGGCCAACAATTAATTGCTAGTATTCCAAACTCACTATTCAGCCATATCTTCCTTTCTTTTCACTAATGGTTTCAGTAAACAATTCAGGGTCAGGAGAAAGTGTTGAAAGAGCAGGGGTCTTTAATGAGAATAAACATGCAAAATGAGTTCCTAATTTGAGAAGATATGTCTGTTGGATGCTACCCTTTCTCCCTTAAGGCATCTGTTAGGACCAACCTTCCAACATTGAGTTCCCCCAATACTGAGCCCACTCTGCCTGGTAATCGGGGTAACTTCCACATTGCGACATTTTCCAGAAAAGGAGACCCAGAGAGTCCTGCCTTCCCTAGGAAGCACCCACATTGACTTGGCATCACAGAATAGATAGATTTGCTTTGGGAAAAACTGGCCAACACTTGATTCCCTGACACTCATCTTTTGCATGAATTCCTTAGGATGACACAAACAAAAAAAAAGTTCCTACGAGTTTGTTACATCAAAGAGGTAGAAGGCATATTGAACACGTTGCTGCAGAATCTGAGTTTGAGGCCTGGTGTCTCCAATTAAGATATTTAATCTCGGGGCGCCTGGGTGGCTCAGTCGTTGAGCGTCTGCCTTTGGCTCGGGTCGTGGTCCCGGGGTCCTGGGATCGAGCCCCACATCGGGCTCCCTGCTTGGCGGGAAGCCTGCTTCTCCCTCTCCCACTCCCCCTGCTTGTGTTCCCTCTCTCGCTGTGTCTCTCTCTGTCAAAAAAAAAAAAAAAAAAAGATACTTAATCTTCCCGAGACTCAGGGTTCTTGTCTATAAAATTAGGGACAGAAACTAGCATGCCCCATGTCCCCTTTAGTGCTTCTCTATGATTCCTCACTCTAAGACACCACAGATGGTGTGGCCAAGGAGGGCAGTGGAGAGGGTAAGAAGGGGGTAAGAGAGCATGTGATGCCACAGTTACTGAGCATCTTCCAGGATGTCATTTTTTTTTCTTCATTAATCTTTTATGTGATTTTCACCAAAGGAATGGAATGATTCACAGGAAAATAGGATTCTACACACTTTAATATGTAGTAGGAGACCAGTTACGTGACTGAGGAGCCCAATTGTGTTTTCAAGAGGCCCCCAGTCATAACAGGACTAGCTCTCCTTTCTGAGGAAGGATGGAATTACCCACAGATACCTCTAAAATGCATACTTCGGGTGTTCTTCCCGGAGTGCTGACGGATTTGTGATACGGTCTTCTGTTGTGACCAATGATGTGTATCTGAGAAATACCTGTCCAGGGCTGGAGCAGACTGCTACAGCCTAAGCACAACTACATGCTGCAGCACTGGCTGAGGCCTCATTAGCAGTGAACCCTCCCCAGGGCAGAGGACCCTGCAAATTAAAAAGACAAGGGGGGAAGGGATGGCAGTAAGAGGGACGGAGAGAGAGGAGAAAGAGATAAAGACAGATACAGGAGGGAGAAAGAAAAGCTAGGGGGTGGGGAGCAGGTCATTTTGCTACTTAAAGAAGAAAGATTAAGGAAGTGCCTTCCTTATACATTTATCTATTAAATTCTATTTTTACTTTTAGATTTGTTCATTTTTCTGTCCACATATAATCCCCTGCTTTGTATCCTATCTTTTCTCCCAGTGAGGCAAGGCAAACAGTGTCTTAGAGTTTTCATTGTTGTTTGTAATAGCTACTAAGGCTTTTCACCAAATTCCAGAGTTTCTATTAGGCCCAGGGTGAGATTGCACTTCCTTGTCCCCTTGAAATTGGTCAGAGATGTGTGATTTATTTTGCCAATGGAATGTGAGCAAATATAATGTGTATTGCTCCAGGGCAAAAACCACTAAGAAGCAGGTACTTTTTTTGCAGGCTTCCTTCCTCCACCAATGAAACCATTGAATCTCCAGTCTTTGGAGGTTCCATCAACCTGGCTCCAGATTAAGAAAACCTGAAACAGAGTCCCCAGCTGCCCACAGTGGACATGTGTTGTAAGCAAGAAATTGAACGTTGTTGTTTTGAGTCACTAAGACTTGGAGGTTCTTCTTCTTGCAACATAACCTAGTCTAACCTGACTGATGCATTGTTATTACTGGTTATGATTAGTTTAAGTCTGTCAGCCACTGTTGTTTATAGTGCAATTTTGCAAAACACAGAATTTCTAACATTTAAATAAATAAATAAATAAATAAGGTTTTTCCAAGACTGGGTTCTGTTCACAAGGAGTTTTTAGGATCTTTTGCTGAGTGTGGAGTTCACCAGTTGCAGTTTTATCTAAACAGAATTTTCTGTATATTTATAGCACACTAGGTCTGAGAGGAAATGTTGATTGGAAAAAATAGAGAAATACTTTTGCCATCATCGTAGACATTTTTCAGGGATTACTATTAGTGAATAATTTTATGAGTATATAACAGCTGTAAACTTGTCAGAAATATACTCTAGAAAAATAAAATTATTGTTGTCATGATTATTTTATCATCTCCAATACCCTGCAGCTAAGTTCTCAATGATTTTTAACACCAAATAAAATTCAGGCAGTTCAAAGCAGGTTTATAAACATAATAATCCTGTGAAGTTGAATCTATAGAAATGACTAGATTGATCTGAAAACATTTTTTAGATGAGCATTTTTAGCTAAAAGAATTAAGTATCGGAGAATGTAGACATAAATATATGTTACCTAACCTTTCCTGAACAAAGCCTCATCCAGCTGCTGGCACCTTTAATACAGAAACCTAATCTATAAAGTCACTAGTTTATGGCAATGGTTTGCATAGTCTGGAAATCATGGCCTTTCTCTACACTCTCAACCAGTAACAACTAAATACGAGAGCGGTATCTTCACAAAGTGGGGAATAGATTAGCCACTTCAATCTCCACTCCATCTCCCATGTTCTAGAAATATCCCAGCAGAGGTAATATAATTGTAGGTCCTTAACCTGGCAAAAATCCTCTCCTAAACTTGAAGTTCTGATAAATACAAAGAAGAAAGCCCAAGAACAGAAATATTGTCATTCTTCAATGCAGATGAGTAGACAACAGAGAACCTGGATTAGAAATAGCCTGTAAAAAGCAAAAGAACTTGACAAAGATAGATCTGAGCAGAGAAAGGAGCATTATGTTCATTTCTTTCCATGTCCAGAAGGATTGGGGGTGATGAACTAAATAGAAGTTTCCCAGACCTACATCAAACCATATCAGTAAGTATACCCCACTTTGAACAGGCTCTGAAGACTTAATTCTTAACTTCTTAATTCCATTATAAGCTAAAATTCATATGCATTATATCTTAACAAATCATTTTTACTTTATTTACAATAAAGGATCAAAGGACTCCTTTTCTTCATCATTTCTTTTTCTAATTTTGTATATATATAATTAAATTCATTTGTCATAAAAATCAGCTGTCCCCCCAAAATTCTTCTCCATTCCATCATAATCACAACTTAAAGATTCAAAAATATCTTTAGTAAACAGGCATATATAATAATGTAAGTTATAAGGAATAAACATAAAATTAAGATATAATGATCTCATTTCATGTCAATAATCATAGGAATAAGCATAGGACCAACAACAAGAGAAAAGAGAGAGCTCAGTCAACTATGTCAAACATTGCTTAGTCAAACATTGCTTAGTATTTCTCAGTCTTTACCTGTAGAGAAAAAAAATTTTTAAATGGTTTTGTCTGCCATTTTCTGTATTAGATTTTTGGAAATTATCAAAATATGCACTAAAAAACACTACCTTCATCATAGTCTTTCTGGTTGTAAAATCCTACAACAAATGCACTGAACCTGTATGATCATAATTTAATAAGTAATTAGGATGTGGCATATTTTAGCTTCTTTTCAGTCTCAAATAAGAAACCCTCAATATATCAGAAGACCATAATGTATTCTTATTTAAAGCTAGTTAATTCAGTTTTTCTGGTCAGTTTGAATAGAATCAAATATTCCTTACTGTTTCAAGCCTCATTATGAAACAATTTCCCCATATTTTTTTTTTAACTTTTGTAAATCTTATAAGATGAATTAGTATTTTCCTATTGTTGTAAATTCATGTTTTTAGACATAATTGGTCATTCCTTTTAAAATGCAGGATCTCTCAGGGCTTTAGGACGTAACATTCCACATCAATAGAGGTGATATGGATACAGCAAAGATTTAGGACAGCTGTTCTCAGTAGGGGTAAATATATAAAAATCACCATGAAGATTTTTCTTTTTCAAACTACATATGTCCATCCCCACTTGAGAGTCTGGAATATGTGTGGTCTAGAAAAAAATCCTCTGGTGATCCTGAGGTTCGTTGCTTAGGAGATTGGGTAACTCCTTGAATATAGCACAGAAGTGTTGTTCGTTTGTTTTTACTAAATTTGCATATTGCAATATTTTCCTCTTTCTTAAAAATGTGCAGGGAAAAAAAACTCAAATTAATTTAGAGAACTGATCCACTGAGTTTTTAGTTAAGGTCTTAACTGCATGGGTAGCTCTGCTTGTCTATCTATATTGGCAAAAATGCTGTCTTTGTCTTTGACCAAATTGGTAACATTTGCTTAGAAAACTGAATCTGCCCGGTGATGGGTATTAAGGAGGGCACATATTGCAGGGAGCACTTGGTGTTATATGCAAACAATGAATCATGGAACACAACATCAAAAACTAATGATGTACTGTATGGTGACTAACATAATATAATAAAAAAAAAAAAAGAAAGAAAGAAAACTGAATCTGAAAGAGTGGACTATCACCACCAAACACCTCTGCCTTGTAGTTAACTGGCTTTGCTGTAGCCTGCCAGGAGCCAAGAGCAGCCGATGGGCCAAGTCTAAAACAGAAAGTGAAATGGTTCTATTAAAGAAAGCGATTACAGCATCGGGCTTTGCAAACTAGGCTAAAGCTCTAAACTGCAAAATTATCTTGATGCATGTGATTGGGAAGGACTAATTAGAAGAGAGGATGACATTTTATTTTCTAACCAGCCCTCTCTGATCTGAAGCCACGACACCCCCTCACTTGTTACCTAGCAACCCTTCTTTGTATATGTAAGGTTACTCTATTCCTGCTTTGTTATTCAATTTACTTGCCATTTTAATTGTCCTGATTCTCTTTAGGACTATCCCACCCTGGTATGATTGGCCTTAGGCTCTAAACTATTAGAGGGCCACCAATTAAGTGGATCCAAATGTCATTGTACAGCCCACTACCATCCATAGATCAGTGCTAAACAAATGCTGTAGATATTTCACCTTGGTATTTGTGATTTTACCAGAGCCCTCCCTGTCTGCACCCCAGCCAACAACCCTCCGCCTAACCCAGAAATTGCTGTCATTGCTTTTATCTTGATTGAAAGAATATAAGCAGGACTGGCTCCTTTTAACTCAGTGGAAAAATGACTATCAATTTAAACATTAACTGGTGTCCAACCTAATCATGGAGCTAAAAACAGAATTTGCTTCTGCACGTTGCAGTTTCTCAGAAAATCACCACCCAGCTAAACTTCACAATTTCACCTAAACCCTAGCAATATGTAAATAGGTAATCAGCCCCATTTGGAAACGTATTTTTTAATCAGGTAGTTTAGATGCATAATCACCTTCAAATCAAACCACCATTAGAGGCCATTAACTCTTGAAGGAAGGAAATTCAGCTGGCAGTCAGAACTCTATCAGAGAGAGAGATCTCGCCTCCACCTTCAATTTTTGCAGAGCCCCGGACTTACACTCATCTTTCAGTTGCCTTTTTTTTCCTCCTTAAAGAGAATCATGATTCTTTCTTAATGCTGGATAAGAATTTGGAGGCTTAACAAAACAATCAGCCTATAGCACTTGAGTGCTTAGAAAAGGTCTATTGCCTCTTTACTGTTTCTATTTTCCCAGTCAGTCACTTGAGAATTGCTCCAAACACCAGAAGTCTAAGTACCTTCAGAACACCAAACCCTAGGACATTCTAAAATACAATATTTAATATACAATCTAATGTACATACTAATGATATAATTTGCTCAAGGTAGTAGCACAATATTGCTCTTTCTAAAATAATCCCTGTTAAAAGAACCTGCACTCCCATTCACGGCAGTACCCAAATAATTCCAAAACCTTCACTGCAATTATTTTGGGGTTTTATACAGAAAAGGAATTTGAAAGCATTTGTTGTCTATCTCCTACTGTGCTGGTTAGGGGATAATGGCAACAGGTGGACCTAAGTCCTAGGATATGAGACAGTGGGGTGTATGGCCTGCCAAATTTAGATAACTCAATTAAAACAGCCCCACTCACCCACTCCAAGAAAAAAAAAAAAACTGGGGGCTGGGGGAGGGGGAGATGCAGCATGGGTGACAACTGCAGATTTTCTTCTCTGGGGTCATTAGCTATGTTTGTATATCTATAGCATAACTGTGTTATAAGCTAGCATGGTTATTTTTGCCTTTGCCTCATCACTCAGTGCAAAAGGGCAGAGGTGATTGCTTATAAATTCACACAGCTGCTGGCTGGGAGAAGGCATTTGGAAAATAATTCAGTAACACGGGCCTTTATTTCACTGAAAGAATTGTTCTTTGAGGAACATTCTACCCCCAACCCCCGCCAAACCAAGAGAGCACCCAGGCTCCTGCAAAACCTTCCCAGGTTAAAGCAAAGCACAATTTCCAGTTCTTGTGCCAGTGGAGGTATGCAAAGATTTTTCTCAGCAGGAAGTCACTCATAGATATCACATGAATATTTAAACAATGGGAAGCCAGCAAAAGATTCTTTCACGCTGCAGGATGATAGTGACTTCTGAAATTATCACAATTATCATTCCATTATTGCAAAACAAATGACCTGATTTATTATGCTCTGCCTCTGCTCATCTCTGGATCTCTTCCTGATATATTACACAACCGGTTACTTAGGCATTCTACACAAACAGCATTTGTATCGACTACTTCATTAATATTTTGATTATTATAAATCTCAGGAACTCAATCCACATCTTAGGCTAGAGTCAGCTCTCTCTCATCCTTTCTCCCTGAAGATGATCAGAAAATTTTAAAGTGGGATATGGTGATGAAGCCTATGGAATTCTGCAAAACAAAGTAGCTGACCACGTAACACTCCCTTCATTGTAGAAACACTCCTCACTTATATCCCACAGCAGTAAAGATCAACAGTTCTTGAATCAGCAGGAAAAGAAGCTTACATTCAGGAAATCTAGGCAGAAATGCTATTCCCTAGCATGATTCCAGTGCATGTGTCACAGCTCGTCTTTAAAAAAAAAAAAAAAAATTCCTGGTTGTTTTCCCTTTAAGAAGTGAAGGTAAGAAAAAAAAAAAAATCATGGAGGAATTACAACAGTTAAGTCATCAATAAAGTAGCAGAGACAATACTAAAAGCCAGGTCTTCCAATCCTAGTCTCATCTTAAATCCTTGAGCTACATTAGGCAGCTCCATGTACCCTATTTACCAACCCAGAACAAGTTTGTTTACCCTCTTAGCAAAAATCCGCAAAGAGTAGTTACATCCCACCAGTGACACAGTGGGGCAAGACAGGAAATCAGGGACAAAAAAATCAAACAACACACTTGCCAAAAGCAGATCATGGCAACATGCATGTTGTAATGAGACAACTGATGAGCCGTGAGTCAAATTCCTACTTCTTCCACTGGAACATTATCATAGTTTAAAGTGCTTGAAAAAGAGCATGTCTGCAATACACTAATGACTTTAAATGGGCTCATGTGTCAGCCTGTAGGTTGAAAAGAAAACTGAAAACATTTTTCATGTGCTGTGAAATGACTCTGCAAATGATTTTAAGATTTACCTGTTCAGCAACAATCAACCCTTTCCTCATCTGGGTCTAATATTTGCTCAGGAGGCACATATTACCATCTGCTCTCAAGGTGAATCTAAAATAGGTAGTCCCAGGCAAACTACCAATGAAACCTTTGGATGAATTCTCCTGGCGATACCCCTCCCACTTCTTTCATTATACTTCCCTCCCACCCCCTATTGTACTCCCCCTAAAAAAAAAAAAATCAAGAAGCAAGTGTAGAATTGCCAGGACTCCAAAAACAACTGACCTTGTGGAACCTTGTGGAGTTTCTATTACAATAAATATATCTTGAACATTACGTAAGATATTATACAAATATGAACAAGACACAGTCCATCATCAAGGAAATGAGAATATTGGAGAAATACAGAAATAAAAAAGAATCAAGATAATTCATCTGGAAGAGGTCACTATAGAGAGTCAATTTAATATAAATTTGTTGATTGTTTATTAGAGAACTTCATTAGAACTGTATCCAGCAGACAAGAAGAAAGGAACTAAGGTAATCTTATTTTGTGGTTTGGGGAGAAAATCAGACTATCACTCAAGAGCCATTTAAATAAAGATTAGAAAGATAATAATAACTCCTAGCCCTCTTTCAGCTTCAATCCCAGAAATTAACATTGAAGAAGTAGCCAGAAAATGGGGTAAATTTGACAAGTTGCTGTGTTCTCACCTCAGTAGGTCATAGCAGTTGCGATAGGATGCCAAGGAAATAGCTGTTTGCTCCCAGACAGAGGCATGAAGGAAGACCATGGCTTGGATATAACTAACTCTTCCTGGAACCAAGAGGTTATCTGCTTCCATCTGGAAAGAATCATGGCCTGCCATTTTATTTCCATCCTCTGCATGGGAGGGATCATCCTCATCTCACATAAATGATGCTGAGAAATGTCATAAATTATTCATAATCCCCCCTTTATTCAAACAGACATACTCTCACTGAAATGAATGATACCTAAGAGAAGTGTGTTTATTTCCTTTTGCATTGGGAAGGGCACACAAATAAGATCATGCATCAACAAAAGACAAAACTGAATCTTTTGCAGTACTGCAATATTATTTGGTAAAACATTTATATTTGGCCCATTTTTCTAGCTAGCATCAAAACCTTTTTCTATGTTCTATTTCCCTATCAGTCGTGAATGATAAAACCTAGAATTTATAAGACATTTCATAGCCAAGTAAGGGAACTAAAGAGAGAGACAGAGAGAAATGGAAGAAACAATGGCAGCACTGTATCCATGTGCAAGTTTAAACCTTGGAGGAAAGCATTCTGTTGCATTACAAATACCTTGAAAGACTGCTCTTTTTTCTACTATGAAAATTCTCAGTATTCTGTTATAATCTTCTATTGTCTAAATCAGACACATCTCTTACCACAAAACAAGTTGTAATTGGCCTTTGGCACCACAACTGGAATAATGCAGAAGTTTTGGCAGACATCATTTAATGTTCTTCCATTATACTTTCCAGGATGTTTATTTTATTTTATTTCCTTCGATCCAAAAGGATTTTTTTTAAATTAAGGGATAAATATGTTTTTCCTGTGTATCTTTAATTTCTTTGGTCCACTTGCAAGTCATAATGATGCTAAAGGAGTATTTCTACCATTTTGAATCTAAGTCATAACTTAAAGACAAAAGAGATAACCCTCCATTACTGTGGATTAAGGTCTCCAGCTATATAAACTCTAGTCTGAAAATGGCAGTAAATCCAAATTAATAGACATGTTTTCAAAGAGCTTGCAAAATCTAAAGTATGGTAATCATGGAACCAAATATGCGAGAAATGCCAGTGTTTGCATCAATATGGTATTATTAAGTTGATATCACATGGATTACTTGCTCTTTACCTTATGTATTTGTTCCATTGATTTTGAATTCCAAGGAGGTATTTTAAAAAAGAAAAGGAAAAAAAATAAAAGAGCCTTGGCCTCACTCTAGATCTACCGAATTAGAATTTCAGAGAGTTGTGAGTGCTTGGGAAATTTTCAAGCCCCACAAGTGATTCTGATGCTTAGACAAGGCTGAGAACCACAGGTCTATTCTAACCTTCAGGAACTGGGTCTTCTACAACATGAGAAGCAAATGGGTTTTCCATCTTTCCAAGGTCCCAAGCAGAAGGATGGTGGCAGGGTTAAGTTCTCATGGCAAAATGTTATCTACACCTTCAAGAGACAGCACAACACAAGTGATCTAAACAATTTTGCAATATCACCACAAAGACCACCCAAATATTGTAACCAGTTTCCTCTCTTCTGTTTTTAAATAGGAACTCCCAATGTCCTCCGCAACCTTGACCATTCATATGACTCAACAGAATATGTCCACTCCAGGCACATCATCTAATTTACAGAGCAGTGCTTTGGGTAGACAATTTGTTCAAGAATTTCACCTTGCAGATAGGTTAACTGGCAGAGAATAGAAGAACAGAAGAATATAAAACTGTCAAATGGAATCACATTAAATTGATGAGTTCCCAGAACAGAAAGCCTACTGTACCCCTCACAATTTCCCAATCATATTAAAGAAGGTTTGAAGAAGAGAAATCTAGAAATAAAGGAATCAAATTCCCCAAATATATGATGTAGGGTGATACCAAGTTATGCTGTAAATAGACAAGAATAGGGTAGCAATTCTACAAATATATATATATGTGTATACACACACACACACACACACACACACAAAATACTCTGGCATCACCAATGTGTGAATATGTCAATTCTCTAGTTAATTTGACAACAGAGTACAAAATACATAAGACAAAGTAATCTCCTCGCTTATTTGACAATGTGAGAATAGTATCTTCTATGTGCTGGGCACTGGGCAAAACATTTAGTCAGTATTAGTTCATTTGATTAATGCTCACAGCAAATCTATGATATATTTACTATTAGTATCCCTACTTTACAAATGATGAAAATGAGGCATTGGAAAATTTAAGTAACTTAGCAAAGACCATGTAATTAGTAAGCAGCAGAGAAAGGATACAAAGTAAGGCAGTCTGCCTCAGGGTCCTTAAAGTTAACCTCCATAGTCTACAGTCTCTCATCTGTTACCAACAAACTGTATGGCAGAGAAAGTTTATCTATGTACTCTCCCAACAGGTCATTTCATTCCTTCCTTCTGCCAAGTTAGGACATTTTCTTACCTCCCCTTTCTCCTACCAAAGCTTATGCATCTGATATTTAATTTCCTCAGGGTCTTGATATCTGCTGGTTCATAGAACCCACATCAAGGGTCAACACATAAAAATGGCTTAACATGTTATCTCTTAAAGATAATAGTTTCCCACCTCATCATAGGCTGTTAATGCTTAACTCAAAGCACTACTTACTATGGGATTCTGGCCATTGATGCCCATGGATAGCATCTTTGGGGTAGAATCCATATCTCATTTATATGTGTACTGTCAGCACCCAGCACAGTGCCTGAACAGAACTCAATCCTAATGTAAGTTTATTGGACTGTTAAAAGCAGACCAGGATGCACCTGCAGCCATCCCACACAGGCCAACTTGTTCCACAAAAGGCTAGCTGGCCTATCTAATATGAGCTCTCATAGCTCCTTTGGGCTCAAACTACTAAAATACCTCTAAAATGGGACATGTTGGTTATGAATCTCCTTTTTCTTCTCATAAAAGTAGGCCACATATGTTATATAGGAGGATTGCTATAGGCAGCCACATTCAAGCCATTCATAAGGAAGAGAGACTGGACCTTGGGCCCTGAGTGCCAAAAAAAGTAAGTTTTGATGAAAGAATACCTAGAGGAAAGAACCTGACCATGGGTCACTGTTTAGGTGTCCCAAGTTGTAGGCCTCTGGCAATATGGAATCCTGGCTTCCCAGGGGAAACTACAAGTTAAGAAAAGCTTGCTGAAAGCAAACAGACATCTAAAATGGGAAATGAGAAAATTACTTTGGAGCTTCACAGATTTGCCTAGGGACATGTCTATAGAAAAGTCCTCAGTGAGGCAGATTATATTTCCCAAGATAGCCCTACACAATCTCTCATTCCACATGTTCTTTTGTCCACATGTGTGGCACTGACACACCCCTATCAAAAGATGAGCCCCCTGACACACACACTTAAATATGGGCAGGTCTGAGACTACAACAGAAATGACTATGTGACTTCCAAGGATAGGTCATAAAGGGTAATACAACCCCTGCCTGGTTTTCCTGGGACACTTACACTTGGAACTAGGCTATTAAGAAGCCAAGGAGCCACATGGAAATGGCAGATAGGAGTTCCAGCTGACAGCCAGCATTAACGACCAGACATGTGAATAAGGAAGCCTTCAAGGTGGCTCTAGCTCCAGCTACCATCTGACTCCAATCACATGAGTCACCCCAAGAGAGAACCATCTAAATGAGCCCAATCAGCCCTCAGAAGCATGAGAGATAATAATAAAATGATTGTTATTCTTAGATCATTAGGTTTTGGGGTGATTTGTTATGCAGCACTAGTAACTGAAACACCCAGGCTGGAAACAGGCTCAGGAGCCACTTTCTGCAAACACGAGGATTAAATCTCAAAGAAAAGTTGGGTTTTCCTAATAGCACGTGGGAGAGCTAAAGCAGTTCAGAGATTGGGTGGGACTGGTTGAGTCACAGCAGCCAGAAAAACTCCTTTTCCCTTTCTATAAGTTCAGAAGCTATAAAACCTCCCCTGAGAGCGTGCTGAGTCTGCCCAGAGAGAAGCCACCTCACAGATGATTAGAATGTAAGTGGATAACGAGCCATTTGAATTATCTGCTCTAGTTCAAACACATGCTGTTGCCAATATGCTGTGGCAGCCAGCTAACATCTGAGCATCTTTAATTTAAATTGCATATACTTAACTTGAAATGGCATCTATACTCTCAAACTAAGAATTTACTGTACCATCATCAGATCATAGGAGAAATCATCTTTTCAGGAATTTCCTAAATTTGCCTTTTTACTGCGCTCTAATGTGGTAACAGCTTAATGCCTGATGGCACCCAAGTCAAATGTTTCAGAGTATGAGATATAACTCCTATTCCAATCAGTTTGTTAATACACATGCTGTTTCCTGTCTACATATGTGAATGGAATAATTCTCAGCTGCTTGGGTCTCATTCCCTCATAAACACAAAATCTTATCTGTAACCTTAAACAATAGATACATTCATAAAGCCAACATATAACTTATCAAGCTTTATCAGAAACAAACCTTTCAAGGCAAAAACTACAAAAGAAGCCGAAAAAAAAAACTTACAGAAATTTGAGATTCTACTGAAAATAAAAACAATAAAATTTTAATATAGCATCTGTGGAGCTCAAATTTTAGGTTCAGGATAAAGACAAAAAGCAAATATACCAAAACCATGTTAGACCTAATCATACTGCATTAACTGTTTACAAATAGACTGGGAGATTATCTTATTAAAATTACCTCTTTTCAGCTATCATTCTCCTTGATTGACTTCTGCCATATTTAACATTGCTGAACACCTAATATTCTCCTCGCTTTGTCCCAAAGTTTCCTTTTCCCTTGGATTTTTACAATACACCATTCCTCCTTCTTTTCTTGCTTCCTAGGAAGCAGTCTCTAAAATCTAGACCAACCTGACTCATATCTTCTGTCAGCCCCTCACTAGTCGGTATGACTTTTCACAAGCTAAATTATCTAGCCTCCGTTTCTGTATCTGTAAGATAGAGATAATAATGATATATTTCACACAAAAATACAGTGATAATTTGATGAAATAAAGCATAAGTATAGAATAAGTATTCAGTAAATGTTAACTATTATTTTAATGTGCCTCAGAGGTTCTTAGTGTCTTTTGTTGTCTTCTTTCTCTTCTGGCCCCTGAAAAATCTGTTCTTAGCTCCTTTTCACTTCCTCCTAACTACTTTATCCCCTTTATAGCATCAGTCACCTTCAACCTTTCAATGCTTCTCCAATCCTGACCTTTCTCCAGATCTTTATTTCTATCTGATTATTGTCCTTTTCTTCTTAAGGTATCAAGTCATTACTACTTTGTGTGTCCAGTTCTTGAGGGCAGTGCATATATATCAGAGATCCTAGAAATGCTCTATTAATAGATCTATCTATGGGCTATCAGTCCAGAGATTCTGAGTCAGAAGGTCCTTATGGTCAATCTGTTTTAGAAGAAGTGAAGTTAAGAACTGAGCATTGAAGCCAATCCTGTGACAATCTAGCAGGCTAAGTGAGCCCTACTTGCACAGTGTCCTACTATGCTGGGTTTACCTGTCCTATTATAATCTCCACCTTTCTCCACCCAGCTCTATGACCTGAGCCTGCATGGACTATATCAAGAGGATCCCATGCCCTCTGGCTTTTAATTGGGCTTGATTGATGGGAATCCTTGGAAAGCTATTAGAGAGAGGCAAGAGAGTGAGTGAAGTTGGCATACTTATTCCCTTGGTTCCTCCCTGTGATGTCAACTCTCTCTGCTGATTTCATCCCTCAACTAAATATTACAGCTTTTCTTCATGGCAGCACTCTCCAGAAGCCTCTGTCTTATGGCATTCTAGGCCCCACGTTACCAGTCCCAGGGCACATCACTAACTTGTATCTTTAAATTTGAACTTTGAGCACATTTCCTTCATTAAACCCTCCTCAAATGATTCCAAATTCAATATGCCATTTGTCTTCTGCTGAAATCCTAACTTAAAAGCCTGCCTGTTTAGTAACAGTGTCTTCCTTTAAAAAAAATGTAAAATTGACTTAAAAATTAATGATAACTATAATAAAACTATGCTGCAAAAGACCCCCAAATTATCCATAATCCCATCGCACCATTAGAATGTCAATATATTGCTTCTCAGTAATTTTGATACATAGTTAACATAGTTGTAATTAAAGTATTTATAAAATTTCATGCCTTTTTCCACTTAATATTATAAAATAAGCATTTTCCATTTTGCTAAATAATCTTTATAAATATCATCTTTAAATCTGCATAATATTCTATTAAAGGGATGTGCTACAATTTGCTGGATTTTTCTCATATTAGTGAACATTTGGTATGCCCTTTCAAATGACCTTTTTAATGCATACATTCACACATACCATTACACATATGGTGATTTCCTTTCCATTTCTCTACTAGTTTTGCTAGAGGGCAATTTTTAAAAATTTACATATGTTCCATAAAACAAAAGCATTCATGTTCCCAGAGATCCCTACTTTGAAAAAGTTTCCCTAATCTTGTGTAATGGAAAGCACAATGGATTTGAAGTCAGAAATCTTGATTCAAAGCCCAGATTTTGTTGCAGTCTCAATGACAGTGAATTCTTCCTACAAGAGGTTAAACAGTTGATCCCTAAGGCCCCTTCAGGTCTGATATGCTCATAAATGATTTCAGACGAGGTTCACAATCATAAAGATGAGGAGAGTGAGAAGACCATGAATCTTCAGTTTGGAAGGATGATGTCTTAGAGATCATCTGGTTGACAACGCATTTCTCCTTGTCCTTAAACAGCACACTGAGAATTTCCCATCTTGTGTATGAGGAAGCTGAGGCTCATGGAGGGTCTGTGACTTGCTAAGTCACAGCAGAACATTAGCATTGGAGCTAGCACTCTACCCACGCCTGGTGACTCCTGGACCAGTGGTATATTCAGGGCTCCCAGTGTATTCTCTGAGGGGATCTTTATTTAAACATCAGCCAACCTGCCTCACTCATTCCTAGGATATAACTCCTTCACCTGCAAGATCATGACTTTTTTCATCTTGCAAATCCTTAACCTTAACCTCACCATGCTTTCCCATCAGATGATATCACTGATTCTCTCCCATACTATATATGAAATTGCTAATATAAACAGATTAAAAGTCCTTACAAAAAAACAGAAATTAGTGAAGATTGTCCACATAGCTTTTTCTAGTGCCCAAAGAACCTGGAGATAGAAGGTAAGCATTTGAGGCCAAAATGGAAAAAAAAAAAAAAAATGAAAGCTAAGAAAACAAAATAAAGCTGAACATTGAAATTACACTAACGGACAGTGGTACCCCAAACCTGTCACTGTCCAACTCTGTAAATACTCTGAATCAGTAGCAGCAATTTGAGCATTCTGTATGTCACCCATGAAGCTTTTCAAAAGAATTATCTCATACATTATCTCGTTTTCTTCTCACAACAACCTCTTGAGGCAATTATAGTAAGATTTTCCACTGAACAGAGAAAGAAACAGAAGATGACCTGACCTTGGCACACATTTTTTCGTGTAAGATTTGGTTATCCTAAACAGAAATTAGGAAAGTGGATGAGCACCCTAAAGTCACACCCCTTCCCTATTGGGAGGGGGTGGTCTTCAGGGCATAGCTGCTGCTAGAATCTGGAGTCCCTGGCCAAATGAAACTTGAAGCCCTACATGTTTAAGTAGAGACACCCTGAAATATACTTTCTAGTTTTCTTGGCTGCCAAGATATCAATAAAATACAAAGAATATATCCTTCCAAAAATCTACCCTCCCAGCTCCTAGAAGCAGGGGCCCAAAATGAACTGTGAAGCAGGCCTCTCTATGAATTACTCCTAAATAACCATTCGGACCACGGATTCAATGTCTACAAGGCACTGGCAAAATGAGAAAATAGAAAATGAATTCTTGGTGCCCCCCCACTTTGTTGAAACACAATGTGAGAACTAGAAGGAACTCAAAAAGCTCTGAATTCAAACTTTTCAATCTTGGTTTCTGCATTCTCTATCCTTCTTGTCTGGATACCCCTCATTCCCATATTCTGATGCCATGGTCCCTCAGAGACATTGGCAGCATGCTATCATTCTCACTTATCTTGTATTCATTTCCTAAGAATAATGCTGTCAAAAAAAAAAAAAAAAAAGTCCTGACAGTGAATTAAGAAGGATAACAAATTATCCCTCTGTTAGAGATTTACTCAAGAGTCATCTTCCCTTCTTCCCTCCAGTTTGTTGTATAAATCATGACTATACTCAATCATTTCCTTCTTTCATATCCACAACTTCCCAGATCTCCCTGCACGCAATTGATTCTACCCCCATGAGAGATGGGGACCAGCTGTTAAAAGGAAATCCCTCTGGCTCTTACTGCTCGGTTTCTTGGCCTTGACTTGGTGTGAGAACTAAGTGCTTGAATTCTCGGCCACTATTTTGCAACCATGAATGACTGTTAGCAAGATAAAAAGCCCATATGATAAGAATGACAACCCAGAAGGTAGGAAAAGCCTTATAGTACCTCTAAGTAGGTGAACCAAGTTTCAGGTGACCTAAATTCCAAATCCTTGTATATAATAAATATTCTTTGGTTGAAACCATGGTTAGATGGCTTTTTGATTCTCATAACTGAATGCATCCTGACTGACATAGGCTTTCAGGTAACACATGCAGTTTGACATAGGTTTCAATGCCTCAACCCATAAGATCAACTAAGGCATTCATAATGGGTTCCTGCAGCAATGTGACAGTAGGGGTATCTTTAGAGTAAGTGGCCACTACAAATGGCCTTGTGTTCCTTCTCACAGCATTGGCAGTGTTTTTTTTTATAAAGATAGAAGAGGAACCCATCCCCATTGGAAAAAGCTGTCATTGCAATAATTAATGTCAAAGCAGCAAAAAAGCAGGGTTCTCCTCTTTATATTAACCTTTAAGTGACATATATGCTCATCTCCCCAAAATAAAGATCTGTCTATTCCCAAAACAAGTCCTGTGTAAAAGCTAAATGGAACATCTCACTGCCAATACCAACATCACCATCAAAAAGCAAGTACTTTCTTCATCAAAAGCCAACAGTTCCAGAAAGGCCATAATGCCTCATTATCTTTTACAAATTTATCTCAGTATTTTTAGCATCTACATTGTTCACCCCTTGTTGAGCTTTTAGTGGTATAATATGGAAATCTCCCTTTTCCCTAATAGATACCTCCATTTGTGAGAGGCACATGTAAAAACCATGTCTTTGGGGCGCCTGGGTGGCTCAGTCAGTTAAGCGTCTGCTTTTCGCTCAGGTCACGATCTCAGGGTTCTGGGACTGAACCCCGTGTCAGGCTCCCTGTTCAGCAGGGAGTCTGTTTCTCCCTCTACTTCTGTTCTCCCCCCCCCCCCCCGCTTTGTGGTTGCTCTCTCTCTCAAATAAATAAATAAAATCTTCAAACAACAACAACAACAACAACAACAAAAACCACGTCCCTACCAAGGGGTGAGCCTTGTAAGAATAGAGAGTTTCAGGTTGTTCAGAAGTGCCCATTCAAAGTTTCTTCGAGTGGTCACCCAGAACAGTGATTTGTTGTTGTCTGAGTCAGGGCTTGAACCCTGGTTTTCTGGTTGTGCATTCCATGTTCACTATCTTAAACGCATTCGCCCTCCTTCAGGGTTTCCTTAACACTTTTCTTGGAATGTGGATCTCTTTGTACCTCTAATTATAGTTAATGTGCATTTATCACATTACCCTGTAGAAGACAAGATTTTTGAGGGTAAAAACTTTGTCTTTTTAATCTACTCAGACCCATCGATGCTCAGACAAAAGCCTTTTACTTTTTATTTAAATTGCTTGGGCATCATTTCCTTTCCTGCATCACACGTTTATAACTACCATGGAGGAAAACTTGGCAAAATACCCAAGTACAGCCCACACAGCGGCAAACGGAGAGACAATGTTCTAAATAAATTTTCACCATTCCTAAGTCCGATGTTGAGGTCAAATTTCTCTCTCATTTAAAAAATTTAAAACACAGATACAACTGTTTAAGGGCTCAAGTTTTACAATCCCATTCCAAAAACAAAGTAGTCATGAGTTGGTTTCAGATTTAGATTCCTTTGCTAATCTGCAATTTGGGAGTTATAATAGAGCCTTGTGACCTTTGCACATTAAACCAGCTGTTTCTTTGCCCCATCTCCACATTGAACTCATCCCCTGACTCCATCACTTTCCCTTCTTTGGTGTTTGCTGCTCCTGCTGACTCAAACTTTTTATCTCCTGCCACATATCCTCCCTACTTTCTTGACGCCTTCATCATTAGTCTTTCCTCCCTCCTAGAATACTATGAAGTCAAGTCTTTTGACAGAGAGACTGAGAGCACTCTCCAACCAGTCTAGTCCTCAACTCTGTGTCCTCAACCCCCGGTGGTATAGTCATTACTTTTGAACCTCTAGCTTGAGCTCTTATCATTCCCCAATTCCTCAGGACATATGTGTACTTCTCCTCAGTTGCTTAAGGATAAACTGCATATGCCACTTTCTTAATCTCAAATATACAGCTCTCTGTTGGGCTTTCCTTCGAAAAAGATGGCATCTGTATCTTCCGGTATCTTTGTCCCTCCCTATAGACTGTCCACCCAGTAGGTACCAATTGTTTAATGTAAATATGAAGAAGAAATAGCTATTTTCCAGTTGTGGAATACATTTGCTGTCACCTAGGCCTTCTTCTTTCATAGCTGTGTAATGAAATGATTGCTTGGACACATGGAAAGATGTAGAGAGAAGCCTAGAAATGACTGGATCCCACTGAGCGCTAGTCAGTGGGACAAATCTCAAAAAGTACCCAATAAAAAACTTCTTCCAGATATTCCACAATTAAATTAAGGAAATAAGTCACTTAAGTTGAGACCTTTAAAAACCATAGCTAGCTAATATTGAAAATTTAGTATATGTCCAGCCAACTCACTTACAAAGAATAAAGAAAAATATAAGAAGGCCTCTGACCTTCAGTAATTACAAATTATTTGAAGAGATGCTAAATATTTAAGGAGAATTCAAATGAGGACACATATATTCTGCTTCAACCTGTTGTACCTTCCACCTTTGGTACCAATCTATAGCCAGTCTCTGCATGCCAACAGGTTTCATTCTCTTAGGCATTCTCCTTTCCTCATTGAATATTGGGGGAAATCCAACAGTAGCCAGCTTGTTGTCTAAGACACTTTGAACTTCAATCAGAAAGTCAATTCAAACCTGATGGTGGGCAGCCGTTGTCTCTCATTTAATGGATTTAGCATTGGACACAGAAATGTTTTTTTACCTATATGATTTTCAGACTTCCCAGTTCCCACAGTGTATCTCATACAACAGGCCTACATCCCATCAGAGGGAGAAAAATAACAACTCCCAGATGGGCTCAAAGGAAAACCAAAAGCAGATAGACTTTACATCAGAGGAATATCAGAGGATAACTTATGCTTTGTGCTCTTGCTCTTTGGGGCCTTATCATTTTGTGGTTTCTCCAGAACACATGGACAGCACTTGCCTTTTATATAGAAAACTACTAACCCTAGTTACTTGTGAGTTGAAAAATCCCTTGTTTATCTGCCCTAATCCTTCTTTCATTTTGTGTACTATAAACAAAATTAAATGAAGTCATATAAACAGCAAAAACTCTCCAGCTATAACAATCCATCTCAGTAGATGGTATCTCATAAATGATTCACCTCCGTTGTTTTAACCTAGAGTCTTTTGTATTTTGCACATCCAAATGAATAACCATTAGTAAGCTTTATGCATTGCACTGTGTAAATTACCTCAGTTCTGTCATAATCTGGGGAGTAGCACTGATTTTGGGGGGAGAAGTTCTGTTTTAATAATTTCCATGTTGAATCTCTTATCCCAACAAGAACTGCAGGTTATCAAACAGAACCAGATTCAACTCCAAACCTGATCTGGACTTTTCCTTTAATGCTTACAAATAGAGCATATGTCCTATTTAACACCTTAACAAATAAAAAGAATTTTTATTCCAAAGGTCTTATAAGTATTTTATATGCTTGACAGGAGAATTCATTGTAATAAATGCTTAAAACACAGCCCTAACAGATACTTGAGTTTTTAAACACAGCCCTGATTACCTTAGAAATATATCTAAAGCTAACAATCCTATTTACCTGATGCAGGTACTAAAGAAAAACAAGACTTCTAAAGCAGTCTTGCCTTCACTCAGCTGCTAAATAAGAAAGCAGTTTGCCTTACTTCAGCTATCCAAGGCAGTGGATAAGCCTCTATTAAGGCAGATTTCCCTCAACCCCCCCCCCCCCCCCCCCCCCCCGCCACAGCTGCACTGGGGAGCAAGGTGTCAAATTCCAAGGATACTATAGTAATGGAGTCACATAGGATGAAGGTAGTAAGAAAAGACATAGCTGAGAAGTACATGTTGGACTGTTGGGGCTAGCACCCTCTCTTGGCAGAAAGGGAGGTCAGGTGGGAGGCCTTTGGCTACCCCCCTCTGTGTTTCTCCAGTTCCTCCCCAAGTGCTTATGTTATCAGGTGTTCCCACACAGTGCTGACAACAACGCCTCAGGCCTCCCTGCTTCCATCCAAACATTCCTCTCCCTCATCCCACTTCCTGCAACACAGCTAGGCCAGTGCTGGCTATTCATTAACCAGCTCATACAGCAGTTAGTGGCTGCTAACTCTTCCTGTATTAGACCTCAGAGATAAACTTCTTGCTTCTTAGAGTTCTAAGTCACCCTTGGAAATGAGGAATGCAGAGGAAGACATCATTGAGATCTTCCCAAAGATTCTGAGAGGGGGATTGCCAATGCCACATCATGGAGGACTAGGCATTCTGACATTACATTATTTGTGTTTTAAATTAAGGCTAGGTTGGCATTGAGTGAGGTCTTGTACCAATAGCCATGTGAACAAGTCATCATAGAAAGAATTCACCTAAAAACTATGGTACACTATTATTTTTATTAATTTGAAGGAGAATGCAAATACCTGGATTTTGCCTTTATTAGTTAGTTTTACCATGTTTAAATTATGTTATATTCTCTGTTTAATTACATAAATAAAAATAGTTAAATTGCAAAAATAAATAAATAAATAAATAAATTATGGCTAGGTTGGACATGGACTGTGGAACAAAATGTAACCTGGTCATTATGGTTTCTTCTTAGACTTACGAGGATAAGATAGACAGAAATGTTAGGTACCAAATGTGCATAAATATGACCAGGCTAAATGACAGGGAATTATCAAGAAAAACAAAAGAAACGTTATCAAGAAAACGAAAGGAGAGGTAAGGGTCTGTGAATTACCCTGGAGCAAATGAATAAAGGTTTTAAAATGCAAACATCAGGAGGAAAAATACACACATTTTAAAGTGGGATGACTTTTGCCCCAGTTCTGAACCATGCTGATAAATAAAAGAAAAGTGGCTAATTAGCATGGGTTGATCCTTAACAGCACACCACCCTATGAGTCATTTTATGGTGTTTTTAACAAGCAAGGTCATTAATACAATACAACATAAACCAAATAAATAATTTAGGCATGAGCCTACTGCATGCAGATTTGGGGTTCCTTTGAATGACCTTTGAAAGAAACAGCTCTTTGGCATAATTGATTACCAATGAGAATGAGGTCAGGTGGGTTCTCTATTCCCACTCTGAAAATGAAAGTGACACCATGGGTCAGAACAGAGTCCAAGGTGAAGAGAGGAAAGAGGTTGCTAGCACTGCACACTTATCCCCTCCCATCTTCCGTTTCATCAATCCCCGCCTTGACTGAGGAGTCCAAAGCCCTGACCAGAAGAATGGGCTTTCCTCTGTTCCTCATCTGGGGGCATTGGCAGGGAACTTCCACCCCTGTGCCTGTGCAGTCACAACCCAAAACTTGGTCTGTAATGGGCAGAACCTAGTGAGAAGTCAGGCTCAGTCTGAAAGCTTAAAAAGAATAGACATTATGAATGGGTTCACCTTTACTCACTGACACCGTGGCATGGCAGTTAAGTCACACTCTGGAGTGGCATCTATGTTCAAATCCAACTTACAGCTATTCATGAGAAACCTTGGGCCTCAGCTTTCACATCTGTAAAATGGACGTAATAATAGTATCTACCTCACAGGATTGAGACTTAACTAAGCTAATGATTCTCAAGCACCTCGCCTGAGTCTGGCTGACAGAAGTCCTGATTATTACAATTTGTATTATCCTTTTATTATTACTACAAAAGGAGCAGACTATGATAGGAATATATACCTTGGCTGCCGGGCCCATTTTTTCTAGAAAGTGGTGAAAAAGTAACTAATATCTCCATTCCTAGGGTCACCTTGATCAAGCTAAGTTAAGTAGGACAAAGGCCAATGGGTAAAATGGTCACTAAAGCAGAGACCAAGGATTTTATCATAGAAATAATGAGACCAGGTTTCCATATCATGTTTAAGGCAGGGAGGTAAACAGAGCTGTAAAAAGCATCTTCAACATTTTATTCCAATAAGTATAGCTTGTATTAAAACTGCTTTGAAAGATGTGATTATTCAGAGAAATGAGGTAAAGTTTTCACGGTCTCTCTATTATTTCCTACAACTGCATGGTAATGTATAATCATTTCAAAAAAACTTCACAATTTCGAAATGTTTGACACAGAACATGGCTCATACAGTGTTTGTGTCAAAAAAAAAAAAAGAAAGAAAGAAATGTGGGCAACTGACCCAGCCCTTTCTTTGATGGATTAAAAAAGTGAGAACTAAAGAGACTCCCTTGGCTTTTAGCTGGTTAGTAGCTTCTAACCAGAGCTTGTGTTACAGCCCCACGTTGCTTCCGCTCCATCCATCAGTATGTAGGTATTGTGGGACCTGCTATTTGCTCAGTCCCTTGACAGAAACCAAGAATTGTGTGTGTGTCCTCATCCTGAATTCATACATAAGAGAAGGAAGGTACAAGACTGCATTATTTTTTTATTTTTATTTTTTAGAGAGAGAGTGCGCATGCATGCACGCACGAGCTGAGGTGGGTGGTAGAGGGAAGGGGAGAGAGAAAATCTTAAGCAGGTTCCACACCCAGCACAGAGCCCGACTCAGGGTTCCATCTCACGACCCTGAGATCATGACCTGAGCTGAAATCGAGAGTTGGACACTTAACCAACTGAGCCACCCAAGCGCCCACAAAAGTGCATTCTTATTTTAAAAGTTTATGATTCTGTATATCTACCTGGTTCTGGAATATGGTATGTAATCCTTTCCTAGGGCTGCCCAAAAAAAGTGTCACAAACTATTTAAAACAATGGAAATTTATTGTCTCACAGTTCCGGAGGCTAGAAATCTGAAATCAAATGTTAGCACAGCCATGCTGACTCTGAACATGTAGGGGTAGCTTTCCTTGCCTCTTCCTAGCTCTGGTAGCCCCAGGTGTCCTTTGACTTATAGATACATTACTTCCATTCTCCGTCTACACCTTGCATTCTTCCTGTGAAACTTCCCATCATCTTCCTTCTGCAAGTGTCTGTGTCTAAATTTCCCATTTGTAGAAGGATACCAGTCAAACTGGAAGAAGGCCCACTCTAAAGCTTTATTTTAAGCTGATTACCTCTGTAAAGATGCTATTTCTAAATGAAGTCACATTCTGAGGTTCTGGGAGTTAGAACTTCAACATATCTTTTGGGGGACACAATTCAATCCGTACATAGTACCTAGTAGGTGCCCAGTGGATCAGGTAGATGATCACTAACTAACAAAGGAAGGAAACTCATTGAGATTGCAAACCAAGGAAACCATAGGTACCAAGTCATGAAGGCATGGAACAGATTATTGGATTTATTGGACATAAAAGAGTAGGTTGGAGGGAGATTAATATACAAATGAGAGGAGAGATGACTGGGAGATAGCGGGGACTAGTTCAAGAAGGGCTGGGATAGAAGCTTGGATGTTACCCTATAGGCAGCTCACAGTGACTGGCAAGAGGTTGTTCCAGAGTTGTTTACTGAATTAAGGATGAAAGCCAAATAAGACATAGTGCCCACCCTCAAGGGCCTTATTGCCATGTAGAGAAAATCATGGTGCAGGCAAATCATTTCAGTTCAGTGTGTGTTCTTGGGAGCAGAAATGGTGCTATACACACAGTATCTTGTGGGTATAGTCTATAGCAGACAGTGAACAATTGTTTGCTGAACAATTTCTGTGTCAGTGTGGGGGGTATTTTTTCATTATTGCACATAATAATAAAAAGATTGCAGATGTAATAATAAAAAACAATAAAAGTATTAGTAACTAGATTGTATAGAAAGCACTGTGATGAGCACTTTGATGTATTATCTCATTTAATCCTCGTCACAATGTTCTAAGTGATGTATTGCTGTTGTCTCATTCTGCAGATGAGGAAAGAGAGGCTTAGAGAATTGCCCAACTTGACAGATCTAGGAAGAGGTATAACTGGGATTTGAACCCAGATCTGTAAGGCTTCTAAGCCCTGGATCTTACCCATTATAGTGTGATGTTAATTGGTGAGCTTTCCAACTATCTTTGTTAGTGTTCTAATTCTAGAGGTTAATGATTATTCTTTTAAGTAAATCATTATCCTTTCATCACCAGGGGTAAATCTTACAAACATGCTGATTGAGTGAAATTTAGGAGCAGGGTGTTTGTCAATGGCCATTAATCAATCAATAATCAATGTGTAAACTCTTTGCTAATCAATTAACTTATTAGAAAGTGTGTAAATAAGACAATTCTGATCATGACAGATATTAGACAATAGTTAGGTGTGGAGACACAATATTAAGGATAAGCACACACTCACAATTAATTATATTTGTAACATACCTATTGCACATGTAAAATAAGCTTCCCTAGAAATCAGTCCCCTGGGACCCTTGGGTAATTGGGAATCCTATCTTTTTGCCTAATTCATGAAACAATCAGTCTCACTAATAATGAATGGAAAAATCTTGTTGGAAGTGCAATTGTAAGACAGCAGGTTACAAATAAACAATTAATAAAATCGTTTTGGGTTCAAATGTGTGATTTGTATTTGATACCATAGTAGTTTTGGAAGGGAGCAGAATGATCCAGTCCAGAGGTTCTAAACCTCAGAGTCCTCCTGGACTTTAGGGTCCCATGAACCACTCCATCCATGCCTGTTTGCATATGTGTGAGTAACACACATATTGAAGAGGAATCATACAGCTTTATCAAATTCTTTTTAGGGTTTACCCAGCAAGAAGGCTGAAAAAACAATACCCTTAATGCAAATGAGTAAATCAAGGCTCAGAGATGTTATGACAGCTAAACATTGTCAGAGCAGTCATTCATTAGTGGAAGATCCAGGACAAGAGCCCACTGCCCTCCAGCCCGGGGCTCCCATCTCCTACACCAAACCTTTATTATAGAGCTGAGAACATGAATATGGCCCATAAACTGCTGCAATGTCTACAGAAAGTAAACATCACCCTACCACTCCTGATACCTCCAATAGTTCACAAGATGCAAAGGTGCCACTCTAGGCCATATATTTTAAGGTAAATGTTTACAGTCCAAAAACATTTATTTATTTACACTGAAAAAAATTCATCCTTCAAATACTCTGATGGTATTATATTTCAATGGAATGTAAAAGCAACTTCCCTTTCCTTCCCCCCCCATCCTAACAATACAATCCCTTCCCTACTAAGAACCCCCACTGTTATTGAGAATGGTAATTGCCCGGCACCCCACAGAGAATGCATTCTCTGAAGCACCTGCAAAGTTTTTCCTTTGAGATAGGGCAGAGTACTCTGAAGGCTAATCTGGAGGATGTTCAGGATCTGTTAAAACAAAGAACTTTATCTCTCCCCCCCCCACCGAGTGATAATAGAGACCTCCTAAATTAAGGATCTGACTCTCAGCTCCATTTTCATATTATCCTTGGACTAGATCTACATTTTTCAGTTTATACAACTATCGCATTCTGAGCAGGACCCGAACACGCGATCCATCTGACTCATTGAGAATCTTACTGACAGATGACTGCAGTTTCTAATTCCCACTGAACCCTAGACATGCAACTCTTACATGCAGCCCACACCACTACTTTTGGCTTTCCTAAAGCCAGAGTTCTGTGACCTCAAGATAGTGAAGGAAACAGAGAAGCCATGTCTCCCCTTCCTTGTTCCCTCACTGCCACATTGCTATCTTGTATTGACCCAAGGGATTAAAGCAACTGGGTCAGGCAATAGCACTGGCCAGAGACCAACAATCTTATTCACACTGAGAGGTTTCCCCCCCAACTTATCCTTTCCAGTACAACCTCATGAGTTGTACACATCTACAGTGTGGCTTTCTCTCGATTATGTTGGACTAGGATAGAGTGAGATCTACGCTTGCTTCCAGGGTTGCCAAATACCTATGCTTGTGGCTTAGATGCTGCAAATTGACAAGAGGATGTTCTGTATGTTTATATTTTAAGTGATAAGGAAATATATGTGCTGTTTGCTGCCATGACAGTGAGGGAGCTTTGATGACATAAATGTCTCCAGAAAGATGAGTGAATTGGCCCTTTCAGAGAGCAGGGCTGCCAAGAAACCGAGGGAGTGGAGGTGGTGTCAGCTTCGGGGAAACACAGTCTGGCCTATAAATTAGGCAAATCACTTTCCCTTATAGCTGTATTTTAGAAATTGATTTTTATATTAAAATGGACAGATAGGACATTCAATTAACATGCCTCACTTTCATCTCTTTTGGTTCAAATTAACCCCCTCTTTAAAAGTTCTGGGCACCACTGAAAATAAATTTAACAAATTATTTAAAAGTTCCTAATCCCTTATTAGAATCAAATCATTGTGCTTTTTCTACTGCAAGCGTCAAAACTTTTTAAGAGGGTTTTTTTGGGGGATGGGCAGTGGAAGGGGAGAGGAGTTAATTTGTTGGAGAAAAAAATAAGTCATTTTCAAATGACAGAAAAATCTCTAGACTGTTGGGCATCCAAATCTCATTTCACATTCACAAAATCAAACTCAGGATCTTCCATCCTCAGATCAATTTTCTTGTTTTCTTGGACAACTTAATTGGTACCTACCAATTAAGAAATCAGTAATTCGTTCACAAATATTTATTGAGCACCTACGAAGTGACACACAGAGGTAGAAAATAAGCAGACAAAATCTTCCTCATTGAGTTGACACAGAAGATAGACAATAAACAAGTTAATAGGGGCTGCATTGTCATACGTATTGCTGTGAAGATACATAAAGTAGGGTAAGGGCATGGGCAACATCAGATTAGATCAGTTAACACAGGATGATGAGAGAAATCCTCTCTGAAGAAGTAACTTTTGAGTAGAGACAGGTATGGTTAAAACAGCAATGCCACGCAAACATCTGGGGCAGAATATTCCAGACAAAGGGAACAAACAAGGAGAAAAGCCTTTAGAAAGGAAAGCTACTTGCAGGAAACTGATGTAGCTGAACCACAAGGAAGCTGGGTGGTAGGAAGGAGGTCAAAGAGGCAGCCAGGGGCCCAGACATGTAGCTTCTTATAGGCCATGGTAAAAGTGGATTTAATTCTAGGTATCACTGGAAAATATTTGAGAAGAGGAATGGCATGATCTGCTTTATATTTTGAAAGAATCTCCCAACCTATAGGAATTAAAATCACTTTTAATTCTCTCATATTTGTATTCTTCATCTTCGGTTCACAAATTCAGTTGATTCTTCAGCAGGTATCCATTCTTTTGTTTCTAGCCACATTCTAGATCTTACCTACATCTCCTCATATGTGGGCCATCATACAGACTTCTAGCTTGCATTCCTGCCCCTAGTTTCTCCAAGATCCAATTCACCTAGTAGAAGTGCCAAATTGATCTTCCCAAAACACCTACCTGTCCATGCTATTGTCCTGCTTTAGAAGAAGGAGCAATTTACTCCCTGCTGGCCACAGGATAAAGCTTAAATTTTTGACTTTATAGTCAAAAACTTCACATATGGCCCAAATATTATCAACCACAAAACCCCCCCTTATCCCCCCACTCCCCAAAAAACTTATCAACTGATCTCCTCATCTGTCCCTAAACATGCCTGGCTCAGTCTTGACTCTCAGCCATGCTTTTCCTCAAATGAGATTCCTTCTCCCTTTATATCAGCCACATATGTGATTTGTCCTTGGGGACTTAATTCAAAGAGGATGCTCTTTTCTGAGGTCCTTCAAAATGCCTTCAATTCAGAATGTGTCAAGTGCACATGTCCAGCACCACCCATTTTGGTATATATTTTCCTATTCTTCCTTGAAATACTATGTACTTGGCTTCATATAATTATATGCTGTCCTCACAATAAAACTGTAAGCTCCTGGGGCCTTACTACTTCTGCAACCAGCTCAATGGCTTGCACACACTTGGCACAGAGTCAATCTTCAAGCACTGCTTAGAATCATAGACCTTTTAAATAAAAGAAAAGTTAGAGCTTTTCTGTTTCTGGTGCCTCATTTTATGGGTATGAAAATCAAGACCCAGGGATGTGATGAGCTTTGTCCAGAGTCACATAGCTACTTGCTGGCAGAAAAAGAACTCAAGCACAGGTCCCCTGACTCTTTCCAAAACATCATGCTGAATGGATCAAAGAATCAATTCCAGTAACTTATCTTACTGTTATCACATTCGAACTATTATGGTTACAAACTTTCCTTCTTCTTAACACCTTTTTTTTTTCCCCCACTACAACACTGCTATGGAGTGATCAGATGTCCTCCACCAATCAATGAAAAACATAATTATGATTCTTAGCGAGAATCCAGCTCTAGATGCTTTACAAAAAGGGAACTTATTAGGAAAATATCAGAGGGCTTACAGGATTGACAGGAGGCTTGAAAATGAATGGAATGCACAGGCACCGTGGAGGGCTGGGAGGCAGGCTCCAGTCATGGGCCCAGCACAGGGAGAGTCTGAGCACTGCCATGATGAATGAATGATCCCAAATGCTCCTTCTATCTAATACCACATGTTCAGGATTCAAAGACTCTCACCCACCCACAAAGTGGCAGATTGGCTAAGTGTAGGGACCAAGAGATGGGGAGAGGTAAAGTCTGGACCTTTCAGCCTCCATAGTAGGAATCAGGATCCAGAAACCAATTCCACCATTACCACTCATGAAGGGGTTTAATAATCCAAAAAGAAATTGTGTACTATCACCAAGGGGGGGATGATAGGAATTCAAATAAATCTCAAATGTCTACTACACCAACCATCTCTACAAAGATCAGAGAAAATTGTCAGCTTTTTAATTTCACTTCTGCTTGGAATGATAGAGTCAGAAAGGGGTAAGGGAATGGGTGAGGTAATGAGACACGTGTGGATGTTTGGCTGCCTTGCAAAGAGATCCACCACTTGTTTGAAATGGGCCAGGATCATTTAATCTTTGATGAAATGCCAAAGCATAGGTATAATTACATCCAATTATCCCTGATTTTCACATAGGGAAACTGACTCAGAGGGCTCAAAAGAAGGTTAAAGTCAGAATCCTCCCAAGGGTGATATTTGAATGCAAAACCCATAGTTCTACATTAATTCCTTAGCCCCTGAGTGCTATCAGTTCAATTATTATTAAGATGATAACAAAAGATTATTTTGCCCTACTGTATGCCTGCATTTTACAAGGGACTTTAGATACATTACCTCATTTATCCCTTAGAAAAAAATCATATAAAGTCAGTATTATTTTTCCACTTTTTAGGCCAAATAACTGAAGCTCAGAAAGTCCAAGCTAGAGTTTGAATCTCGATCTATTTGTTTCCAAAGTTTCTGTGCTTTCCATTGTGTTATTGGAAAAACAGATGATACAGGAAAACAGAATATTTGGATGCAACTCCTGGCCCTAGCAGTTATGGGTTGCTAGCTTTGATCAAACCATTTTAATTTCTCTGTGCCTCAGTAGCTTTATCTAGAAAATGGGGATAAATAATAATCACTACTCATTTTCCTTCATAAGACTGTAACTGTAACCTATAAAATGCTATTCAAATAAATCTTAGTAATTACCATCGTTACGATGTATGAGACGATTGGAGACAATAGAATACAGACTGAGACACAGAAAATAATCCGTCTGAATGTGCAGTGCTGGTGAGGTAGGGAAAGGGGTCCCAGAATGTAACTTTGCTTTGATCAGGTCTACCTGTGTATGGGAAGGAGGAGCAAGGAGTATCGTGGAAGACTGTACCCAACAGGATCTGAAATTAGGATATCATTTTGCAGCTGTCTTGCCATTACAGAAATGAATGAAACAAAATCATTTGAATTTAAAGACAGTCTCGTTACTCTTGACAGATTGGTTGCCTGACGACATTTTGGCGCTGCCAGAGGTGGCAAGGTTACTTTTATGTAACTTTAAAACTGTCAGAAAAGTGGAGAGTAAAATTAAGTTTGTTTCTTTGTACAAGTACAGGTAGAGGTAAATTGCACTGCTAGATGAAGGAGAAGGAATGTGACAGCTCTAATGTTATAAATGAATATCTTTATGGGCACTGAAAGTTTGTGTATGGAGAATGATTTTTCTCCCATTCGGTGGGATTATAGAAAACTGATGTATTGCAGATCAGACGCAAAAGAGAAAAGTGGAACCAACAACAATATAATAACCACTCAACAGAAGTACAGATGCAAGAAAAGAACCATTTGTTTAAATTTAAAGGTATTTCTGTTTGAAGCAAATGTGAAAGTAGGAGCATCCAAACTGAGGTTTACATAGGATTACTTCCAATTTACACTTTGCCACTCTTCCTCTTTTTATTGGAGTTTATGAATCATGATTGTAACGTATTTATTTATAAATACTGCACAATGTACATTTAAGTATACCCTTCTTTTTTTTTTAAGATTTTATTTATTTGACAGAGAGAAAGAGAGAGTGAGAGAGGGAATATGAGCAGGGGGAGTGGGAAAGGGAGAAGCAGGCTTCCTGCTGAGCAGAGAACCTGGTGCAGGGCTCAATCCCAGGACCCTGGGATCATGACCTGAGCTGAAGGCAGACACTTAACGACTGAGCCACCCAGGCACCCCTAAATAACATATTTCTTTTTTTTTAATTTTATTTTATTATGTTATGTTAATCACCATACATTACATCATTAGTTTTTGATGTAGTGTTCCATGATTCTTTAAATACACCCTTCTAACATGGAAAGCTGTATCTGCAACCATTTGCCCATCTTCTCAGTTGTAATAAAGAAATGTCCCTCCTCTTTCTAAAGGCCAATACTTACCCATGGCCTCTGGATCTTAAACCCTCCAACCTTCCAGAAACCCTATAAAAAACATCTCTTTCTGCACTCTCATCAACCTTCAAGCTCCTCTCCATCAGCACCCAAATATAATCTAGTATCTCTCACCTGGGAGTCTGGGGGAAAACGTCCTTCCAGGACCCTGTGCAGCCAAGAGTCTCAAAGTTAGACATTTGGATTTTGCTTCTTTACTTTCATGCACTCTGCAATCCACTCTGATCAGGCATCTTCCTACACTAAAAACCATCCTCCTGATAAAAATATCCACATTGCTTGATTAAATGGGACTTCCTTCATCTCCATCTTTCTCAACTTCTGAGCAGCATTCAAGACATGGGACCACCTCCTCCTTTCTTCTTTCTCTTGGCTTCCTTAACATTACAGCTCACTCCCCAGTTGTGCTATCATCTCTCTGTGGCTGTTCCTTCAACTCTTTTGCTGGTTCTTCCTCTTCCATCTGATATTAAGTGTCCTGGACACTCTTTTCTTCTCATATTATATTCCTTCTGTAGGCAATTCCATTTACTCCTATTGTTTTCAATTCCAAATATGTGAAATGGCTCCCAAATTATATTTACAGCCCTCTTCTTTAAGGCTTCAGAACGACAAACTAACTACTTGGTGTTTGCCCTTGTTTCCCCTACCACACACACACAGGCATCTCAAAATAGTCCAGACTCAACTTTTGATACCCCTTCCCACTTTGTATTGGCCACTCATTCAATATACTCCACCTCAGCACTTGACTTTATTATATATATATATATATATATATATATATATATATATATATATATATATATACACATATATATACACACTCATTTTCCATGCCAGTGACCTCAGAGTTAGCCTTGAATTGAGAGACCCCACATCTAGTCTCCAGGATAGATTTCTCTCCTCTCAACAACTGCTAATAATCAAGTTCCAGTAATTAGCATCCTTTACCTGGGCAGTTACAATAACCTCCCACTTCCATTTCCATTTTTTTTCCCCAGGGGATGTATGCTTCCAAATGCATCTCTAATCATGCCACTTCCCTGCATAAACACTTTCCATGGGGGGTGAAATTGTAGTTAAGATAAAATCTTCACATCCCTGAAAGGTTATATACGTGAAGCTATACCATGAGCAGAGCACTACCTTCATCTTTGTCTGTCACCATATGGATCATTCCAAGAGGACAACTTGCAAACCCCATAAAGAACCAATCTAAGCCAGCCCTACCTTCAGTGTGCTTGGAAGAACAAATGTCATGTAAATAAGATGAATATGGGTCTTCTAGAATGAGAAATTATATTTTAATAATTTTTTAAATGAATATAATTTATTAAATCATTTTATTAACATATCCCTTTAACTACTATAACTGTCCTTCCATGAAATGCTCCAAGATACACTAAATTACTAAAGTCATCTTTTTCAGATTTCTTAAATAATTAAAAAAACATTAAAATGGAATTATTCTCCTATTCAATAACCAAAAAATATTTTTGCTACCCTGGAGTATCCTAACATAAAGAAGAAAAGGAAATTCAAATTTTAGACTCACTCAACAAAAACCTCTTATAAACCTTTGAAAACAGTTATCATTTCAAGATATGTATTTTCAATGTACAATAAGATTTTTTTTCTTCAAAATTATTTATACAGGAAAATGTATATTTATTTTATTTGTAATTTGCATTATTTTTTGGAGGCTAGAGAAAAGTTGCCAAATGTTAATTCCTTAAAATCAAAACCACCTATAATCTCTACCTACAGTAATTAATCAGGTACAATGAATGGTATCATTCACAATTTCCTAAGCTCCAGAATAGCTTTTTTAAAGATGATTTTTGCAGCTGTTAATAACCATGTAAATTCAAGTGATAGTTCATGATTTATTTTCTGCCATTCTTATCCTTTAACTATTTTACTGCCCCCTCAGAGTTATATAAAATTGCTCTGGTGCCCATCTCTACTATCTACTACTACATGGATTTGTACTGATTAGCTGGCCAGGCAAAGATGCACAAGGCTTTTCTGTTTTAATACCAAAGTATCAGTTTTGCTCCCTGCCTCCAGTTTATGGATTGTTCTTCAGTCATCATGCCCAGAAAACCTGCACCTCCAACAATCATTGAAACTCTACACCTACCTGACCCATATTCGGGGCCTGCCAGAGCCAACTAATGTTCCCATGGAGAAACACATTAACTACCAATTCTCTAGGTTCTCTGAGCTCTATTCCCATAACAAGTTAGGGCATCAACAACCAATGTCCCTGGACTGCACTAACCTACTTCCTGAATTACGGTCTAACGTAATGAGAATTGGCCATTTCAACATTGTCTAGATCTTTTGCAAAACTGTAGCTGAACATATTGTCTCCTATGTCTCTCAGAATTCAGTAAATTTCCTCTTGATTCTAGCACTGAGAAACTTGTCCTTTTTAGTAAATGGGTATACTTCTCTGTGTTAGCCAAGGAGAACTACCTAACTTGCCATGTTTGCTTTTTGCTTTAGCAGCTAGGAATCAAAGAACTAAATTTATTATTGAATTTCTCTAACTAGCTTACTGAGAGCTCCTGCTATAATAATTTCTCCCCCCTCTAAAACTTTTTTTTTTTTTCATTTTTTCCCCTCCCTCCCACACTAGAGAGATTCGTCACAACCTCATCAGTAACACTGATTCAGTACAAGAATAAGGCACGGACCCAGAAGGAACTAAAAAGTCCAAAAAAAAAAAGGAGGGGGGGACTATGTATTGAGCAAGGATGTCACCTTGAGAGAAAAGCAGATTCTCATTATTAACTGGTTATAAAATTGAGGATTCTCACCGGATTCTTGCCCTCCTGAGTCCACACATTCCTTTTTATCCCTTTGTTCTCTCTCTCACCTCACCTCAGTTAGGAATCATTGCTCTCAATCGGGAGTTGGCAAACTTACTGTAAAGGGCCAAAGAGTAAATTCTTACGGCTTTGCGGGTCATACAGTCTCTGTAACAGCTACTCACCTCCGCGGTAGCACGGAAGTAACCATAGACAATACATAAAACAAATGAACACGGTTGTGATGCAATACAACTTCACTTACAAAAACATGTTGTGGGCTGAATGGGGCCATGGGCTGTAGCTTGCTAAGCCCTGATCTAAGTTGGTTTCTAGTATTGGTTTTTAATTTTTATTTTAATGTTCTGAGATGTTTATGTTTAATATAGTAGCCACTTTGAAATATTTCACTGGAGGAGAAGAGGAGTAAATTATAAATAATGAAACAAACTTCAGAAACTCTATCTTATACACAGCCAAGATGTAATCCACTAAAGTCCTGGATACTGAAGATTTTGAATGGGATTTTTGCTTTCCAGAAATATATACTCTATTATAGGAGAGAGATCCCTCTACAAATAAGTATAACACAGGGGCTGAAAGAGAGCTGCAAAGAATGTCCTGTGAGGGGTCACGAGGCCCCCTCTGGTCCTTCACACCCAGGGAGCAAAAAGATATCCTATAGAAGTGATAATGGTTCCAGGTGGGACCTCACCAGATGAAGATAAAGGAAGTAAGCGTTCCAAAAGGGGCGGTGGCGGGGGGGTGGGGCGGGTTATGGTCCAAACAGAGGTGGTTGAAACAGCCTGGCAGTGTTCAGAGAAGTTCCTCAGTTTGGCTGTAATACAGGACAGGCATAGAAGAGAACCGAGGAGCCATAATGATAAGTTTTAGTCAAGGATGCAAGGTTAAGAAGTTTGGAATTTTTAGTAGACAACAGAGAGCCATTGAAGGCTTTTGAGCAGGGAAAGAATTGTACCTTAGTCTTTATTGAGTATCGAGAAAATTAATCTGCCAGCAGCATATAAAAAAGAACAGAAAGTGAACATAAAATCTTCTAAAAAATGATGTGCAAGGTAGGAGAGGCAGAGAGGGAGAGATGGATGCCTCTCCTCTGGGGCATATACAAATCAACGACACCTAGGGCTTTTTCAAACTGCATACTCTTATCCTAAAGATTTTGATATGGCTCCTATTGGAGGGCACCCCCCATGCTCCATTCACTACCGATAACTGAAGATCAGTGCCTTTGCAAGCCATCTTTGCAGCATGCTGTATGCCTCAGTAGTGCTGGGATGGGGAATAAAAGTTGATTCAGCCAGGGAAGATGTAAGGAGGTGAAATATGGTGGTAAGAGTGGAAATAAACATGGGCGTTAAGAGACTTTGCCCAAACAGGACTTAGAAAGTCCATTCTGAAATATCTGGGAGCTGGTGCAGAATCAACAGAAGTGGGGGAGTCAGGAGGGGGCACAGTCAGGGGCAGAGGTGATTTCAGTGACAGGCATGTAGAATCTGAAGCGTCAGGCACATTGTGCAGGTGAAGAGCAAGCCAAAGACTGAACATGTGAATCTGAAGCTTGAAGGATTTGAGGGTGAAGTAGAGACGTGAGCATTATTCAAAGGGAGGTGATGGTCATTCACACTGTTCTGCTTCAGATCACCGAGAAAGCATGTTCAAAGAGCAGTAAGCGCTTGAGGATCACTCATGGTTAGTGCTGCAAGCGGAAAGAGAACCAAGAAGGAGCAGCTAGAGAAGGGAGGAGAGAAAAGTAAACTGTCCCGGAAGGCAGGAGTCAGAGGAAAGGGGACCAACAGGGAAAGACTGGTCAAAACCGAGGACTGAGAAACAGGTCTTTGAACTGAACAAAGATGTCACTGTTCACCTTTGGGAGGACAGATGGGTTATAGCAGAACACAGGCTGCAAGGGATGGAGGCGTGAGCTGGGTGAGGAATCGCAAGTAGCAACTGTAAATCCTCTTGAGAAATTTGGGAGTGGTTTGTTCCTGGGATACTATAAATAACAGGAATGCAGGAAGCAGGAAGTGGGGAGATGAAAGGGACATCTTAGTAACAGGAGAGGAGTTTGCACTGGACAGTGCTAGGGATTAACCAGCCCCAAGGTTACAATCAGCCTCTGGTATGATGTGCAGGCCTTGAGATGTTTACCCCGCAGAACCTGGAGGGTTCTGGCTTTCAGTGCTGGGACAGCTGGCCAGCAGTCACAGTCATTATCATCAAGGGTAGTTAGAAAGCCCCTGAGTGCAAGTCACATGCACTTTGCTTAAGAGAAAGTGTTTTAAACAAAAGAGGCTTGTAGTGTGGAGAAACTAAGAACTCAGAGAGAAAACATCAACTTTGACATACATATTTAAAAAAAAAAAAAGCAGTTGAGAACACATTGGCTAATTGAAATAATAACTATATATTATGGGCAAATGATGGAGACCATTCATTTTGTGAAGCAGAATGTGAAGACAAAGTTATAATTTGTACATGATTAAGCAGTGTTGTTGGGGGGTGGCTCCAATCCCTTTAGGGAGCCCAGAGAGTGTCATAACTGCCAGCCACCCAACAATTAACCGAAAGGATTCACAGGCCAGCTCATCTCAGTAGCTGTGTCAGATTTCTGGGTGTCCTGGCTATCACTGCTGAATTCATTCCAGCCAATTCAGCTTCCTATTAGCTTATTCTTCTATAAGCTCAAGTTTTCTTTCTTTCTTTTCTTTCTTCTCCTTCCTTCCCTCCTTTCCTCTCCTCACCTCCCCTCCCTTCCCCTCCAGTCTCCTCTCTCTCCTCCCCTCTCCCCTCATCTCCTCTCCCCTCTCCTCTGGTCTTCCCTCCCCTCCCCTCCTCTCCCCTCCCCTCCCCTCTCCTCTCCTCTCCTCTCCTTTCCTTTCCTGTAATCAGAGCCCACCCGGACTGCGCAATCAGAGTGGTCGTGGTAGGTAACACAGACACCAGGGAGAAAGACATTTCTAAAACACATTTCTACTCATTTGCCATTTGTTCAAAAGTCCCCGGTCCTTGAAGTACCTGAGAAAAGGAGTGGTCAGGTTGCTGGGAATTCTGTGCTGTACTCGCAGAGCAGTAATCGCTCTCTCAGGGAAAGGTAAAGAAGCTGCTGCCTTTTCTCACTGGTCAGAAAAAATTCTTGAGTTGTGATGTGAGCCAAAGCATTTTTTTCAGTGTTCACTTTTTCACTTTGCCACAATGTCTGCACAGCTGAGCTGGGCAGATCTTAATAGCCCAAGCAATGTCAGCTGTAGGCTTGCCATTACAGAGTTCACTTTTTCCCTGCTAAAAAGGCTTCTTTCTCTTAGTTTTGCTGATAGAGCCTCCTAGATGGGGAGGCTGCTGGGTCTTCCCACCCCACCAGGCCCAGGCCTGGGCGATGACATCATGCCCTCTGACTGACAGCTGGATTGGAATCAGTTGCATGATGAGGCAGACCAGACTGAGAGATATGTTGGAATGTTCCAAATGGCCATGTAACATATAGTCCTTCTGCCTTAGAAGGAGACCTTTAACATTCCTTTGTTCCAAAACATCCTCAGGCACTGCTGTCCCCACCCTGATCCAAACCATTCATTTCCAGGCCAGGTCATTGACAAACTTCCAGATGATGCTCCTGACAACATAGCTCCATTCTCTTAGCATCTCCACCCATGTCAGTGAGATTCTGTCCTTCCTCTGAACAGAAATAATACTAAACTCCATAGCTAATGACCTCTTCTGTCCTGGATACCAGCCATATATCCTTGTTGGTCTTACTGGGAAGGCCAACAGTCTTATATGTGGACTGTCATGGGGCTCTTTACATTCTTGGCAGAAGTGGAGAAGGCAACAAGATAGTGACCACCCAGCAATCTCTCGGAGACCACCCAGCAAGTAGCTGAGGAGCAGCGCTCATCCACAGACAGCCCCTCGCAAGCTTGCGGGATATTCTCCCATCCTGTGAGCGATCATGGGAGAGGCTGGGAGACACGTTCTATCATAGAATCATTAGCAAATGATCCACATACAGTTCTGTCTCTTGGCTGCTGCTAATCTTCACTGAACTGATCGTGGTACCAAAATAAAACAGAAGCTGAGGCCCAATCTACCATCCCAGTATCTCTCCAATCGATCACTTCATGAAAAAATTTTAAGCTTCTGCAGAGCAAAAATAACATAATTTCAGAAAAAAGAAAACAACAGATTGTCATCCATATTTGTTGAAAATATTTTCCCCAAAGAGTTAATATTTATATTACATAAAATCTCATATAAAGTGATGAGAAAAAATATCTAACGACTGCCACTTATCAGCAATTCAACTTTGGGCATAAAATTTAATTTCTTCAAGACTCAGTCTTCTCATCTATGAAATGCAGTTAGGAACACCAACCTTGCTGAAGTCGTGTGTAGATTAACGAGATAATGCACTTAAAATGCCAAGGACGAAGCACGTGCATAGTAGATTCCTTTCTTTACCCTTCGAGTGCTCCAACATCAAAGGGGGGAAATACTTTTATATTGGAGGGAATACAGTTGGGGGAGAAAATGAGAAAATATCCAACCTTACTAGCTACCAAGAAATACAGATTGAAAGATACTTTACATTTTTCACGGAGGATAAATTAAAAATAATGATACTGCGTTAACATTGTCAGTGGGGTTGTCAGGGGGACTATGCATTCATTCATTCATTCTCTACTTGTGGCAGCACAAGCTGGGAAAACCTTCTGGAAAGCCATTTGGCAAAACCCTTAAAAACCTAAAATACTCATATTCTTTGACCTGTACTTCTATCCCAGAAATTCCTTCTGAGGAAACAGCCTGAAAAATGCAGAACTACAAGCACAAAGATTTTCATTGCCATGAGATTCGTTTTAATGAAAAGATCTAGAAACAACTTAGTGTATAATATCAGATTATGTAATTTAATTACATAAGGGAAAAACCAGAGAATGCAAAATCAGATCTGTATTATGGTTATGTTTTAATCTGTGCATGTAAACAAGGAGTGAGTAACATGAACAAATTTTAAAGGACTGCTAGAACCTGAGGTAAAAATTGTGTTGGGGTAATTTTTGCTTTGATTTGATTTTCTGTATTATTGTAATATTGTTGGTACAATAAGTAATTCTTCTTAAAAAAATAACACCATTCCCATTTCCACAGTCTTTACCTTAACTAGGACCTCTTCACCCCTCAGCTAGATCAGGTGCTCACTCCCTAATATTTTTTCCCTCATTGTGTTTCTCCTCCTGCCAATCTAGGCAACAATAACATCCATCATTTACTGAGTACTTTCTCATTTGTCCCAGGCACTATATACAAAAACCTTTAAATATGTCTTTGTCTTATATAAAATCTTCACAACATGAGGAAGGTATAATGAGAATCCTCATCACTCAGATGAGGAAGGTGAGGCTTAACTACCCTGCCTAAAGTTTGGAAGTCTCTTGTGCTTTAGGATCTGAAGTAGAACCTATATTTACTTATCCAACCTCAGGTTTAATGTAGACTTTTAGCTTATAAAAATTGTTAGTTTTGGCTAGCAGTAAGCATAAAGGGGTTTATCTTCTTATTTCTATAAAGACAAAATAGAAGCCTAATGCTGTGAGGTCCACTTCAAGGATCTAAGGGCAAGAGAGTTTCCCAAAGGATTATCTTTATCCCTTTAATCCACAATCTCTAGACTCTTACTTAATTACTTTGTCAACAATCTGTTTGGCCCAACTGAGAGGAAAACGGCAGGTAATTTTGAACACATTACTGAATTTAGAGTAGGTATTTAATAAATATTCCCTGGTAGAACTAATGACTCCAGAGCCTTGCTCGGAGCCCACGCAGGATTATGAAGTCAGTTTTCAAAGCCCACAGCCTCCCTTCTCCTTTCCCTGCTCATCTCTTTCCATCAATTCTATTTCACTACCTCAACCCTTGCTAATGCCCATTATCCACACACTCTGTCCTCAGATCATAAGAAAGTACTATAAGGAAAGGATATATTAAACTTGTAAGTGCTCATGTGTGACTTTTTAAAAGATTACTATCATTTGAGGTTCAAGTCAAAGAAATAAATCTCTAATTGTGAAACATTAGCTTCCCAGGTATCAGCCACTGAAGAAGGAAATACCTAGAAAGAGTCAGCTGTCAATAAATCCATTAAATGATAGTTGAAAGTATCCTACTTTGTTAATAAGGGGCATAACAGGTCTACCTATTAACAGATGCATGCATTAAATCACTTTCCTCAAACCATAAATAAATATAGTCCCCAACTATACTTGGGTATCTTAAATATAAATTGTTGTGTACTTTTTTTAAAAAAGAACTTTGTGTTGCACATTTGTTCTTAAATTTAAAAAAATTTAATGCACCAGGAAGCTTTTCTATTACACTGTACAAATAAAACTAATAGAAAAATAAAAACTTCCCTTATTACATAATATCTATGAAGGATAATTATATCTATGCAAACAGTGTGATGCATCAACTGAAAACAGCAGTAAGATATATAAGAGGACATTTGCCAAAGTCCTTAAGGTCTGAAGATTGATTAAACTTGACATCTGTCCAACTTAATAGGACCGATCTTAAGGAATTCAGCTCTTCTTTCTTTATCCATTGTTGCTCCAGTTGGACCTTGTTAACAGCTTTATTAGTGTCAGACTAGATAAGAGGGATTGGCCTTTCCACCTTCATCCACAGTGTTTCCTGGTGTGTAGATTTGGGTGACGAAAGAGACCAAGCGCTTTTAAAATTTGCTTTCTCTGAAGAAAAATTTTCGTGAAAGCATTTTTGGATCTTAATTGGAAATACTGATTTTATTCAACCAAGAGGGTAGCCAACTATGTGAAATAAAATATATTTCCTGATAAAAGAGGTTCACCTGACCAGCATGGCATTCACATTTCGGGCGGAGGAGGGGCTCAGTCAAAGATTCCAGGTGTGTTGCTGTTATCTTGAGACAACAGTCTGCTTGACAGGATGGGCAGTAATTGACCATCATGTTACACTAGCAGAACAATCCATACCAATGGATTGAGCCAGCTCTCTTCCCAGGGGGTCAGAGCATGAAGCAGACATCCTAATTACCCACAGCCAGCTGAAACCACACATACTGGGACTTTTTCCATTGGCTTCTTGGCTATAAGAGATACAGAGAAGCACACAAAGTGTCCGAGCAGATGTTAGATCTACAACGTCAACACCCAAGTAGTACGTAGCCCCACACTTAGCAGGATGTTAGTCTAGTAGTCCTGGAGTCCATGCTGGGTCTCCTCCCTTTGCCTCCGTAAAACCTTGACTTTGGAAGCAAATCCTGAAATAATGTCCAGGGCTAACTTAAATACTGAAATTGAAAAACATGGCTAGAAATTCTCTCCATATTAAACTTATTAACAATTGCTATTTGTGTTCTCTCTTTCTCCACCCTCCCTCCACAGAGACTTTGACCTACACGTAAATTATATGGAAGTTAGTGTAATAGATAATCATATGTTGACCTCAAAAGATAAAATGAGAACCCTAGCTTCTCACATAAAATCCCACTAATGTTCAGATATTTCAATCCAGTGACCCTGCAGAAAGCTAAATGTCACAATGTACAATGTTTCTTAAATCCTTGCAACCATGGAACTCAAAAAGTAATCTGACTTTCTTTGTTTACAAACAAAGACATATTGTGAGCCTCTCACAGCTCCATTAGGATCTGTTTTTTTCTCCAGCATCACCTCAGACTCTAGTCCTGTTGCTCTTCTTTGCCTGGCTCTACCTACCTATCTTTCAAAATGCCCTTCCTCCAGGAAGCCCTCCATGATCTATTTGCTTTTAGGCTTCTTTGCATACCCCTATGATAGTACCCATCATGTTTATGGTGATAATATGGCTAATTTTTTTTGCCCACCTACCAAATTATGACTGAAAAAATCTATTACGAGGATTCATTGCCATGTCTGGCTCATCCTAAGGACTCAATAACTCTTAAATGAATGAATCCTAACCCTCTTTTCCTATAACATCCTTTCCCTCTTCCTTTATCCAGTTATTGAAAACCTTATCTCATAAATAAGCAGGTATGGACGTACTAAAAAAAACAGAAATGTTAAAACAACGCAAACATGAATGGAGTTCTAAAATTAGATTATAGTGATGCTTGCACAACTTTGTAAATTGACTAAAAGATATTGAATTGCACTGGGGAATTTTAGTATGCAAATTGTACCCCATTACAGCTATTTTTTTTTAATGAAGAGAAAATAAAGTGTTTACATTACAGAATGGTCCAAAGTGGGAACATTTCAGCAGGAGAAAATGGTGGGACATGAAAAGTGAAAGAAGTAATTATGGAAATTCCTCATTGAGTTTTTTTGTTTGTTGGTGAAATTGCTTTTCACCCAGGACAAGACGTTGCTAGGAACTTCGCATTAAAAATATTTAATGAGAATGTCAGAGGTCACATGCTGAAACTGGCCTATTTCCAAATTGGCAGAAGGGACCCACCCAGTTTCAAAGGTGGGTACATACATGGTTTGAAAAACAACAGCTTTTGTTTTATTGGATTAATGAATTGAGTTCAAATTAATTTAACTCTAGAAAATGTATTGACAAGTAAATTAAAAAACAATAAATTTTTGTAATGAACCTTTATTGACATAATTTTTGTAGTTTGCTTTTCTAAGCATATAAAGTGTTATCTGGTTTTAATCAGCCTTACCGCCTCCTAATTTCCATTAAAATTTTCTTTGGGGTGTGCCAGGTCTTGTCTGCTGAGTTGCAGATGAAGGGATTTCTTCATACAGTCTCTAACATCTCAATTACATAAAAGTAGCCCTATTTTCCTTTTAAGTCCTTAACTGCCTTACATTGAGAAGGGGTCCATTTTAAATAGATCCTCGTTTATAAATAATAGTAGATGCTTTTATCTGTCCATCAATATCATGTTGAAAATTCCTTTTCAACCTCATTTTTATGACATCTCCACCTTTTCTGATAGAATTTATTATTAAGAAGGGAAATCACACCACAACAATAACTTCAGACCTCTTTTCATTGTAGAGATAGCCCGAGGTATAAATTCAACATGCAAATAATTCTTTTCACTATCTGCCTGTTAAAACACAGAATAAAAGTTAAAGACAATGAATTCCTGTTGGAAACATGAAAGTTAAATACACTCTTTGACAGACATTTAATGAAATCAGATATGAAGAACAGGAAGGCTAAGTTGTTATAAACATCACTTGTCATGTCTTACAGTTCTTGGTGGTCTAAGATCACCGCTTTAAATTTCAAAGGATTTGAATAAAGACAGCTTCACAGTTGCTCTGGAGTCGTCAGATCTGAAAGAATCCTTTTACAGATCTAAAATGGACCAATTTGGTATTTATTACAGAGCCGTCACGGTCTTGCAAAAAATCAGTGATTTATATTTGTAACCATATTTCCAATGAGAATATCTTTTTTATTGGGGGGAGGGGAGGAGGATGTGGGGCACATAGATCATTCACAGCTGTTGTTGTCAAACAGTTGCTTTTTATTTGTGACCATTGCTAGATTCAACACTATACTAGCATTTCCATACTTGTTCTTAGTAGGTTTTCTTGTTGTTATTGTTGTTCTGATTGAGAGCATGCATTGCATTCTTTCTAAATTATGTGTCACTTTGTTGTGATTGTTATTTCTGGCAATTTAACAGTCTGTGAACAGGAAAGCTTTGAAATGACTGTCCTCTGTCCTTTGGCATAAACCAATTACCAGGATTTAAACTTATCTGACAAAAACTGCAGTGACAGATTTGAGAACAAAGTGGTTTTAAATTGTCATTTTTGAATATTTAACCTTTCCTGTTTGCTATAACTAGATGTTTTCAAGTACAGTATGTAATCATGAAAACAGCATCAGCTTTTTTTATTTCCTTAATAAAAAGTGCATCTTCCAGACTTTCCTATACCTTTCACGATGAGCAATAGCTTCAATTCATTTAAATTAACTACTTCCAATCATTACAATAGTGATGTGTACGAAAACTTCAGAACCAAGATTGATTCCTAAAAACAGAATTTCATTCTGGAAGAAACATGTGCAATCGTTTTTCAAGTTTTCTTTAAGGGAAAAGAATTAAAAGTAGAAATAATTTTTCTCTACTTAAAACTATATCTGAGAGATATGCAAACCAGGTTTAGAACACGATGCTCCCAGGTTTCCCTGCAAAAGTTAGAGTGTTTTGTTAGCCGTGGCCCATTATTATTCATGATGCACCTACAGAAGAATTCTTCTGGCTCTAGCTCACCAGGCATGCTGTCAGGTGAAGCAGCTCCTGGGCAATTTGACACAGTAACAAAAGTAGCCAAATTCCTTCCCAACCACATATTGCACAAAAGTTGACATCACTTTCCCAAGCCATGAAACTGTTGAAACACTAAAAGATATGTCTGGCTAATAGGATACGAAGTAAAATAATGAAAAGCACTTTTCTTTGGTTATTCTCAAACAGGTCATAAATATTTACATCCCATTATAAAACACCTTAATAGCTTGGTGAGATTGAATGCAATAGTGCTTAATGCAATATAACTCCAAATGCTTTACAACTCCAATGGACTTTATAACTACACCCTATAGAGTTTACCATGCAGGAAAATCTGTGAGTTGACTGGTTAATGTTCTTTGTTTAAAAAACATGCAAAAGAAACACTACGTTCACTATACGGACAGTATTTATTAAAATAACATCTATATTTTATATACAGTTTCATCTAGAAGGCCATGTGGGTCCTCAAGGAGTCAGACAAAGGCACTAGGCTTATTTCCTGAGGGTTACTGCACTATTTATTACACATCTTAGAAAAGGGAAAATGCATGTGCTTAAAGCAAAGCACCTTATGTCTCAGAACCTTACCTTTAAATGGTGCCTTATGGTTCACCAAACATTTTCTTATAATTTTCTTACTTGATCATCGGAACAAGCCTCTGAGGGAAATAAAAGGAGTAGGGGAGAAGGGGGTACAGGAGGGAGGGAACGGCTATTTATTGAGCACCTACTATGTACCAAACAGAATAAGAATGTAAAAAAATCTACTCATTGGTTGCATTCTGAAAATCACATGGGCTACATGTTTTCATTAACATTTTACAGATGAGGCTCAGAAATATTAATTATCTCAGCCACTGTCATATAAGTAATAATTCACTCCCAAATCTTATTCCAAAAAGAAAAGTGTTCTTTCCTCTATTCAATTAATTGTCAATATTGACTCTTGAATAATTCTTTTTTTTTTTAAGATTTTTTATTTATTTATTTGACAGAGAGAGACACAGCGAGAGAGGGAACACAAGCAGGGGGAGTGGGAGAGGGAGAAGCAGGCTTCCCGCTGAGCAGGGAGCATGATGTGGCGCCCGATCCCAGGACCCCGGGATCATGACCCGAGCCGAAGGCAGACGCTTAATGACTGAGCCACCCAGGCGCCCCGACTCTTGAATAATTCTGAGATTGTGGTCTTCCTAATATTTTGTTGTTAAAATGTCCCTTCTTCATTAAGGAGGGTGCTTGTTGTGATGAGCACTGGATGTAATATATAAGTGATGAATCCCTAAATTCTACTCCTGAAAGCAATGTTAACACTCTATGTTAACTAACTTGAATTTAAATAAAAACTTGGAAGAAAAATAAAAGAGTCCCTTCTTTAATGAAGTGTGAAGCTTCTTGAGTATCCGTTAGTGGCTGCTCTTAGAAGTATCCTTTCTTGGCAAAATAAGACATTGGGAAGCCCATGTTAGTCTTTCATATTTCTTTTTCATTCCAGTCCATGAAATACAGAACTCTGAGAACAAGTATATTCTGGTTTTCTTCACATGATGATCTGGCACAGGTCTGTCAAGCACGATCACAGACTAGAGTCCTCTACAAATAGGATGGGGAAGAGGGAGTCAAATTCTCTTCATTCATGAGTAACATATGAATGATTCACAAGTGGATCAGCAAAGGGAAACTCTCTTTATCTTTTGACCCATTTACAACTGGCCCAGTTACCTATTATCTATATGTGAGAGGAGGATGAGGATACCACATCAAGGAGTTGTTAAAATTCCCTTCTTCACTTTTTGTCTCTTAGTCCAATGGAGCTCAAATTATGTTCCTTAGACTCCAAGAGTTTTGTTGAGGTACCTTCAGAGCTATTAAGAAGCAACTGTAGCAGGCAAAATTAGAGTGCTCTTCAGCCATTTCAGCAATATTTTTAACTACTTTACATACGGAGGTTTCATATTATGATTCCTTTTAAGAAAGAGGTTTGTACTGTATAAGCACATACATATATGAATAGATAGGTGAATAGATATAGACAGATATAGATATAGAGAGATATTGAAAACAACCAGCCTTAGCCCTGAGGCTGAGGTCCTCACATGCTGAAAGATCTGCAAACCTGTGATAAGGTTTGGGAAACTTTTTAATATTAAAAAACACTAACAGTCAATTTTGGCATTATGAGTTAACTTTTAAAAAAAGGATACTTGTGAGTAAATGCTTGGTTAACTGCTCTGTTTTCGAGAAAGAAAATGTATGATTTACATCTCAGGGTGTTCAGAACATCAATTATATAGGTCTTTGATGGCCAAAAAGAATAAAGGGATTAATTAACACTTTAAATAGAGAAGTCAGTTTGAAGGACCAAATGATTTAAAACATGAAATCTGTAATGAAAGACCATTAAAAAGTCAGCAGATTTTCTCCAACAGGCTCTCCTCCTTCTCTATCAAGTTTACTTCTACTTTCTCTCTTGATCCTCACTAAACTCCAAATGTTACTCAGAGCTTGCCATGCGTTAGATGTGAAAACCGGCATCTGAAGTCTTCTTTTTTTTTTTTTTTTAAGATTTTTTTTTTTATTTATTTATTTGAGAGAGAGAGAATGAGAGACAGAGAGCATGAGAGGGAGGAGGGTCAGAGGGAGAAGCAGACTCCCTGCCGAGCAGGGAGCCCGATGCGGGACTCGATCCCGGGACTCCAGGATCATGACCTGAGCCGAAGGCAGTTGCTTAACCAACTGAGCCACCCAGGCGCCCCTGAAGTCTTCTGACTAGATCCATCCCAGAGGTAACTTTTGGCAGAGCCAGGAATCCTCAACCTTGTCCTGAACACTTGTCCAAGGACTTGGAACAATCTCCCCTTCTGGAGAAGTAATCAAGCATCCAACAGTACTTTTTAGCTGTGACGTGGGATTAAAAGTTATCGTTAATGAATTCATAGGAACAGTGCCAACAGTAAGTGTAAATACTTGACAGAAATTTGATAGGAGCACCACAAGCCATAGGTAAGACTACCATTGACGGGATTACTTTAGGACTTCAGAGCATCCACCATCAGGTTTTCTCCTCCTCTGACAACAAAAGAAAAAGCCCTTTCCACCATAAGTCAAGTAAATGCCACTGAAGGGCTTGCTTTCTGAATTTAAATTCTATATGTGACAGTCATGTTTTGAGAGGCTTAAAAGCATTTTTAAAGTGTTTTCCTTTTAGAGAAGAAGGAAACTCACATTTTTTGATTTCCTAATATGTGTCAACCTGATTTAGTCTTCATGAATCCCAGTGTGCAAGGGAGATTATTAAGGTTTTAATTTAAGGACGTTTTTCTGTTATTGTTCCTGTCGTGGTTGTTTTAGCGCAGCTGGCCAGTCGTGCCGTTCAGAAGCAGCCGTTGACTGAGGAGGACTTTGGATTGCTAAAGGATTGCAGTTGCTGCCCCTGCCGTTTTGTCTGTGAGGACCCTCACCTATTCAACCAGAATGGGACTTCTTCATATGCCATCTCATCAATCATTTGACAACATAGTGTCCAAATCCCTCTTTCCTGAGAGGCAGGTCAGGGCCAATCACTGAGGGTTACATGGGGCTAGAGCAAGGCCTCGGTGAAATTAAGAACACATCCAAAACCAAGAAGTGAGCAGACCAGAATGCTAGAAAAGGAAATACAGATGAGTCACCCAACCAAGTAGTATCTCCCAGCAGGAATCAGAAACTAGGACAGTGGGCCAGGATGATGGCAACAGTGAAGTTGGCCCTTTTGACTTCAGGGACACAGTGAAATGCAGAGTGAAAGGAATATAATTAAGACTTAAATAGACCCTCCACCCAGTCTCCAGTGCTCACTTCCCTACCTTGGCCCTTATGCCTTCCTTTACTCTTTCCCTTTTGAGAGTAGGGTATTGAAAACTAAGATTGATTTGCCTAGACATGGCTCTGGGTCACAAGCAGAAAATGCCAAACCATTGCATAACTTTTCTCTAAGGATCAGAGATAAGGGTCTCTGTTGCATTAACTTCTTGTTAATGTTTTTCAGCAAAAAGTTCAATGGTTTATTTTTTTAAGGTCATGAAATACTGAGAAACTCTTGCCTACGTTCTCTTGTTACCATATGGCCTGATTTTATTATTTGCATTTTACACTTCAAAATGTGGTCAGCACTGAAAGAGACACATCAGGGAGCTATGGGATGAGGGAGTTAGAAGGTCCTGGGCAAAATCTGTATAATGTAAGCCCCAGCCTCTTCCTCTCTGCCTTACAAGGTGTGCCTCTAGTAACCTCTGGAAAGGAATTCCAGGGGATTGGCTGGCCTTGCTAGTTCTCCAGCTTGGATGGCTGAACGTATTCCCAGTTCCCTGGTTTGTTTTCTCATCTTGTAAATTTCACAGCTTTCCGTATTTGTTGAGCGTCCATGGCTTTTGCCTCTATTCTGCTGGCTTCATTGAAAACAAGTTCTACCAAGAGTTAAGTTGATCTCTGGTCTGAGAAAAATGATTCTGGGTTTCACATGTTGGAGAAGCCACAATATTTAAACAACAAAGGGCAGGCCCATAGGTAGAGCGGCTGGTTGAACCTCCTTTATTGCAAATGTCAAAAATGAAGTGTCGAGAAATTGAGTGACTTGGCCAAGTGAACAACTACCAAGGAGAAAGATTTGGGACTAGAACCCAGATTTCCTAACAAGTAATGCAGTCCTCTACCCATTATAGTCTTCTATCCATTACAGGACACATCTTCACATTCACTTCACATAATATCTTTGTAAAATGCAGTGCTTTCACATAGACTAGTAAAACAGAGTAGAGAGAGTGGAAGCCACAAAAGAAAATTTGGGGAGATATTCAAACCTTTACAGAGACCAGATACCTCTGCTTCATCCACTGCAATAGCATAACATAATCCTATGAACTCTCTGAGAAACAAAGAATCCTCTGTCCGCTTTTTAGCAAGAAGGGATCACAACGGGCCTGAAAGCTCTGGGTCCTCTCTCCAGCCCCAGGGTCAGGCTTCCCTGGGAATCAGCTTAAGCCCAACACTAGTTCTTAGGGCAAAGTTTTATAGTGCTACCTCTCAGTTCAGATGTGTTGCTCTCAACTCAAGAACTGAGATGAAACTATTTCTCCTAGTGTAAGTTGCTTAGAATATCCCTCTCCTACCCCAGAGGCACCAAGATGATGGAAACCTATAACCAAGAATAAGCTATACAATGGGCATCTAAGGCATCTGGTTTTCCCAGCCCCAGGCACAGATTAAATTTTTATAGGTCACTAGTAGCAAGATGATGACTATAAATGTCTAACCTCAAGCTATAGGAACGTGAATCTTTCAACATTTAATCTACTTCATTATTCTCCTTGAGATGATAAGATAACCTGGCTTGGAGGAATTTTTATTATTTTTCAGGAAATGTAGGCAACCCATGATCAATACCATGAAAACAAAAGCCATTGAGAAGCAATAATTAACAAAGGAAGAAAACAAGGTTTTGGACTAGCACCAAGAATGTAACAAAAAAGCTAAGAAAGTTTTATTTATCCTAAAAAATAAGTAGACAATTCTTAAGGTTTTATATGCTACTTAGCTACTTCTCCCTTCCTGATAGCTCCCCATTTTTCAGTGTGATACTCCTACAAAAATCATTACTTTACTGCTATGACTAATTCCATAACTATTCTCAAATAATGCCAGTTGACTATTAAACCATGACTGTGACCTAATTCTTAACTGATTGACAGCCAAAGAAAGGTCATTGGTCACAAAAATACCCACTAAAATCCTGGAAAAATCACTTGACATGCACTGCATCTTTTGGTGGCTTACATTTACAGTTGTTTCTTTTTTTAAAAAATTCAAAGGCAGACAAATTTCAGTTGTCCTTGTGTCTCTTGCCTGAAAGAACCCTTTAAGCGCCCTTGAAATGGTTAGATGAGTAGCAGAAACAATTGCATCTTTTCAACCCTGGTCACAACAGTTCTAAGATTTTGATGAGTAAAAAGAATTGGACAGATTTTAAGTCAATAGTGGCCCTCCAGTTTCTAAAGTTCTTCCAGAGTACAAACTATGTCACTTGTACTCTTCTGGCATGGTTTTGCTCATTTGCAGGAAAACCATATTTTGCACCACATCCTCACATATTGATATGTTGAGGAAATAAACAGCAAACATCACTTCCCATCCATCTGCTAAGCTTGTTAGAAAGATGAACACCCAGTGTTCAGATGTTTTGCACTCAGGTTTGAAATTCCACACTCAGCATAATTTTCTTTTTCTTTTCAAGACATATTTTAATCCAATGAGAGGAAATTCTTGTCCTTTGTTGAAAACAAGAGACATCAATAAAATAGAAAGGCCAGCCATATTGGTCATTGTCAAGATACATCTACAACTTGGTTTCTGTTGAGACTCTAGACACATAAGCAACAATTCTGACAAAAGACAATTTTTTCCGTTTTCTGATAAGCGAGTCTAAACACTACTGTTTATGTCGTGATAACATAAAGCAAAGTACCAGTTGAAATACTAAAATGAGAGTAAGGCACTTACTCTATTATTTCTAACAAACTGTTTTCAGAAGATCTTTACACTCATGCATTCATACCCAAGATTACACAAGGTATTCTGGGGTTGCAAATATTTTAAAAGTGTGAAGCAAAGCAGTAAGTCAAAGGAACAAGCAAAAACCTTGCAGTCACAGTGCTCAGCGGAAACTGAGCCAAACGCTCTTGTATAGAGAGCAAGGAGAACAGAAAGTGCATGCAGTCCTGGGTTTATGCCTTCGGATATTTTTGCTTCCTTTTTTATTTGGAATTCCAACTCTTCAGGGGAAGTTTGCCCTTCTCTCCTGCTTTTGATTTACTTCTCACACCACAGAAGATGGAATTGGCGATCTTGAAATTATATCAGTGGGAGAGAAAATGGCAACGAAGCAGATGCACAACTGAGAATTTCTAAGTTATACCTAACACAAACCCTTGGGGTCCTGTGCAACATAATATTTTTATATCAGTGTTGGTTTTCTTTATGTGGTTATAAAATGAATATATTGTAGGTCTTTTACTTTTTCATAATGACAGGAAGAACCTCGGTTGAATGAGTACAGGCTCATCTATAATTTCATAAAATTTGATATATCAAACTTCATCATGGGGCAACAGTTCCTAGAAACACCAAAATGATCTTGTATGAGCCATAGTGAGGGTCTAATGAAGAAGCAAAGAACAAGAAAATGCAGAGTTCTGAACAGGAAAGGATTCCAAAAGGTGCCTATAGTCCAGTGCTTCTCAGGCTGTAACGGACACTCAGATCCCATGGGAATCTTGTTATAATGCAGATTCTGGTTCTGTAGATCTGGGATGGAGGCGCAATTCTGCACTATGCTGATGCTACAACTCTATGGACCCCATCTTGAGTGGCAAGTGTCTAGTAGCCCATCCTCCAGGAACCAAGAAATTCAAAACAGAAAACTATTTAACAGCAATTATTTATTAAATTATCACTATGGATTAGACCTCATAAACATTGCAAGGAAACAGAGGAAGTGTAAGAAAGATAAACAGGTGAGTTTCACACAAAAAGAGTAAATTATTGTAAATCAACACATATTCATTATGGACTTATTTTGTGTAAGGCAATGTTGTATGAGAAATAAAGGATTAAAATATAAGTAAAGAAATAGTCTCTAGGGGCCCCTTGGTGGCTCACATGGTTAAGCATCTGCCTTCGGCTCAGGTCATGATCTCTAGGTCCTGGGATCGAGCCCCGCGTCAGGCTCCCAGCTCAGCGGGGAGCCTGCTTCTCCCTCTCCCTCTGCCTTTTCCCCCTGCTTGTGCTCTCTCTCTCTCTCTTAAATGAATAAATAAAATCTTTAAAAAAAAGAAAAAGAAATAGTCTCTACTCTCAAACAGCTTAAATCCAGTACTCTAGCCCATCAGTTCTCATCTTTCTTCAAATATAGTACATACACCTTTTTGGGGAGAATCCCTTTTATCTCAGGTGCTGGATTGGATGCCCTCCTGCCTATTCTGAGATCTTGTTCTACCAATTGTCCCTCACTTTCCTGTATTGTTCAAATGTCCTCCCTGCCTCCTTGTCTTCTGGCTAGTTACTCTCCCTAGTGTGATCTTATCTACCCTCTGCTGCCATGACGTCTAAGCCAGGGGTGCCCAGTTCTCCATCCAAGGCAGAGACTTCTTTCCTAAGATCAAGTCCTTATTTGTACTTGCCCATTGGACATCTCCTCCTGGCGTGTACAACTGAACTGAATTTATTATCATATCTCCAGAAGGTTCTTCTCTTTTTTTTTCTCTGTTTCCCAGAATCCAGCCTTTCTTCTGCATCTCACAACTACAGTTTAGTCTCATAACTGGCCTCCCTGCCACCTGTCTCTTTCCACTGTGTCCATAATCCATATATGTGCCAAAATTCTCTTCCCATGAAATAAATCTGAATATGTCAGTACTTTTCTTATACATTTCAGCACTCTGAAAACTAAATGCACAAACTGCTTAGCTCCACACAGCAGATAAGGACCCTGACAAGCCCGCCCCCAGCTATCACTTTCATCTTCTTTCCCACCCTCCAAACCACATGCACACAACATATGCTTAAGCTCCCACCACTCAGTCCACCAGTCACCAACAACATCACGCCCTCTTCTAACTCTGCCGCTGCACATCTTGCTCCCTCTGCCTGAAATTTCCTTCCTCCTTCTCTGCCTGGAAAATTTGAATCCATTCTTTAAGATCCAGCCTAGTCTCCATGAAGCCTTTTTTGTTGGAGCTAGATATTTCTTCTTCTAAGAACCTACAGCAATCATTCCATAATTCACTTAAGGTGCATACCAGATCAGAGAGTGTTACTAGCCTCTGTTTTCTCCACTAACACAAGAACTCATTGAGATCACACACAACACCTTACTCTTCTTCTTGTTACCAGTGCCAGGCTGAGTGCCTGGATTAAAGCAAACATTCAGTGAATATTTATTAGATGACTAAATGGATGTTAAACAGAAACTAATAATGCGAAACTGCAGATGACAAATGACTGATACACACTAAAGGGGTTATAAGCACCCCAACGAAGGAGCATTTGCTGTGCATAGTTAATTGCTAAAATGCATGTAGTATGGCTTTCAGAGTAGACATTCAAGGGCAGCCTTGTGCAGGAAAAGGAAATGTGAGTTGGGCCGTGAAGGATGTACCCTCAATAGACAAGGAAGGGTAGGTGGTATTACCTACCTGCAAGGAAGCCAGAGGGGGAGGGAAGATAGGCAATTATATGCTGTAGGTAATAAGGTGACCATCCTGATTAGGGTGGGCAGTATTTTTTAAAGAGAAATAAGAGGTAAAGTTGAATAAAGGACACAAGAAAGGAGGGGATAGGTATCACACTTCAGAGGAAACTTGGCTTGCCTGTGGTAGGATATAGGACTGTGGGCACACCACACCCTCCTGGGTACCAAATCACAGTTATTATCAGGAGCTGTTGCTAGTTTCTTAACATCATTCTTGCAGCAGTACATATTCATTCTTTCTGGTTCTGCCTTTATGTACCTACCTGCAGTCATAAACTCTCTCTGTAATCAACTTTATAATAATGGAAACTCATTTAAAGTTATCTTCCCTTTCCTTTCTCAAAACTTATCACTACACATATAATATCTCTTCATAGGGCCTTCTGTCCTCTGTTCTTTCTACTGTTTGTTCCTGCTCCTAAAACATGGAAGCCCTATAGAGATTTGAGCAGAGCTGAGGAATGCTGACTCAGATGCTAAATTTCCAGGCACATGGTTGACTGTAGTATGTGTGGCAAAGACTAACGCTGTGAACGGAGCCCCCGCCAAACCCCACTTCCACCTCAGTGCCTGGAAAGCTGTCTTGGTCCTGGAAATCACGCCAGTCACTCTACTGGATTAAAGCTCTAAAGGCAGCTTCCAAACTGCTAATGATACCAGAGAAGAGAAAGAGAGTAAGCCATCATCTATTATTCTTGCATTCCTGATCACTCATTTTTTGGGCTAGATGCAGCAGAAAGCAAGCCCTGTAGAAACATGGCACATGAGGGGTGCCTGGGTGGCTCAGTCGGTCAGTGTCTGCCTTCGGCTCAGGTCATGATCCCAGGGTCCTGGGATCGAGCCCCACAAAGGGCTCCCTGCTCAATGGGAAGCCTGCTTCTCCCTCTCCCACTCCCCCTGCTGTGTTCCCTCTCTCACTGTCTCTCGCTCTCTGTCAAATAAATAAATAAAATCTTTAAAAAAAATTTAAAGAAAAAGAAACATGGCACATGAAAAGTCGACTTTCAGGCATAAATAATTAGCACACTGTACAAAAGGCTGTCCAGATGCAATTAAAAGTGTACCCTCGGATCATTCGCTCTCTTTTTTTAAAAAAACTTGGTTATGTAGAGGCTGGAAAACTGCCATTTCAAAACAAAGCAATTTTCTTTCAAAGTAAAAGGACTGAATTCACCTTTAGGATAGACTGTTCCTTTGATTTGGGATAATTGCTTCAAGTGGCCCCTGCAGTGACAAGAATATAAAGGAAGTCCCCACCCATCATTGTCCTTGGGGAAAACTGTGAAGTAAACTGAGTGCAGGTGTTTTCAACTGAGAACATAAGTGTTCTGTTTGGTAATATAAACCATGGGGTACAGGTTTAGAGCCAGATTCTCCATACTTGTTCCTTTTACTGTACTGTTTGAGGCAGACAACCTGCCGCTTGTTCTTGTGGAGATGTGAGTATGCGCACGTATGTGTGAGAGTGTGTGTGTGAGTGTGTGTGTGTGTGTGTGTGTGTGTGTGTGTGTGCTTTCTTGACCACTCGAAGGAGACAAGTTGGACAGAGTGAGAGAAAGCTCACACCAGCCCGGTCTTGACCTCATGATGGATGAGAGACCGTGAGAAGAACTGGGCTGGGAAATCTCAGAGCAACTTGGACTGGATCTTCGAGGCCTTTTATGTAGAATTGTTTGACTGAAACTAGCAGAAAGAACTAATATAACACATAGATTTTTAAACTTAATTTATAGTTGTTTTTCTGTTGGAATTCAAGGACCTGGTCACACTCACCTGAGGGGTGGGGCTTGAGTTTCTTCCCAAGAGAGTAGCTATCCTCTGTCAATCATCCAGGGAAGATACAATCTGAGACGGGAAATAAGGCCTGAGGAGGTGAATCTTAGTCTGGAAAGAAGGAGAAGCACTTTGGTCTCTTTGGGATACCTACAGATGTGAACTCCAAGACCTAGATAGCTCTGAGCATTCCAGGAGGTATGAGTGGTGAAAGCCTGGGCGGGTGGGCAGTAAAGCAGTGGGTAGGGGATTTTGAGGGTAGTCCTGGTCTGTGGACTTTGAGGGCAATCCCATGTAGTCACAGCTATATGCTAGCATCTAAAATGTATTTCCCTCTCATTGTTCCATGGCTTTAGTAAAGCCTTGTGAAATTTTCCAACTTATTCTCAGCTATGCTTCTGGGGAATTTGAAGAATGATCCTAAAACATGCTGAGGAAAGGGGAAAAGGAAGGAACAGCACTCCTCTCCCCTGCCCAGGGCCATGGTGCAGGTCAGCAATGTCACTAGGAAAGGCCAGTTACCCTGCACTGTAAGAGTACCTGCCTGTACACTATAGATTGACAGGGAAGTCAGAAAGGAAGAAAGTACTTGAAGGCTTCTTAAATACCTGGAGAGCATTTGAGGAGCCTAAGTTCAGAGGGCAAGGGTGGGGCAAAGTCATTATAATTTGCATATGAATAAAATATGATCTAGGTCTAGACACACAGGCCAATAAGGGCGAGGCATACAAGCAAATTAGACAATTTATTCAAGCAATTTAGAAAATTTTTGTTATTTTTTTCGTTTCTAAAACTTGTTCATGCTCATTGCTGAGAAATTAGAAAATAAAGTTTTTCAAAAAGAAAATTAAAACAACCCACAGCTCTACCGAGAGATACCCATACTTACTGCTGCACAGGTTTATAATCTACTTTCTTGATCAGTCATTTACTCTGGGTTAAAAGAAATCCAAAACTATTTTCCACAAAAATTCTTTATCCCACCCATAGATATTCCTTTGATTCACCTCTAAGCCAAAGTGAGAGAGTCTTTTATTTCATCCTCCATTCTAGTAGGGCTCCTCAGTTTTCAAACAAGGATATCAACCAACCCCACCTCAGCTTTACCCTAACCAGCACCATAGAAAGACTACAGTCCAGGTGTCTGTGAAAGAGAGTGTACCCCCCACCCCTAGATTTTCAAAATCTCTACTTAGAGAAAAATTCTTGACCAAGGATGCTCTGAGGCAACTGTAATCCAGTAATTCCCCTTCATAGTCCCAAATCCACTCGAATGTACCCACAGAACCACATATCCTATTTTCTCACTTGACTTGGTGACATTGACATTTTCTCAGGATTAAATAATTTTTTAAAACATCATCCATAATAGCTGCATGTTAGCCATTTGAGAATATCTCATAATTTATTTGGATATTTAGCTTCATTCCATTTTTCCATCATTATAACGAAAGCAGCAAAGAACATCTTTGCACACAAATCTTTTGTCAAGACAATTAGAGGGGCACCTGGGGGGCTCAGTCAGTTAAACATCTGACTCTTGATTTCCTCTCAGGTCATGATCTCAGTGTTGTAGGATGGAGCCTCACTTCTAGCTCCAGGCTGGGTGTGGAGCCTGCTTAAGATGTTCTCTCTCCCTCTGCCACTCCCCACCGATGTTCTCTCTCTCTCTTAAAAAAAAAAAAAAAATAATAATAATTTTAAAAAATTAGAGAGTAGAACAGAGAAAAAAAAAGCAAGATATAGGCTGCTATAGCAAAGGGCCCTTGTCACCCAAGGGCAATATGAAAGGTAAAGCCCTCACCAAGAGGCAGAGAGCTACACGGGAGAGAAGAAATATGAGTAAAGGGAACAATCTCTGCTCTCTTCTCAATTTCATCTAAGGGCAAGATTGCCCTCAGCTTGTGAGGTATGAGATACCAACCAACAGTGTCACCTAATTCTGTAAATTCTCTATTATTCAGTACAGCCAGGAAATGGTATATCTATTTTGATTAATAATATATTCTGGTTAATAGAGTACTGCCACCAATGACTAATCTTACAAGGATTAGAATATAATAAAGTTTACTAGCACTAAAGCTAAGATGAATAAAATTTATATTTTTGTCAGTAATTCCAAGGATTTGTCAGAATCTACCCATTAATTCATTCATTTCCCAAATATTTATTGAAGATCTGTAATTATGTAGGGCACTATATTAGGTGTTATTACATCAATGATCCACTGCCTATTTATTTATATTAGTACATATTTTAATCTGTCTGACTTTACATAAGATTTGAAGTGGCCATGTCATGTCAGAGGGTAAAAGTCATAACTTACAAAGAACCAGGCTATTAAAAATATTTAAAAATCAAAGAGACTACTTTATAGAGCTGCCAAATATATAATCTAAATGGACCTAATGTTATACTATCTTAAAAATTCATCTTTCCTCAAAGCTCTTAAACAGTGTGAAATAGAGCCAACAATTTAATTTCAAGTTCCCCTCCCCTCTGGGGGATGGGAAATATGACTTCAGTCATTCTGAGTCCCCAATGTTGGGCCAAGTCACAAGGTCTTTCAGAGTTCCAAGGCATTATGAAGTCCCCTGGGGACTACTGGCCGTCCGGGCAGACTTGTTGGTGCTGAGACACCCTCTGTCCCAGCCTACACAGTCTCTCTAGATCCACTGCTCCATGCTTCTGAGTACACTTGGGCCTGGAAATACTGAGCCAGGCCAGCACTCCAGGCCCACAACCTGTCCCTTTGGAAGCCTCTGACCTTTTCCTCTGAGACTGTGCTTTCACCTCAAGATACAGACGGGCAGCAAGATATCTGGCCCTTTGTCCCAGGCCCCAGAGATCTGCTCTCGCTCTGTAACCCCAGGGGGTATCCCTTTGGAGTCTCAGATCTCTACGTGTTTCCCCCAAAGCAGTCAGTCCTCCTCAGTGGGGTGCACTTGACACTTGCTAAGTAAAAGCACAGTTTCAAAGCCATGTGTGTATCATCTCATCAAATTGCATTCATTCTTCACCACAACTCTGTAAATTAGGCCTTGTCCCTAACATACAGGTAAGGAAACCGAAGCTCGGAAAGTTTCAAGGTAACTTGTCAGAGATCACACAGCTGGTGAGCCAGCACTGCAATAGTCATCCCCCATTACTCTCAGCCTTACAGTTCTGTGCCTGCTAACAACTCTTCTCGTTCTTTTAAAGAGACAGAAGAGTCAAGACACCAAGAGTTTAGGTGGTTTATTTGGGGGCACACAATCCCATGTTCCTCTAAACGTTTTTTTAAAAAATCATAGGATTTAAGCTCATAAGCACATAAAATTTAAGTGAGACATCGTCATGGTAGTGGTAAGAATTTAAATGTGGCCAGACTTGTCGAGAGAATATGGACTTACCAAAAGGACCGAGACGCATGACTTTAAAAAAAAAAAAAAAAAATTATGACTATTTGCCAAATGTCTACCTAGTGGTTTCCGTGGGCAAAATTCTGCGTTCGGGGTTCTGAGAGATAAGAAAGAGACACCAGCCCTGTCTTCCCAGAGCTTATGAGCAATGGAAGACACATAGGTATACAAACAGATGAGGGGAGTGGATGAAGCTAGGCAGGAGGAATGCTGAGAGCGGCACAGTGTAGGCTGAGCGTGGACACCGCCAGCTTCCAGTTTCCAAACCAGAGTGGAGGAGCGTGGGTATCGAGGCAAACAGTATGGGTGACCCCGCCTTTCTCCTCCTCCCAGAGGATGAGAATGCTGGAAGCTCAGCTGTTGCAGAATGTAAACCATCCGATTGCCCAGAGTTACTGACTTGCCTAAAGCCATAAAAAAAAAAAATTTTTTTATGAGTTATTTTTCACTTCTTTTTCTGCCAGGATCAAGTATCAGCATTGTTATATTCAGAAACACACCACTTTTAACACACTAAAGAAGAGCTGGCCCAACCCGGGTAGGCATAAAACAGTTGTCAGAGGCAGGAAGTCTCCCAGACTCCAGCCCCAAGCTACAGCAGAGTAAATTTGAGACATTCAACAGATTTCTAATGCACTGAGATGCCTGAACTAGCCTTCATATTTACTAGTAAAGAGACAAAGAATGTTGTTTTGACAGAGCCAAAAAGAGATTTCAGGCAGATTTGGAATACTCACTCAGATGAGTTTTTCTAAACTCATCTAAAAATCTAAAAATTTTTAAAATCACTCTTCAGAATCTTAAAACGATTGCAAAGATTTCTTCTCCATCGCTGGTTTCCCTGAGCTCCTTTAGGGTGTCCCTGACAGGACCAGGGGCTTCATAGTACTAGAACAAATCCTTACACTCCATCGGCCCCTCACCATTTGTTGAATTCTTTACCAAAGAGAAAAATGTCAAGAGACTCCAGTTGCTTGGGTTTTAGGTTTTGACTAACTCCTACCCCATCAGGGGCCAGGATCTCCATTTTCTTTGTCTTTAACTTTTCAGGAGACCTGGAGAATGAAATCCAATACTTTTGTCTGCATCTGCTGCTAAAAGCCTTTTTTCCCTGGCCATGCCACAGCTCCCTCGAGGCTCATTAAGCACATTTACATTTGGCTCTTAAAATCCTAAATAGCCCATTTCACGCCTAGCAATGGTGTATTGATGAAAGAAGCACTCAGTGATGGCCTTTAGGATGGGAGTGAGGACTCTTTTGACTCTAGATATCTCCCACAAAGGATTTGTACATGCTGTTAAGGACTTAAACAGAATCATGCGAGCAATAGACTATTGTTAGAAAGACACATGCACACAAACTCCACCGTTATATCCTGTCAAGTATACCCGTTTGTGTGCAGACAAAATGGCAAGGACCTAAAATTTAATGGAAATGCACAGAGGTGTTTAAGAAAGAGAGAGAGAGAGAGTGAAAAGTAAGAACAAGGAGAGAGAGAGGAAAGTACAGAAAACAGGACGGAGTATTCGTAGGAGGGAGAATGTGCCTTGGATTTTAGTGTAAATCTTCTCCTCAGAGTTGTAAGGCTACAAATGAGGAAATAGGGTAGGGCAACTAGTAGAGGCCTATGAATGGTGTTTCAACTGGATGGTGGTGAGCGAGTATGACTGGAACATGGAAGGCTAGTGAGAGACTAAAGGGTTCAAATCACCATGAGATTCAGGTGGAAACACTTGGGAAAGAACAAGAGACTTAACGGTTGGGTCTTGACAATCTTTCTTTCTTCCTATGCCCTAGACTTAACGCCCATAATAAAGTGATTTGTTTCTGTGACTTCATCCCCTTTAGAGGGAACTCAGCACACAGGAGAATGTGACCTCTCACTCCTTCTAGCCTCCTCAAGAGACATCCAACTCCACACAGTTTCCTCAAGGATAAGCAAGAAACAATTCTTGATGGTGGGGGCTTAAGATGGAAAAAAGATCTTTTATTTTTCCTTGTATACCTTTCTGTATTTTTTTTAAATAAAAGTAATAGATGCATAAGAGTAAAGTTGAAAGTCAGAAGGGGTTATCTGTGCATTTACAGATAATTTACATTTTGGTTTTCTTCATTATATTTTTCTGTATTAATAAACTATCAATAAAAATGTTTTCATGGGTAGAGTAGAGGGACAGGGCTGTCCCCCATAGCACCTGTATGTCTCTCTTCTATGTATGTAAGCTGACTACAATTTTACATCAGGTGAACTTCCTATTACAGAATAGATATGTTCCTGAAGACAAATGCATAAATCAACCTTTTGCCAACTGAACCTTATTTTCAATGTGCCAAGGGCATTTGCTATTTACAGAAACATTTCATGAAATCCTCCTATAAAAGTGAGTAATCTACCTTTATGTATATAAAGCTGCAGTTGGTACCACTGTTAAAATGGAGTTCTGTGTGCAGCATAGAGAATTGATTATGAGGGCAGGTTCTGGAGCTTGACCACCTGGGCTGGAATCCCAGGATTGCCACCACCTCTGTCTACGTGCCCCGGTAAGCTTTTAACTTCATGCCTTCTCATCTACAGAATGGACTCAACTATTCATCTATAGAGTATCAGCAACTTTTTCATGAGGTTTATGTGAGGATTAAATAACATAATCCGCTTAAATCACCTATGATTTAAGTAAATGATCAATGTTAGCCTTTTTATTTAAAAAAATACAGAAAGGTATACAAGGAAAAATAAAAGATCTCTTTTCCATCTTAAATGGCACAGAGTAAATGATCAATGTTAGCTATGATCCTTAGTGTTATTTCTATGACTCTTACTGTTCTGGTTACTGTACTGGCTGTTACTAATTCGGCCCTTGGGAAGGCAGCAAAACCATCTTTCTTCTTCCTCCAACTAGATGGCAAGCTCATGAGGGCAAGACTGGTCTCCATCTAGGCTCTATGCCAGCTCTGGAGCTAGAATGGAGACACAATGACATTATAAAATGACTACTGAAAATCTTAATTAGTTGCAGCCACCGTGTAACTAACACATGGTACCTAGCAGCGGGCCTGGGCAGGGTAGGGGCCCAACAAACTCAGGCAAGTGAATGAATAAATGAATGCATGTAAATATGACGCACCCCTTAGAGATCCTAAAAAATAATATATATGTCGTATTGTCATCTAATTAAACCCTAATTTTATTTTTCTTAACAAGGCCTTTAGGAAATTTAGGGCCGTCAAAACTTCAGCTAAGTGAGGAAAGGCAAAAGCGTAATTAGCAAGCCCAAAACATGATGTTTTCAGTAAGGTTTATGTCTTGTTAAAAGGAAACAATTTGTGAGATCCTCACTAAACACACCTCATCTATCACTCTCCCCAGCTCCACTCTCCCCAGGAGAGGCTTTCCCTCCGCAGTTCTCCACGTGCAGCTAACACACTTTAAGTGTCTGCCAACTGACAGTGAAGCCTGGACTTCAAAACTGGCCTCCCCCATGCCATCTACTGCCAAGGGGTCTCCTCAGCCAAAGCACGTGTTTTATAAGATGTGCCCCCAAATCCAGTGATTCCCGCATCAATAAAGTCTTGAGCTGCCAAGGCCACAGTTTCCACATTAGTTGAAATTATCGAGGGTAAACCGGGCCCTTGATGTTGCTTTTATTGAGCTGATTATTTTGTGCACATGGTGCGTGTGTATAAATTTTGAAGACTGTTAGTTATAACTCTCCTTAAGGTGTATTCTTCACGCAGCTAGTGTTGAAAACAATGGGGCTCTTTAGAAAGGAGGGGGGTGGGGTTTGAGAGGGTGGGAAGCAGAACTTGAGAGGGAAGAACCAGGCATGGTCGGCCCGCCCCCGAGGGAGTGCACTGAGCAAGGCAAATCCACCCCCTTCTCCGTTTTACAGAGGAGTTTAAAGCACGGAAGGGGGTAGGGAGGGTAGAGGGGGATAACTTCTCCAAGGACGCCTAAGCAGCATGCAACAAGCAGGATTTGACCCCACCTGCACTCCCTCTTACTTTCCTCAGCGAGATGTCTGAGTATTAGCCAGAAAAAAACAAGAGGAGCTGAGAGGAGAGCCTAAGAGGACACATCCACTTTCACTCATACTCAGTTGGGCTTTGACAAAATTAATTTGTGTCTGTGTTATCAATGTAGGCCAATATTTTTTTTTACTTTTTTTTTAAGATTTTATTTATTTATTTGACACAGAGAGAGAGACAGCTAGAGAGGGAACACAAGCAGGGGGAGCGGGAGAGGGAGAATCAGGCTTCCCTCGGAGCAGGGAGCCCGATGTGGGGCTCGATCCCAGGACACTGGGATCATGACCTGAGCAGAAGACAGACGCTTAACGTATGAGCCACCCAGTCGCCCCTGAAGCCAATATTTACCGAGCAGCTACCACATGCAACACTCAATGCTAGGTGAGACGGTAGGTAATATGGTCCTCTATCTTCTCCAAAGGCCCCTAAGAAACAGCCTCCCGTTCGGAGGCAAATCCAAGGAGATGATTACATTTCCTATTGATCACAATCTACTGCTGGCCTCTTTTCAAGGGTTACCTCCCTTCATCTTCACAGCATTACCAGCAGATGAGAGGACTGAGTCTCAGGGAGATTAAGGAACTTGCTTCCACATAACTAGTAAGTCAAGAGACAATGTTTTAACTTAAAATGTCTGGCTTTGGAGCCTGTGCTCCTCACCTGGGTTAGCTTCCTAGAGCTGCCATAACAAGTACCATAAACCAGGTGGCTTAAAACAGTAGAAATCTATTTTCTCAAGTTCCAAAGGCTAGTTCAAAATCAAGGTGGCAGCCCTTCTAAGGGCTCTGCGGGAGAATCTGTTCTTGCCTCTCTTGGAGCTTCTGGTACAGCAGACCACCTTTGGTGTTTCTTGGCTTATAGATAGGTTACTCCAATCTCTGGCCCTGTCTTCACATTGTATTCTCTCAGGGCATCTGTGTTCAAATTCCCCTTTTCTTACAAGGACACTAGTCATATTGGAGTAAGGCCCACCCTAATGAGTTCATCTTAAGCTGATTGAATCTGCAAAGACCCTATTTCCAAATAAGATCACATTTATAGGTACTGAATCTGCAAAGACCCTATTTCCAAATAAGATCACATTAAACTTCAATACACCTTGTTTAGTGGGACACAATTCAGCCCCTAACATAACCACTACACCATGGGCTTCCCATAATCTCAATTTTGGAAAATATCTCCCATCAAACCCTTTCAAGGAGATATTCTGTACTCTTTGCATATTCCTTTTTATTTAACAAACATGAGATCACACCCCATCATCTACACCAGCAACTAAACAATTTTCAAAAAATATATATGTATTATATTTGTATGTATGTATGTAATATATATGTAACCTCTCTGATCCAGGGCAGTAGTATCCAAACCCCTGATTCTGGTAGTGATTATTTGAAAATAAGTTATCTATAGAGTCCTGAGCTTCCTTTTGCATCTAGTTAACTTTCTAAAGCAGATTTAGCCCAAAGCTACTATAAAATATCTAGAAGCAAGTCCTATATAGACTTTCTAGAATATCCCAAAGGTTCTGATGGGTCCACCCACAATATTTTGTAGGCGATTAACATGAGGCATAGAGCCTATGACCTGTCTGAAGTCACGTGGCTAACTGGGCAGCAGGAGGAGGAGGAGAATGCAGGTTGACTGGCCTACAGCCCAAATCTCTTTTCAGAACTCATAGGGCTGCTGGTCTTCTGTCTGTTCCAGGTGTGCTCAGAGGTGTTCCTGGTACTGTGCACCATTTTTGGAACCCCAAAGAGATGGGTATATCCACCCAGGGGCACAAACATGTTCAGGACAAGCAGTCTACGTCGCATGCTTTCTGAAATATCTCATCTGACTGGCGAAGCTGAACAACATCAGTCTGGGTAGCTCGAAAGTTCCAAGTGCCAGTGTTTTGCTCTCAGTCCCAGGAGCCTACTTTCACTCTAGAATTCTTCTCTATAAATGACACCTCAACAGCACTTCCTTTCTTCATTCCTTTCAGTTTGACAATTCAGATATGAAAACATTTGCCAAAGATAAGTGTAAAGTAAAAGACTCCAAAGAGAAAAATTACACAGGTTCACCTTGGAGAATACGATTCTCTTCATTTCGGCCCTGTTGGCAGTGTCTGATCAGGTGGCTGAGTGGCAGAGATCCTCAGTGACTCTCATACTCTGAGATTTCCCAGGCTAGGGCAGCTGGGAAGAGAAGTTTGCTTTCTCCAAGACTGTCCATAAAAAGCAGGGTGCGGCCTGGAGCAATTTCATTGTCCAGCTTTATGGATCATTCTTTTTCCCAAGTGGCCTTTCCACCAAGGGCTTGGTTGAATAAATCAATAATGAAAAGCTCTAGTGTACAACACCACGGAACTCTAGTTAATGGTCACTCAATAGATTAATTTAGATAAAAATATCTATCTCTACGGTTCTCTTCGGAGAAGCAAAATCCCAGTCCTGCCTTACCTCATTTTCAGAATTCTGTCCTGTCGGGGTCAGGATGGCAGATATATTTATGCTCAGGTAGTAAACTTGGGAATGAGATATGGGGAGGATCAAGCAACTAGGGGTGTCACAAGTCTTGATGTAACACTCAGCTTAGTAATGCTTTCCCCTTTGCCACCCGAAGAGCGAGCAATCTATCCCTGGGTGGACAGGATGTATTAGAGTACCTTTGCTCTCCTGACTGAAAGTCCCTCCCAGTCCTTCTCCTCCTGAAGAACTCCTGCTCAACCCTGATGCTTAATCTCCTGAGGCACCCCAAATGCTCTCAAATGACCCTTCCAGGGCTGAGGGGTCATCTCTCCCCAGGGAATGATGATGGGGAGCCTGTGGGGAAGCTGGGGGCTGCGTGAGTAGGAGCAGTTAGAGGGAGTAGAAGAAGCAGAATGCATTGTGCCCCGAGGGGTGTCCAGAGTGAAAAAGCAAAACTACCTCAGTCCAAGGGGCTGGCACAGGATTAAGAACAGAGTTGCAATCAGAGCTCAAGGGTCAGGTCAATGGAGAACCATAAAAGGCAGAAAAGAACATCCAGTGGGGACAGAGAGGGAAGCAGAGCTGAGAGACTACGAGGTCCTGTAACCAGGCTGTGCACGTGAGGCCCAGTGCAGGCGATGTCAGCCGCAGGCCTGAGTAAAGATGTTCTTGGTGGAGTCAGACAGGACGTTGGGGGTGGGGTGGGCAAGAGACTAAAGTTGAAAGCACAGCACGTGCAAGAACATTTTCCCCAGAGCATCCTATTTTTCCCTGCCTCTTGACATGATGGGGTCATCTTTATCAGCTCTGTGCTCCTAGAGCCTAAACAATGCCTACCACAGCGTTGGTGCTCCATACATGGGTATTTCTACACACCGTCCAACTCCTCAAATGTAACAACTCCCTTCTGCCAACATAGTCCTGAAAGGTGCTCACGGGCCTGCACTTGACCCTCTTGCATGAATTCAGGTAAAGCAGCTCTCCTCTCCCAGGCAGGCAGGCCTGTCCCTCACGGGACAGCGCTAGCTGTGAGAAGGACCTCTCATAGCCTCCGCGTCCCTGAAACATGCACACTTGAGTCCTAGCTCTGCTCTCTGCAGCCACTCAAAATAATTCTTGCCCTATCTTTTTTCCACATGGCAGTGCCCACCGTAAGGACAGAGGCCCGTGGAATGCCCCGCCCCCAAGTTATCGTCTATACTTCACATGACCGTGTAAACCTCACTCCTTTAAAGAGATTGATGGGAATAACATAAGTTTAGAAACGCATGATGGAGCCTTATCTCCCACAGTCTCCTCCTCAGTCCCTGCCCTTCACACAGACCCACCCCGGGGCCCGGCCACATCCCATCTCAGGGACTTCTTGTCAAATAAATTCTTCCAATAGCAACATAAATGTTATTTCCCACAGGAGGTCTTCCCTAAGCCTCCCTACCCCTCAACCTCAGAGGGTTCTCCTACTTTGTCTCACTTTACCCTTTCTTCTCTTTTGTAATGGGTCTCACAATCGCAATTGAAATAATCAGACATGGAACTGGTCATTAACATCTGTAACCTCCACTAGAAGGCAAGCTTCACACCTATTTTACTCATCTTTGTATACACATCTAAAGTCTGGCTCATTTTATTAGGTACTTAAATTTTTTTTTTGAACTAAAGTTTCTCAATTTTTTCCCAGAGGATCAACATCAGATTCATAGTCCTATAATTTATGACTTCTAATAAAAGACATTGTCCCCAAAGCAGTTTATCAACTTCTCAGCTTTTAGCAGAAGGAAAGGTCAACAGACACCTGGACAGCAGAATGTGCCCATGGCGCTGCCATGCTTGGACTCTTTCAGCTGTCCACATGAGCATTTGCCTGTTTTCACCTGGCCAGGGACTTACAACATGCCCTCACCCCCTCACCCCAAATCACTTGTATTCGCTCTCCTTTTATGTTTAGTAATGTTCTGCACTGTGCATTTATGCTTCAGTTGTGTAGATGTCCAGAAATAACCAAGGCTCTGGGGCATGTCCATCATTTCTATTTCACTGGTTTCCTTTGAACAAGACAAACCTTTGCATGTCATTCTAGATTCTAGCCCATAACATCCCAGTCTTCTCTGTGGCACTGGATACGGTTCCAGTGTTAAAACTCTAGGTTGACTTAATTTATTCCTTATAATCTGTGTATAATCTGAGCTCATGCATATAGTTCTCCAACATCTCCCATTATTTTCTTTGGTAAATTACTGAGCACCTTCCTCGTCACTGTGCATCCTGAGCTGTGCTGACAGTCTTCCTAATACCTAGTTTATAGGCCTTTTTCCTCCTTCCCCTCAAATGTCACGTGCAAGTCTTCTTAATTAGACCAGTAAGCCTTCTTGCCCTTCTACTTTATTCTTTACTCTTCCTGATGTTTTGGTGTGTGCTCAGCTTCTTGTCATTCTGCTTTCATGAGCCGCAGTTGAGATAACTCAGTCTTTGACAGTGTCTCTGGGGCTAGATGATACCTTTTCAGATTTTCTTTTCTCTTTCAAAATTACGGCCATTACCTTAGAAGGAGAAATGAAAATGGCATCCATGTTCAGGAATTCTTGAGATTTTTACAGATAATGGAGGAATTTGGGGGATGGAAAAGTACAAGGGAGGGTTGCTGGTGCAGCCCACTAACAGAGAGAGAAGGGGTTCGTGGAGTCTCTAAGGCCCTACCTCACATCCCAAAGCCTATGAAGGAAGAGTGATAATAGTGAAAAGAATTCACACTTATTGAAGACCCAGCACATGCCAAACACAGCTTTAAATACTTTCATTCATTGACCTGTTTAGTGCAAGTCAATGGAGATAGTGCAGTTTTCCATTAAACCATTTTAGGTCCTTCATGCATCATCTCATATCCATTTTGGACCAGTAATGGGAATCTTAAAACTTGCTACTTGCTGTTAATCCTCTCCATTGCTCTGTAAGCAGAAAGTGCCAGTTCTTATAGAGGATTCCACTTTACCCCCCTGAGAGGGATAAGCTCAGCCTTTTCCCAGAAACCCAGGGATGAAGAGTTGAATATTATTCATCTTTCTTCTCCATATCGTGTGCTTCTAATCACCAACATATTGAATACTTTTCATTGCCTCCTACATCCTTTAGTATTTTTTTTTTCTTTCTGGGCTCCTCCCTGGATACAACTTCCTGCCTGTCCAGAAAGGTTGCTTAAGCCCTTCCAAGCAGCCAGGTTTCAGAGCAGCTTTCTTCCTGGTGTTCAGTCTTACATTTGAGCAGGGTATGGACATGCATCAAGAGCACAAGAATGTCCATCCCCTGAACCCACAGAAATATAAAGAGCTAATGTAATTTATCATGCCTGAGAATGAGAATATCACTTTTCCAGTTAATCCTCTGGGATAAGCTATCTGGACACTAAGACGTAGCAAGAAGGAAGGAAGGAAGGAAAGAAAAGAGGGAGGGAGGAAGGGAGGGAAGGAAGTATTTAAGATTTAAAAACTGTATTTCTTCTATCTCTCCAAGAGAAATGTCTCAACTTAGTTCTCCACTCAACAAAGGCAGTTCTCCAGATACATGTATAGCTCACTGCCACTTTCCCAGACCACTTCTCGGTTATTGTTTAATTGTTAATGATTCTTTCCTTTAGGTTTACTCAGTTAGACATATCTGTAGTCAAAGGTGCTCTGGAAGCCCTGCTGATTTCCTCCTGCTACGCCTTTCCTCAGGGGTTCCTAGAGGGAGGGAGGAGGAGGCCACTGTGTGCTTCTGAGAGGGGAAATGGTAACCAGGTGGCATGGATGCTCCACGCTTAGATACTACCTCAGTCATCCTCCTTTGCTTTTCCCGTTGCAGAGCAGGCTTATGTTTAATAGCCAATTCATTCAGCAAAGAGTAGTCACAAAGCTACTTCATGCCAGACTGTACCTAGGTGCTAGATACGAGAATTAATATTGCAGGCAAGTAAGGGCATCAACAAATGAACCTAGAGTTTAAAGAATTGAGCTGAAGAATAACACCATAACTATGCAACATTTTTAAAAACTTTGAAGGACCTAATGTAGAACCTAAACACTACAGTTCCCCAATGAATATTTTTTGAATGAATAAGTGAGTGAATAAATGAACTGCAAGTGTGGAGGAATATCTCTCTTCAGCCTCCTGATGATCCTCCTACCTACTTGTTAAGAACAGTGACGATGTTACTCTAGGAGGGCTAACATACTTACACTGAGGTGTTTCTAGATACATATTATGTTTGCGGGTCTTCTTCTCTGTTAGCGAAACACCTTTTCCAAGCCCAGGAATGGTTTTCCTGTTTCAACCTGTAGCACCGCTGACATAGTTCAAACCCTGATCTGCGCAACGACCCACACCTGATTGTGTCATTTCCTGTTCAACATCATCATTAATCTGTCCTGCATCCCACACCCCCATCACATACCAACTCCATATCAGTCAGGGTAGAGTCCTCAACAAGTAAGGCTCGGGGAGGTCTGTCGCAGGGAGCTGCTAAATACCCTGTAAGTCTCATTTCCTGCCTCCCTTGCGATCAGCCAACACTTTCTGAGAATTAATAGTTCTGAGAGACAAAATAATGTTCTCACTTCTGTGTCTTTACACAGCCTGTTTCCTTTCTCTCCTGGATAAAACCCACTGGTCCTTGAGGATTCAACTTAAGCATCATCCCACTCAGGAAGCTTTTCTAGGAAAAACCCAGGCTGACTTGAATGCCTCTTCACAGGCTCCCAAAGCTTCCTGTACACTCAGTGTTCTGAAATTGTCAGCATTTTTAAAATATATCTCATCAATTACACTAGCTGCTAAAGTGTGTAATTTAGCAGCTAGTATTTCTAGTGTCTGTATTTCTAATGTCCGTTTCAGTGGCTGGCACACACTCGGGGTATGTGTGCATGTGTGTATCCACACACATATATATGTGGAGAAAGATAATAGAAAGAAATGTAAAAGGAAAAAGCACCTGGGTCCGGAATCTTTGCCTCCCAGAGCTAGCTTGTAGGCAGGCAGGAAATTGCCGATGTTGACTGAGTTCTCGCTCTAAAGACTGGAAAGAAGCCAAAGGAATAGAATATTCTGGCACTTAAAGATGTTACAAGCAAAGAAGGGGAAAGAAGTCAGGCATTTTTTTAAAAAAAGATAAACCTTGGAGAACCACAGGGATGGAGAAGTACAAAGTAACAATATGCAAATTGCATTATTATTTTGTTACTGGACTTTGAGAAGATATCTAGTGATACGCCCTTTGGCATTATTCCCATTTTGTAGGGAATGAGGAGCTGTAAGAAACATAAGCCATCACCAGAGTCAACCTGCAACATCACTGAGAGATAAGCAACGTCCCTGTTCAGAGCCGCCAGCACCCTCTGGCTGCATTCATTCCCCTCACCCAGTGAGCTGGTTGGATGGGGAGGGAGACAGATGGTCACCCCATAGTCAAAGCTGCCCCAACTGATGTTTCACTGACAGAGAAAAGGTTCTCTGTACTACCAGCTTCCTGATCTCCTGACCTCTCTGCTCATGAAAAAACTTACATGTCCAGCTCATTTCCCGTGGGCCCTGTTCTCTGAAGGGAAATGGAACATTTGTTGAGCACTTTCTACGTGCCACGTACATCTGATTTAATCTCCAAACACCTTCTGGTACAGAAGAATACGGTCATTTTACGATGATGAACCTTAGACTCTGAAAGATGAATAATCTGTCCTTGATCACTTCGGTGTAAGCAGTAAAGCCAGGATTTGAACCCTACTGCTTGATTCCAAGGACTGAGCTCCTTTCATTATAATGAGCTATTCATGCTAAGGTAGCCTTAATGTTTCTCTTTCTCCCAGTGAAATTTACACTGGGACCGCTGGTTCCTTACCCCAAAAAAGAGCCCAGCAAAGCCATGCCAGGTACCATAGTAGGGTTGGCAGATGGGAGAATTTGGGACCTAAGCATCTTGCTGCACCTCCTCCAGTTACATCAGGTGGGCACCACGGACTCTAACAATCACTGTTCCGAGTCTCTTAAAATTGTTCAGCATGTGCAATCAAAAGCAAAATTATATGGAAATTCATAGTAAGGTAAAATAGAACCCTTCATATATCCACAAAACTGCCTTTGTATTTATAATTTCATCAGGAAGGGCAAACTTATAGAAAGATAATGGCACCATTTATCCTCAAAAGCAGGCTTATACCTGTGACTACATATGAGTTAAGGTTAGTTTAAACACTGTAATCTCTTTTCATGCATTTTTAAAATTTTAATTTGTGTTTAAAATATTTAGATGATTTCTTTGTACCCATGAATAAATAATCCTATATACATTTTTTTGACCCACTTAGCAAAAAATGACTGATCTATATTTTAATCCTTTCTTATAATATCACTGAAATCATGGCTTTCTTAGGAACTCAGAAGAGGAAATGTGGGTTCTGCCCTTTGCCATCCATTTCTCTCCTCCCTGACTCCAGACCTGGGAAGAAATGAAAGCATGATCCTTCTGGAAGGGGAGGGGAGCTTCGTATCTTGGGAGCCTCCGGAAGGATGATGTCACGTAAGAGAAGAGCTGCTTCCGGGTCTCTTGTCCATGGCAGTCAGTTGCCATGCAAGGATTATCATGGCACGTTCAAAGAAACCTTACATCACCTCTTTCCTCTAGGACTAGGGTCTAAACTTCTGTAAAAATCCTTCCAAGATGTGTCTCTTAGAATCACACTGAGGACCAAGGTGGTTCATTAGGACTGAAAGCTCAGAATGCCCATGAAAGAAATGTGAGATATGGAGAGAGGTGTTAATTTGAGGCCTGGTGCTGGCATGGAATTATTTAGAAAAGCAGTTAGAGTTCAGTGTGTGAGCCAGGTTTATTTTTGCACATGATTAGATTAGTTAACCAACATCAGCTGCCCTGAAGCCAGCCCTCCCCACTCCCATCACCCAATCCAAAACTCAGAGTTTCAAGAATTAATAGCAGTAAAAAAAATAATTAGCTCACAAATGTGATAAAGGAACTTCCCCTTCTTCTGAGAGTCTCTATACACTGTGGCAAAATAAATCTACATGGCAATTTGCACAGCCTAAACTGTACAGTCAGGGAAACTGTTTATATCAGAGGTATTCAGAATCATAGGTTCTATGAGATCCACAATTTCCACTTTATAGATCAAGGTTCTTGAGTCTGACACTCAAGCAGTTATTTGGGGAGAGGTCACATTGCCAGACCCAAAGTAATGTCCCTCCTCCGAGGGGTGGTACCTTTGTTAAAGAAGTTGTGGTTTGATGATGGAGCCTAAGACTCAGCTAATCAATTCTCTAATCAATACCTCTTATCAAAATAAAACTGTTTACTAAAGCAGGTAGGCCTAACAATATTAAAAAGCATTTTAAGAAAATATATATTTAGAGTAGGATATAAAGAAATATTTTTGTTAACTCTAGAACAGATTTTCCTTTTGTCACTAATACTTCATTGATGTTAAACAGAAAGCAACAGAAATTTACATAGAGATATAAAGTGGTTTTATTTAGTGAGAGCTTATGATCCCCCCCCCCAAAAAAAGTTACACAAGGTCCTGAGGGAATGTATTCCACACAAGGAGGAATTATAATTAAAATTGACAATATGCTTGACAACATGACAACACTGGTCTGAGGCTAATAATAGCTGGTATTTAAATAAAATAAATGTTACGGATGCTCACTGCCTTTGATAAAAATATATCTCATCTGCTATTTCTTCATATTTTTATAAAATTTCTCATGTTATATGTTAGGCAAATGTTACCTTTTTCAATTTTACAAATAAGAGTTATAAGAGTCTAGAAGAAAAATTTGAAATGCGTAATAGTGTTAAAATAAAAATACCTGCACAATATTACACAGACAGTTATTATAAGAGCTGGGACAGGATTCCTGGTCTCCTAACTCTCATTCACTGATCTCTCCACCAGACCAGTCCAGCTGCTTGTGCCTGTCATGTTCACCACCATCACAGGGCCCTGGGAAAATATTAGTGAGATGAGCCTGAATAGTGTTACATGATTTTTCTAAATAGGACCCTTGCACACGAAAACCACATTTGGCATGAGGCAAGGACACAATCACTGAAAGATGGACGATAGAATTATGATCCAAAAAAAGATCCTGAGAGGCCAGGACATATAGCCTGTTGAAAACATACGCTCTTAAAGAGGTCCATCCATCCTTCAAGAGCTCTGATTATCAGTTAGTGATCTACAGTCATTCTTTACTGTATGCCTTTACTCAAAAAATATGTAGTATGTGCTTACTCTGTGATATCCAGGCATTCATGCTAGGTCCTAGAATCACAATGGTGTATCAGTTAGCTATTGCTGTATAACAAACTACCCCAAAACTCAGTGACTTAAAGCAATAAGCGTTTGTTACTATTCACAAATCCATAGGTCAGCTGGGTGGATCTACTGATTTGAGCCTCACTCATTCATCTGGACAGCTGGTAGTTTGGTTGGCTAGGTTAGTGTGAGACAGACTAATTCACATGTCTGGCAGTTGACTGGCTGTTGGCTAGGGCAGCTGTGACTAGACACATACCTTTTTTCCCCCAGCCGGTAGTCACAGGGCACCAAGAGAGCAAACAGAAGCAGGCAATGCTTGCAAAGATCTAGTCCCTGAAGTTATACACCATCCCTAGCACTGCCTTCTATTAGCCAAAGCAAGGACACATCCAGCTCAAAAACAAAAGATGAGATGACAGAATCCACGTCTTGATGGGAGGAGCTAAAGAGTCACACTGCAAAGGGTGTGAGAGCAAAAAGGCATGAACAACTGGGATCACTTTTATAATCAATCTACTGCAAATGATGAGTCAGACAATTATTGCCCCTGTCCTATCAGAACTCAAGAACTTAGTTACTGTAACTTCCAACCATAAATTCTGGTTTATAGAACAAATCTAATCACTTTCCACATGAAAGGCTAATTATGTCAAGTTCCTTCCAACTGTCATGATGCAGTAGTAAGATGGGACTCTGAAGTAGTGAGAATGTTTATTTCATAAGGCTTCTGAAAGCAGAGAGGGAGAAATTATGGCAAGGATATGTTGCAACTTGTTTCAGCTTAGAGATACACTCTCAAAGTAATACAGAGCTGCCTGGCAGAACAGCTCTGGTACATATGCTTGCATGTTGTAGATTTTTAAATGGAAACTAATAATGTCAAATACTAGGTGAAATTTAATAAATCTTCAAGTGAGCTAGTAGAAATCATCCCCAAAAATGTCATGAGGATAAAGTAATATCAAGAGAAAGAGATTTTCACAGAGAAGATATATATGGTATTGATTTGTTACCTGTACATAGGACTTATGAAAAATGGCTAAAAGGTAAGAGATTTGGGGTCTTCAAATAAGGAGCCGAACATGAGAATTTGGGCTCACTAGGTTATAGTAAATAAAGCAATAGGTTCACTGTAGGGAAAAAATGAGTCAATTTGTTGTAAAGACTGTACCACTCAGAGATGACAGCATGTGTTTTTATCAATCAGGGAAAATTAGTAACAACACCCTGTTTTTAAGAACTGTAATGTGATGAAACATGGACTTTCCAGCATGACCAGAAAATAAACCACAGAAGATTCCAGTAGAAAGCCCTAAGAACCCTTCAAAATAAAATGACTACAACAACAATATATACCCAAATCACAAATACACATGATGTTGAATTTGTTTCTCTGATTATCAGTGGCGTTATTTGAAGGAGAACCCATCTTTAAAGGCAGATGGAGTATCGAATTCAACATGAAACCATTTGAAAGATTTGAAAGTGTGCTCCACACAAGAGAGTGAACAGCGGTCTAATATGGGGCTCTAGTTCGCAATGAGCTTTCCCTGGAAGTGTTTTTGAGGGAAAACACCATGACCTGGCTTGATCACCCATCTTATTCATCAGCTTTGGCTCTGAATAACTGGTACAGGTATTTCCAAAGTTCACATTCAACTTAAAAGGCACAGACACACCCCCACTGCCACTTCATCTCTGAAGGGAATTCCAAAGGATAAAACTTTCAAAGCATTTTGAAAGATGGGCGCCTGGGTGGCTCAGTTGGTTGAGCGACTGCCTTCGGCTCAGGTCATGATCCTGGAGTCCCGGGATCGAGTCCCGCGTCGGGCTCCCTGCTCAGCAGGGAGTCTGCTTCTCCCTCTGACCCTCCCCCCCTCATGTGCTTTCTCTCTCTCTCAAATAAATAAATAAAATCTTTAAAAAATAAAAAAATAAAAAAAAAATTTAAAAAAAAAGCATTTTGAAAGATAAAGCAGCATTAGAATTAGTAGGTAGCCCCCTCTAGTAACTACTTTGAAGGAAGTTTTGGATTATAGGCTGGGCTGATTTTCATCTAGTAGACACTGGGAAGACATGCCAGGCAACATTCAGTTTTAAAATTTTTAATTAGGGGTCAGGAAACCAGCACCCTTAGGCCAAATCGTCCTCAGCCTGTTTTTATAAATTAACTTTTATTGGAACACAGCCCTGCCCATTTGTTTACATATTATCTCTGGCTGCTTTTGCCTACAATGGCAGAGTTGAATCGTTGAGACAGAGACCTTCTGGCCCACAAAGCCTAAAATATGTATTATCTGGCCCTTTCCCAAAGTTTGCCCACTCCCGATTGAGATCACCACCAGTGTATATACTTAATTGATGTTTGTGAGTTTCCAACCATCTCTTTGATTTTGTATTTATAGCTCTACGTAGTTATTATCTGCTGGTTGGCTGGGTTATTTCATTTGTATTGTTTTAGTTTGTTACGTTTAAAGCATTTTATCGAAAACTAAAGAAGAGATATGGAAAAGTACACAAACAAATATATAGTGTGATGCCTTGTTATAAGACGAAAACTCTTGTACCACCACTCAGGTCCAGAAATAGAATATTGCCAGCCACCCCAGATGCCCTTCCATGTGTCCTCTCCCCAAATGCATAACCAATAACCTAACTTTTATGGTAATTCTTTCCTTGCATTTTTTTTTTTGGTTTATCAACCCAAATGTGCATCCCTGGGCACTAATTTCATATCTGGCTCATTTAAAAAATTGATATGGCTTTTAAGTTATTTTATTTATTTTTTTTAAATATTTTATTTATTTATTTGAGAGACAGAGAGTGAGCAAGTGAGAGAGAGACCATGAGCAGGGGGAGCGGCAGACGGAGAGGGAGAAGCGGACTCCCCGCTGAGGAGGGAGCCTGAGGCAGGGCTCAACCCAGGGACTCCAGGATCATGCCCAGAGCCAAAGGCAGATACTTAACTGACTGAGCCACCCAGGTGCCCCCTTTTGAGTTATTTTAATCTATAGTCACAACCACTGCCACCACCACCTCTTTGTTTCCTTACAGTTTGCCTGTTGAGGCATCTGAGCCAGAGAATTTCCCAGTTTGCATCTTTCTCACTGCACACTCCTGGTGCAGTTCAACATGTTTCTCTGTCCGAGGTATTTCCTACAAATTAGAGCCTTAATCAGACTTCTTTATTTTTCTTATGCAACTTTCATCGGACCAGGCTTTAGAAAGCAAATGGAGAACAATATGCCATTTCAATAAACATGAAAAAATTATGACAACCAATAAAAAGGTAAGACAGAGTGGCCTCTTGAGCCCTTCTCTCTCCTTTCATTGGTCCTCCCAATACCTTTTAGGATGGAGATGCAGCTGTTTATGTCCCTATTTACAAATGAGGAAAGGGAGGCGAGGAGAGTAAGGGGCTTTCCCAACACTGCTCAGCCAGTTGGTGAGGGAGGCAGGACCAGGACCAGCAGCCAGACCTGCCTTCCAGGCATCTGCGTTCATTCCACAACCTCACAATGTCTCCCTGTTTGTCTGTCCCCAGTTCTGATGATTAATTTAACTTCTTAAATGTGGCATATATTAATTTAGTGCCTGTGATGGCCTAGCTACTCTGCCAGGTGCTGAAGGCACAGACAGACACGGTCCCTACCCTCAAGTTACACAGCAATCTAGTGAAAAAGAAAAATGTCTTCATTATTCAAATAATCATTTAATCACCAATGTGCTTTGTGCAATAAGAGAAAAATACAGGGTGCTTTCGGAGTGAGTAATACGGTCAGTAACTCAGTTTGGGGTAATGGTTAGGGAAAAGTGCTATTTAAACGGACAGCTAAAAGGGTGATTGCAAGAGGCAGGCAGACTGGGAAGAGAAGGAGGTGGTGCTGGTGGGGATGGGAGTAAGCAGGCCCTTGGATTCCTGGCAGAAGGAACTTATCTGTGAAGTCCCTGAAATGAGTAAGAGGATGGCAAAGCCCTGAAAACAGCAGAGATGTGCAGTGGGGGGTTGGGGGGGGGCAGTCTCTGGAGTCAGGCTGCTGGATCATGCTACACAGCCTCTGAGGTTCTGGCCCCTACTCGCTGCCTGACCTTAAGCAAGTTACCCAATCTGTGCTACCGCTTCCCCATTGGTAAAAGGGGAACGAGGAACACACTAACAGCCCTACAGGAATGTTCTGAGGCTGAAAAGAGTTTACTAGGATAAAAACACTTCGAACAGTCCCGGCACCCAGTCAGCAGCATATAGATATTTGATGAATAAAAGAAGGTGAGTATACTGAGCACACAGACAAGGTGGTTGTGGTTACATTGTCATTCTTGGACTTTATCCTAAGAACAGTGGCAGACCTTGAATGTGTTAAACAGGAGAGTGACAGGATCCAAAGGGTTGGAAAAACAAATGCCTCAAATTGCGACAGCAGTGTAGTGAACACAAGACAGGTGATTATCTGACAACACTAATATTTTTATCTGCTACAAACCTCTGAGGGAAAGAGCCATCATCGATTAAATAAACAAATGACTGGATTAAAAATGAAAGTATCCACATAAGCACCATCTCTTTCTCCACAGCTAATGAATCATCAACTGTAAATTCAACATTCGGAGAAGGAGGACTTAGATGCTAGACAAGCCTGATAATCGAAATGTGATGTTTCTGTTTTTGCAAAAGAGTTATTGGTATGTGTGTCCCAAACCCAAGCTAGATTATTACCCCCTCTCAGGGCAAAGATGAAGTTTTCCTTGTTTTTGAAACCTGTTCTGCATCTTTGTTCAGGGTAGGCACTCAGGAAATTCTTACTGCAGTGGGTTGAAAAATTCCGGGATATTTGATCTCAGAACTGTCTCCATGCATCCTGCTCCACGCCAGGACAAGAACCTACACAGCACCCTTCTGGGAAATTAGCCACATTTCAGGGATGTGATCAGGCTGGAAGCCTAAGTGATTACAGCAAATAATGTGAATTTCCAACAGGAGCTGCTGCTTGGGGGAAGTTCTAGTCTTATAATACACTGTCAGACTATCCCATTGGCATGTTATAATCTACCCAGAAGCCTTTTGAGAATCAGCCTATCATTTGGTTGTACCCTTGTGTCGAGCATAACTACAAAATGATGAACACTTTCTCGAAGAGCCCAATGCTTTCCATACCTTCCAAAAGTGTATTTTAGTAGCTGTGCTTGGTCCCAGCAGCCTTGATGTCATTAGGAAAACAGAACTACCACCGGAAGCATAGTACCTGATGACCTCCCAAAGAGCCACCACAAGAGACCACGAAATTACCTCTTTTGCAGACCTCAAACACAGCAAATCCTTTCCCTGCCTGAAGCCCGAAGCAGGACCAATTCATCCTTCCCACGCCAGATTCAACATCCACAACCACTACCTGCTGGGTGACCTTGTCAATGGACCTCACTTCTTTCTGCCTGGAGTCTATCGTCTTCTCTACAATAGCGCTCATGTACTTCACAGGGTTGTAGGGGATAAGAGGATATAAATCACTTTGCCCAGTGCCAAGCACATAGGCAAGAACTCAATCAACGTAAGCTGCTATTACCAACCCATGGTGTTCGGAGCAATGAATTCCAGCCTTAGTTTTATATTGTCCCAAATTCTGAAAACAAACCATGTTGATCCACTTTAATTTTTAAAGTGCCACACAGCACTTTTAAGAGGAGTGGGTGAGTGCTGTGAAGTCAAAAGATCTGGTGTTTGCAATTCGAAAAGAGATCAGGAATCATAGCCTGGAGGGAACTGTTTAGGTCTGGCCCCGCTGCCCTAACCAGACACTACAGAAATTGTCCTTCTGGGTGATAGCAAAACATGAAGGGACCCACAGAGAAAGAGCCCTTCCAAGATACACAGCGAGAACATTTTAAGAGATGGAATTCCAGAAAAGGGAGGTGGAAGCTCTGGGTCACACTTTGATCAACAAAACCCCAAACGTGGTTTGTCGATAGCCCATTTTTCAATGTAAACTGAACACACCTCACAAAGGAAGAGAAACCAAACAAGCACAGGCACTAATGGTATAGTCTGTCTGTCTGTCTCTCTCTCCAACAGTTTACGTTTAAGAATCAATTAAGATCAATTCTTACATCTCCTACAAATAAATAGTAATGCGTTCATCTTTCGGAACCCTGGGCAGCAGAAAGCCCTAGAAAAGCTATCCTAAAAGCACATTTACTTACATTCAGTCCTTAATAAATTAATTCTCTCTGTTTCTTATTCACAGAAACACAAATGTGGCCACTGACTCATGGTACAATTTTTGCCTTTCGATTACAGATAAATTGTCATTTCTGACCAGGCTAATATTTTTAAGCTTAGAGAACCGGGGTATTTTATTCTAATATTTTCTAGAAGAGAAAATTCTCTATTTCATAAACTTTAAAGCCTACAAAGATTAATTCTTAATGATAATACAGCTTAATCTGCTGCATCAACCAACAGTGATTATTAGCATAGTGATAGTGTTTAGATTAGACACACAAAATTACCAGCCATCCTTGCTGTTATTGTTTAGAAATTAAATGAAAGAAAAGTACAGAGGAGAAATTTGGGCACAAAATCCTTTTCTTTTGCCCTACCTATTTTCAAATTTCCTGAAAATGCAAATGTTAGCCTTTAAGAATTTCAAAGGTCCCTCGCGATTTTACACCATTTTACACCAACAAATCAGTGTGAGCAAGCCCGTAAAAGTTTTGCCAATGTTTATCCAAGAGAATTGAATATAAACAAATGTTGTTGCAGACTGAAACAAGATTAGTGAAGGGGAAGGGCTAAATACTCTTACAATCAGGTGGTCCTAAGGATAAATTAATCCCCTATCTTTGTAGGTAGATGAATAGACAGACAGGCAGACAGATGATCATTATTGTTACTAGGCCAATGTGAGATGTTGTGCCGGAAGGTCCCTTTCCTATTCAAGGGACTAGAGTGTCTTAATGTTTTCAACAAGGTAAAGCACCTCTGTCCATTGCCATAGGGCCCAGAACAACTCTGTATCCCAATAAGGACTTGTATTTAATAAGGGTGATCATTCCCTCCCCCAGGAATCCTGTTTCAGGGAGCCCAGTGAAATCCTCCACAAATGCCTGAGACCAGCTGCATGAAAAGGAATTTCCCAGAACTTGGCTCCTCCTCCACAGTCTCTTACTTAGTTGTGTTTTCTATCCCAGACATATTTAACACCAGCAGCTCAAGGGAATTGCATGATATCTCTGGCCTGGTCTGAGACACGAAGCCATCTGGAGAACATAACTTCCAACACTCATTCCTGGTTGCATCACACCTAACCACAAAACCCCATCCAAGCCCAGAGCTTCTCCACCACTTTCCTCTCTCCATGGACTTAAATTCATGGGCCTACAATGACCTTTTAAAGCTTAACAAAAGGAAAACCATTCTCCCTTTAGTCTCCTCTGGCTGTTTCCCTAATTAGGGAACAGAAATATGGAGAAGGCAACATAGGAATAAAGCCAAACCATCCAAAGTAAGTAATTTCTCCATTGTTCTGGAATGTATGGCACATGTTTTCCTGAGAGCAAATTTATCTTCTTAATTGGGTTTTATTTAGTCAACTATTGAAATTAATTTCCATTCTCTGAGCATATTCCATTTGATAACAATGGCAGGCAGCCCGAGATTAAATTTTCACTATGAAGAAGCTACAGAAGAAATAGTTTGTGTGGCTAAACAATAACAACACATCTTTGAGATAGACCTAAAGATTTCAAAACTCTAACTCAGAAACAACACTCAGTGTCCTGCTGAACAACCAACAATCCACGAATGTCTGCCTTCCTGCCTGCATATTGGGTCTTTATTCTCATTCTGGTATCATTCCCAAACCTTCCATCCCCACTGGGCTAAAGTTACTTCAGAAATCCTTCCACACGAAATGCAATCATTCTGCTCTCCACCACCCTGGCCCAAGCCAAGGAGAGCTGGCCCACTTAAAATGCCTGAAGGTGGCTTATTGTTACTAAAACACATTTTCAGCACAGAGAATGGCTGAGTCTCCTGGAGTCCTGAGGTTTGGCTCTATTTGGTGGTTGACTCTGCCTGTGACCAAAAAACAGCTGAGTAGCAAGGTGATGAGTTGGCTCAGTATCAACATAAGGCAACCAGACACTTAAAAAAAGGCAGTTATGAAATATATCCAATAAATATCCACATCCAATTGTGGTCTCTTTAGTTGTGACAGAGGGAACACAAACAAATCAACAGCACACTATTAGTTCTTCATGCATGGAATGGAATTTCTCAAAATTTCCACTTGTGACCCATTCTAAGACTGCCACATAAATCCAGACACTTGAAAGATATTGTCTGAGATGTAAACAAGGTACTCCTTTGGTTGCCTATGCCCATTGGCCCAATGTATTCTCAGACTCTGAATTTGGTAAGCCTTCTTTGCCCTGGTAGTTGGCAAAGGGCCAAATCTGCAGTTGTTTGAAATGAATTGATCAGAACACTGGGGATGTTCTTCCCAGAGCAGAAGGAAAGAAACTGTATCAACAGTTATCAAGAGATATGTCCATAAACATATAACACAAATAGGTAGCGATAGAACCAACATGATAATAAGTTCAGCAGTCTAATTATCATTAGGCAATTTGATCCAATGTACCCATGTGTTTTTATTTAGGGATTAGAAGTTGGGAAGAAAAATATTAGGAAGTCTGTAAAGACAGTGGTTAAGATATGGGCTCCAAGGTCAGATCCGGCTTCAAATTGCAACTCTACTTATCAACTGTGTGGTCCTAAACAAGTAATTTATCCTCTAAGCTCAGTTTTCACTTTTTTTATGTACTTAGTGGAAGATAACACATATTAAGAACCCAATAAAAGTAAGTTATAATAAGCTCCAAATACCAGAATGTTACGGAACTCTTTCGGTCTTAGTTTTAACTGAGCTTACTAGAGGGGTACCAATTATTCCTCAATTTCAAAATGAGATACCAAACAATCTAAGCAGGATTTACAAAGGAGTTCTCAAATTGTTTTTGTGACCTTGTCCCCTTAGCCACTCATGGCATATAAAGAAATCATCTGATAAGGCTGGGAAAATGGAAGGCTGGAAATTTCTACCCTCACCTCAGTACCAATGAGAGCGACCTCAAGACCTGGTGAGCTTGTTAGAAGTCTCCTGGACAGTGAGTGACATAGTGAATGGAAACTGGGCCATACATGAGAAATATAAAGGGCCATAGCTGGCTACAGTAGCCTGTTGAAGAAGAGTAGAGAGCTATAAATGGAAAGTAACTGTATTCCGACACAAAGAGAATTGCAGATGTGGGTCAGAGGAGAGATGATGGAGGGGGTGGAGGAACTATAGGCCCTTCCCAAGAGAGATATCATGGGCAGAATTCTAAATCTTCAAGATTCCAGTCCCTTGTGTCCACTCCTGTATGATCCTTTCTCCTTGTATAATCACCTCCATTGAGTAAGACCCAGGAATATGATAAGATATCACTACCATGATTAGGCTACTAATCCTCTGAGTTAATCAAAGGAGAGAGTTCCTGATTCATCCTGACCTAATTAGATGAGCCTTTAAAAGATGACAAAGTATCAAAGAGACAGTCTCCTGCAGGCCTGGAAGATGCAGCCTCCATGAGTTCTAGAGATGCAAGGAAATAAATGTTACCAATAACCAGGTGAAATTGGAAGAGGAGCCCTAACAGCATTTGAGATCACCACTCTAGCCAACCTCGACTTCAGCCTAGTGAGACCCTGAGCGGTGGACTCAGTTAGGCTGTGCCTAGACTTCTGATCGACAGAAACTGTGAGAGAGTAAATTTACATCGTTTTAAGCCACTAGGTTTTTAGTAATTTACTTCATGGCAATAGAAAATTAATATGAGGACCTTCCAGAGGAGCAAGGAAACCTCAACAAAAATGTGCTGGAGATAGATCACCAGATGCCTAGAGCTGAGGAAGGTAATATAGGCAACCAGTCAGAATGTACTTCACTTGGGAGGGACCACAGCAGGCAAAATATCCTCAGTGATACATTCAATGTTGAGGGAGGGTACTCCAAAAACCCAAAAGTACCCCACAGGTTTCCAGCACCAGCTGATAGTATTCTAGTCATGCAAGACCTCTCCTCTCCCTCTATGACCCTTTTCTGTCATAGTCATTCCCCAACTTCAAGCTGACATTGTGGGAATGAGGGTCAGAAACCATGGTTAGCAAGCTGGGGGAAAAGGGGAAAGAATGCAACACGGAGAAATATAGAAGAAGCCATTCTGGTACCTCCTACTGAGCCCACTTGCCCACTACTAGCTTTCTACTTGCATAGGCCTAAAGTTTTACCTTTGAGTGAGGTTCTTACATTTGATGGTTACTCTAAACTAGGACTAGAAAAAGAACTGAATCTAGCTTTTTGGTTTGTTTGTATTTTTTTTTTCTAACTAAAGTGACCACAGAACATTTTATTATCTAAAAATAAGAAGATAAATTCTGAGCTTAGCCAAGATTTTATCAAAGGGTAGAGGAAGGACCAACTGAGTTTACAGAAGCATCATTTTTAAAAAATAGAGTTGGCTCTACAGTGGTACAATGCTAGTCTGTTCTTGGGACATAAGAGTTACTGAGATTTGGGGGCACCTGATTGGCTCAGTTGGTAAAGCATGCAGCTCTTGATCTCAGGGTTGTAAGTTTGAGCCCAACATTGGGTGTAGAGTTTACGTAACAATAAAATCTTTAAAAAAAAAAAAAAGAGTTACTGAGATTTTAATGATTCGACACACCAAGAAAATTCTTTCTGTCCTGTTTCTAGATAGAAATCATCAGGTTGGGAAAATGAAGAAAATTTTGTCTATGTGAACTGAGGAGAGCCTTGAAATTGATCTAGTATTATGATGAATAATACTAATCAGGCCATGATCAAAAATTCTGCCATTAGGTTGTGCTGAATTCTGTTCCAATGGGGATCTCAGACTCCTGATTCCACCCTATTGGGGAAAGAGAAGAAGGTTGGGGTACTCAATATCACTCTCAGATTCAAGCATAACATGGTGGTGACAGTTCTCCTAGCAATTCTGCTTCCCCACTGAAATGAAAAGGAATTATTGTACACTAAGAATTGAAAATTCTTCCATAGTATCTCATCATTTATTCAGTGTAGGTACACTTGAGAGCTGTCCAAATAGGATCCATAATTTACCTAAAAGTCATGGTCCTCACTTCTGAAAAGACTATTGTCTAATAAACTGTTTTTATTTTTTTTTAAGATTTTATTTATTTATTTGACAGAGAGAGAGAGAACAGAAGCAGGGGGAGCAGTAGAGAGAGAGGGAGAAGCAGGCTCCCCACCAAGCAGGGAGCCCCATGCGGAACTCGATCCCAGGACCCTGGGATCATGACCTGAGCTGAAGGCAGACACTTAACCATCTGAGCCATTGGAGAGATGGAGGAGTCTCAAGTAGTAAGCAAAGCAAATAAGTATGAAGCAAATGGCCTAAGAAGAAAGCCTGAGATTTAGACCAGAGAAGAGAGCAGAGAGAAGCAGGCACAGAGAATTCACCAAGCCAGAAGCAAAGGGACAGTGTAAGGACCAAGGACCCCAGCATTCCTCCGATCTCTGTGACTTAACTTCTGGTGAGGACTAGGCCTGGAGGGCAGCCCTGGTGGGAAGGTCTCATCCCTGCATTTCACTTCTTGGCATAAGGGAGGTGGCCACTGAGGAAGCCTCCTTCTGAGCAGTTTTATCTCGTGTCTGAGAAGCTGGGGCTGACCACTGCATATTTCTAACAGTGAGTCATCTGAAGACTTACTCTAAGTCTCTGGCCATAGTCACTCTTCCTCCCACCTACATTCCCTGCCTGGAATGTCTTTCTATGACACCCTTTCATCTCCGTATTGAAATCTTGCCCTACCTATAAAACCCAATTCAAAACCCATCACTCCACAAAGTCCACAGGCATGTTCCTCTTTTCTAACATCCTATTGAATTTAGAAGGAAGGAGATGGACATAGCCAGATCACCTACCTTATACAAAGGACTGTGTTGGATGGTCTCCATTCTGTTCCAGTTATCTCTCACTGTGTAACAAACCATCCCCTAAGCATAGTGACCTGAAACAACTGCCATAATTTATTAGGCTCATGAATGCTGTGTGTCAGGGATTGGGAAAGCACACTGTATGGACAGTTCTTCTCTGTTCATCTTGTTTGGGGCCTTGATCAAAGTGACTTTCAGGTTGGGGATGACTCAATAACTGAGGACTGGAATAGCTTAAGGATCCACACCCAAGATGGCTTCTTCACTCCCATAATGGTTGCCCAAGTTGAGACGGTGAAAAACAAGCAGGATTCAGTCAGAAGGCCTACATGTGGCCACTCTAGTATGATGGCTCAGGATAGTAGTCAGACTTCTTATATGGGAACTCTGGCCATTGATGACCTCACTTTGGAGGTCACGTAGTATCACTTCTGTTATACTCTATTGGCCCAAGCAAATACAGTCCATCCAAATTCAAGGGGAGGGTACATAGACCCCCCACATCTCAATAGCAGTAACAAAGAATTTTCAGATGTATTTTAATCTCACCACAGATAGAGTGACACAATTAATTCTCAGAGAAATGTTTATAGAGAATATTAGTCTTTACACTTCACAGATGAAAAAAACCAAGGTTCAAAGAAGTTAAGCCAGTGTATTATTAGGTCACATGCCAAGAGAAAGGTGTCCAAGTTTGTCTAATTTCAGTGCCATTGATAATTTCATTTAGACTTTCTGCCACCCTTGAGTCATCATCACATTGACATTGCCCTAATTCTAAACTCTTTGAGAGCACAGATTGTATCATTTCTTTCTTATTACATACACATGGCCTAAATACCTAAGTCAATAGTGAGACTTGTCATTAATATTAGCCAACTGATTTTCAATCCTTTCCCCTGCCAGAAGCATTGTATCTTTCATCTTGCTTTCCTTCCTCATGTTGCATAGGTAAATAAACTTGACTGACACCAAGGCTACTCCCTCTCTAGGGAAAGACGGAAAGTATGGCAGAAAGTCAAGTAGCTGTTCCTTTTTTTCCGTCAAAGAAAACAGCGCAAAATGTACCATTAATTAATTCAGCAAATATTTATGGAGCAGTGCCATTGACAGACACTGTTCCAGGCAATGGAGATAACCGAGTGCCTCAAGCCCCTGCCCTCAGGGACTCACACTCTAGGGGCTGAGTTAGACAAATCAATAAAAACAAAATAAGTCAGGTAATGATAAGTGCATAAGGAAAAATCATGGGGGCAAGGCTGTAGAAAGTAACATGGTACTGTTTTAGATAGCGTGTCAGAGAATACAATTTGAAAAGGTGACAAAGGCAATGAGGTTAGAAAGTCATCTAAGGGTTCTGCTACATACGATCTGAGCGTGATGGGTAGACCTATAAGAGTTGTAAAGCAATGGGGAGTGACATGATTTGATTACATTTTTTAATGTTGGCTTGTGATACACTGAAAATAATTGATTATAGAAGGACATGGAATATTAAGGACAGTTACAAATTTTTGACACTCCTCTCATTGAAGGGTAGGATCCAGTTTTCCTCTCCTTGAAACTGGGCTGGCTCTGTAATTGTTTGGACTAATAGAATGTAATGAAAGTGATGCTTTGCCAGTTGTCAGGACCAAGGCATTCAGAAGCTGGCAGCTTCTACTTCTGGTATTTTGGAACACTCATTCATGTAACCCAGCCACCATGCTGTTGAAAGCCTCAAGGAAAGGCCCTTTTGGAGAGGAAGTGAGGCCCCCAGATGAGAGCCCTGGATAAGCTCATAGCCAAGAGCCAGCACCAACTTACCAGCTATATGAGTGAACTATCTTGAAAGCAGATCCTCTGGCTTCAGTCAAGCTGCCTAGGTGACAATGCAAGGGAGTAGAGACAAGCCATCAGGCTGAGCAATTCTGAATTCCTGACTCAAAAAATTGTGAGCAAACATTTTAGTGTAGTTTGCTAGATAACAATTAATGACTAGAACAAAGAATGAGAAAGGAGGCAGAAGGACCAATGAGGGAGCTCCTGCAATAATCTAGGTGAGTGATAAGGAGCTGAGTCTAGATTGTTGTCAGTGAGAGGCTAAAAACTATTCAGAGTCAGAACGTGTTTTTACACAGAAGGAATTACTATTTACGATGGCCTAAAATCTTATGCCCAGAGTGAAAGTACTATGATCTAAAATTAATGGTAATAGGTTACATTATCAAGTGTTCTACTAAATGTCAGGTATTGTTCTAAAAGTCTTTTATATGATTTAACCTGATTTAAGCCTCATGACAACCTATGAAGCGGATACCACTATTAGCCTCTGTCACATATGAGGAAACCGAGGAATGGAGGACTTAATTAACTGTCTGAAGTTTCTTATTTGGGGAAGAGTTGTTCCTGGTGACTTGAATACAGGCTGGCTGTCTCCAGAAACTCTGTTCTTAACCAATCTTAACCTTTGTGTTGTACAACATACACTACAGTCTGAGTTATTCCAGTAACTAGCTCTCTGACCTTTGACAAGTCACTTGACCTTCCTGGGACTCAGTTTTGTGAGTAAACTGCAGAGACTAAAGAAGATGATCTATAATTTCTGAAAACTGTAACATTCGGTGATTCTAAAAGCCAGAATTCCTAGAATTGAGTCTGTTTCTGGAATTCAGAATGGATAACCTCAAGTGTAGTCACAAGAAATAAGAGACAGAAAGTTTATCACAGACCCTAGAGATACTCCAGGACAAACCCCCTCAAGACAAAGGCATGTATCTAGAACCAGCTTGTCTCCCTCCCTTCTTTCCTTCTGGCTGTAGCTCAGTGTGACAGCAAGATCACCCACAGTTCAGCATTCCCCCTCCCCCGGTTCAGACAATGCTGTTGAAAAAACTACAAGTTCTCTCAGGCCCAAAGACCAGACCAGGTCATCATGCATGTGCTTTAGAAATTACCCCATTCCATGTAGAATGAATATTTTAGTGGGGAATGGAAAGATCCTAAGCCCTCCCTACCTACCCCCACTCACAAACCAAGAGAAAGTGTTGCTAATATTATTGGGTAAATTTCAGGTTGCTGACAAAACCACACTGGATAGGGCTATTGTGCAATCACTTTCTTCTACTTCCAGCTTCTATGCCTTTGGGTAGTTTGGACCTGAGCTGATTTGGTCACCTTGCTCTGGCCTCTGCCATTATCATGTCATATGGCCAGCCTAGTGAGCTGAGCCAGATCTCCCCAGGAACCTGGCCATCTTGCTGTCTGTCGTCCTGTTTTTCCATGTGGCTAAATGGCCAGGTAAGTAAGTCAGAATCTACCTTAGACCCATGTTATGCTTTGCCACTCTCCCCATGAGGTGGGTTTTATTGAACGGGCCAAGATCTACTTGGGAACTGGTTTTCTTGATGCTTTTCCTCCTCTTCTATCCACTGAACTGCAGCATTCTCATTCCTCTGGTCAAGGTCCTAGCTGGCAGTGGCGGAGTCATGGTTCAGTGGGTGGAATCCCTATACATCCTGAAAGAGAAAGACTGCTCACAACCACCTCTGGAACTGGTCACCAGCCTCTACTTTTCCCACAACTGGACATGTCTGGGCTTGGAAACATTTTCACCCTGATCTGTTTCCTACCCTTGTCCTCATTCTACTCTAAAAGGCATCAAATAATAAATCTAGATCTTCTTACATTTTTTTGTCTCCTGGAGCATTTTAAATTAATCACTGTGCCCTTCTTGAACCATCACCCTGAAATGCCACCAAGTCTTCTCTTCAGAAAAATTAAACTTCCCAATTTGACTGAATGCCTTCTCATGGGACATGGCTCCAGACCTCATACCATTTTTTTCACTTGCCTTTGGATGTGCTCACATTGCCAAAGCTCTTGTTTAGGTGGAGCGGGAGCTTCCCCTTTGTTTATATGAATTCTAACAGCTCTTTGTGCGGTCCATGAGTGTGTTGAATTTTTAGCAGCTATATGACGCTGGTGGCTCCCTATCTGCAGGTAGCTAAGGACTTGGGTTTAAAAGGGAAGATTTAAGAAAATGACTAGGCTCCTGACTCCTTCCTTCTCTGAGCTTATACTCTTTCCTGGTTCTAAAAGCCAATTTCTGAGGCTTTATGTATGAAGGCATTAGCCCTTCTTGAGAAACATACTGTAGCTGGCTAGAATGGGAATCCAGCTACAGTGCAGGGTAAGGCTACTGAAGTCGCAGGAAGGGGCCTCTAGAAGCAAAGCAAGTGGAGCTTCTAGTAGCATTTCACTGGTCTCCACCCACTCACAGAGTTTAAGAAACTTGCCCCAGATTGCAAAACTATTCAGTAACAGAGCTGAATAAATCTGAGTAGTGTTCTTGTCCACTACTATATACTCTCTATCCTGCTAGTTTAATATTTCTCAGATCACAGTCCATGGACCATTACATTAGAACCATAAATATATGCATTCTTTGATGCCATACCAGTCTTATTGAATCAGATTCTCTGATGGGACGCTGAAATCATCTTTTTCAGAAACTGCCCAAGTGATTCTTAAACAAATCAATGTTTGGGAACCACTATCTTAGGAAACTCCAGTTAAACCATTCTGCACCTGGAAAAATGAGAGGGTAAAGACCAGAAAGCCCTTCTGGAAACTAACAAATTCTCCCAGGTGTGTAATGGAAGCTCCTTCTCTCCTAATCTTTAAGATTTACTAGATGCAAAAACAAAAACAAATATAAAAACAAACAAAAAACTCCCAACTTATCCCACAGAACATCAAGTAGGGGTTAAGCAATAATGCCCACAGTACTTTTCTTTTCTTTTTCTTTCTTTTCTTTTTTCTTTCTTTCTTTTTTTTTTTTTTTGTAGGAAAAGTGTTGATAAAAGCTGGTTGGTCTCATGAGACTAAAGATAAGAAGATCAAAAGATTTGAATAATTGCTAGTTACTGTTCTACTGGCAAACAATATTATTACCTGAACTATCAACACCTCAGGATCTCTATGATTTAGTGACTTGAAATGGAATAGAGTTCAAGAGACAAGATGCAGCTCTAGAAGTAAACATAACAAACCATAAATGACCTTGTAGTCCTTGATAAAGAGTTTAGACTTCATCTCCTTTGAGATAAAGAGCTGTGACAGAAACTGGTTGATTGTTCCCCAACTCTCTTTTCCTTCCTCCTAAGTAAGAGACTGCAACTGAACTACATACCTCAGCCTCCCTTTGGTTAGATGTGGTCATGTGGCTATTGTCTGGCCAATGGGCTGTGGGTGAAAGTTTTAGAGTCCACTTCCAGGCCTGGGACATAAAAACCTCCCATTCTATCCTCCAGGTTCTTTTTCTCCCCGCTCACTAGTTAGAAGTTGACGGCTACAGAAATCTAAAAGTTGGTAGAGTCAAAAGAAGAAAGGAGCATGGGTCCCTGGCTCACCACATTGAAAGTTGCCTATTTGAACATTCATATTACACTGCTGCTTGAACAAGAAATAAATTTTATTCTATTAAGATACTGATATTTGAGAATTTATTCATTATAACAACTAGCATTAACTAATGCAGGAATTATATTAACTAATACAGGAATTGTAACAGGACTTCAGTTAACATGATGAGTTCTTTTTATAGAAAAGCCACCCTGACACCCCTTGGCAAAAATTAGATTCAAAGGTAAACAAGAACTTGAGTTGCTTACAAGGAATCTTGTCTGTTTAAAAATAAAAAAGAGCAAAGAGCAAGCATACTAATGATTATTGGCTCAAAATGATTTCTATGGGTCATTTACTTTAGTCACCTGCCTATGGGCAGATGAATATCCATCAACCATCAAATCAAAGGGTGGTTTACATAATTTCAAAGAGCTCCAACAATTATATTACCTCCCATAGTAATTCAGAATTGTTCTTTGGCTCAAGATAGTTTTCTTCATGTATATAGTTTCACTACATTTGAAAAATATTCTCTGAACAACTGGTATGGAAGTCTGCTAGTTTCTCCCCAAATCCATTCTTCCTTTCTTCTAAACTATCATAGCTCTTAAAAGGCCCAAGACCAACCAGCTAGAAACTGTTTTGCAGCCTCTCTTGCAGCTAGGCATGACTATTTGACTAAGTTCTCTCTGGTAGAATGAAATGAAAGTCTTGAATATAACCAACTCCAGCCATAGAGGACATTTGTTCATGTAATTGACAGTGTAGTGCTCTTTCAGAATTCCTGGCAACCAGGTGCACTCAATAAATGTTAAATTACTTCCTACCCCATGTTATCTCTGTCATAAACTCAGAACAATATGCTTAATGTGATACTAGGGGTGCCTGCATGGCTCAGTCAGTCAAGCATCTGACTCTTGATTTCAGCTCAGGTCATGATCTCAGGGTCATGAGATTCGAGCCCCAAGTTGGGTATGGAGCCTGCTTAAGATTCTCTCTCCTTCTCCCTCTGCCCCTCCCCCCACTCGAGATCTCTCTCTCTCTCTCTCTCTCTCTATCTCTCACACACACACACAAAAAAATGTTAAAAAAATATGCTTAATATGATACTATTTTCTGAGTGGAAGAAAATGGAAATAGAGGAACCAGAAATTAACCTTTCTGGTACATAGTACCATATTTTAAGATTCCCATTTGGTGCTCCATTTCTAGGCCCACAGTGTCTCTTTAAGCAAAAGTGAAACATTTTAAAATATGTCTAAAGCAGCCATCATTTATCCCCTCTTTCTCACATTTATAAATGACATTCATCTTCAAAGTTTTATAAAACTAACCAGCATAATTTTTGTAATTAGAAAAAATACAGTAAGTACAAAGAATTGGAAAATGCAAAATTCTTATAATTTCATCCATAGTGGTAACTGTATCATTCTGGTTTTTAAATATATATATATTTACATATATATAAATATTATATATATTATATAATATAAAAATAATATACATTAAATATATAAGTATATATACATATATAGTTAATATATTTAATTCCTTTTAATTAATATTTAATATATACATTTAAATAAATATATTAACATACACTATATCTTGTTTTTACAAAAACAAGATCATAAATGCATGGAGTTAGGTAACTTGCTTTTTTTGCTTTTTTTGCTTTTAGTCTTTTTTTAAAATAATACCTTTATTGAGATATAATTTACATAGTGTACAATATAGTTTTAAAGTGTACAATAATAGGGTTTTTTTAGTATATTTAGAGTTTGCAGCCATCTAATTGCAGAAAATCTTCGCCACTCCAAAACAAAACTTAATATCCATTAGTAGTCACTCCCAATTCCCTCCTTTGGCTAGGCCCTGGAAATCACTACTTTCTGTCTCTATGTATTTGTCTGTTATGGACATTTCATATCAATGGAATAGTATAGTATATGGCCTTTTGTGGCTGTCTTCCTACACTTAACATGTCTCCAAGTTTTATCCATGTTGTAGCATGTAACGGTATCAGTACTTCATTCGATTTTTAGGCCAAATAATATTCTGTTGTACGGACATACCACATTTTATTTATCCTCTCATCAGTTGATGAGCATTTAGATTGATAACTTGCTTTTTTGATTATCAAGTTTTTCTTAACAGGAATTAAGACCCTGTTTCATGCCTATGGAGTATTCCATTGAAGAAGAACCAATGCATTGAATGAGATGTGCCATGTTTTTTAATCCAATTCCCTGTTTACAAACTATCTTGCAATAAACATCCCAATAGACAAACCTTAGCAATTCTGTCTCACTCCAATTTAGAGTTGGGCAACTTGAATGGGATTGACTTTTTCCTTAATGCCACTGTACTCTGGGAGGGAAGGTAAGTGCAAATATGGGGAGGAATAGGGCAATGGGTGAGAGAGCCAGGCTACTTTCTTATCCTCCATCAGGGAAAACAGTTTAGGAATACGCCCCTGAAAATGTATGTAATCCTACAAATAAAATTATTTGCCTGACCAAGGGCAGACATAGGTCCTAGACTGCCAGCGGTGGCTCTAGCCTCTTTCAGATCTCAAGCAGCCTGAGGCAGTACTCTCTCAGCCCCAAAAGGCTGAATATAAATTGTGCTTGTTGGCAACTTCTGCCGACGTGCTGCCTGACACATGGCTAAAAGCCTTTCTCAGAGCCGAGAATAAATTCCAAGACAGCAATGACAGCTATAACAATGATGCCACATGTTAAAGTGTTTAAAAACCCTCATCAGGAGTAGTCATCCAACACAACATCCTCTACATAGATGGATCCTGCACACTGGAAGACAAGTGGGCGGACGGTGTGCTATGCTAAAGAAGGGGGAGAAGAAAGATTGTTCCGCAAAAGGTTATCAGATTGAGGGTTTTTGGCACTATTTAGACGAAGTGGCCCCTGTTCCACCCTTACCTCTCCAAATCCAAAGGGATCAAGTTCTTCTAAGGCATTTCAGTCATGAGCAGATGTCTACTGTGAACAAGAAAATGAGACAAAGGGGAATACAGCATCACTTGAAAGAGCATAATAAACACAAATTATGCTGCCTCCAATGGACCGTACGGCTTTCATTTGCAATCTGGCTTATTCCACGTGATTTGTTTCAAAAGGATTCAGGTTTGTTCTGGGAGGGGAAGGTGGGAGGTGGTTAGGCTGACATTGTGTCTTGAGGATCAGCTTCTGTAGGGTGTCCACACAGGACATGTGCTCTAGGAGCATTTTGGGGGGTTAATGGTTTTGCTTAAAAAGCAAAATCATGAAAGGGAAAAGTTTGCCAGCCTCTTTGAAGAGAGAAAACTTATCCCTTTTTAGCAAGAATTTGCCACAGACTAATTTTTTAACCAATAAAACTATGTGTGTGCGTGTGTATGTGTGTGTGTGTTTTCAGAGTTGTTTTGCAAAAGGAACATGCCTTGAGATTTACAAGAAGAATTGGCAACATGAAGCGGACTGAGGGACCTTCTTGAGTCAAAAGAAAAAAAATCCCTGGTGGTTTCTGGCTCACAGATACTCTGCAAAATGTCCTGGGATGGGGACCATCTGGACAAAGATATTCCCACCCTACCAAACAAAATGCAAGTTAGAAAACAGGAAAAACACACCCCCACACACAAAGCAAGCCAAGAAGCCAAATGATTGAAGGGCAACAACTTTGCACAATGCAGGAGGAAGTGGAGATCCCCAGGCACCTTGGGAAGCAGAACTGCTCACAATCCTGGGGGAATGCCCCCCAGAACACCCCAGGAGAGGGAAAGAGTATAGGTCCTGATGAATGTGTGGCTCAAGAAGACTGCCTGGCAAAAAGGGATACAGGAAGATAGGAAATGGAGAAATTTGATTTTCATAACCATCTTCCATGCTGTCTCCAAGCACTCAAAACCTGGTCAAAATAAAGGCTACTTTCTGGACGGCTTTGAATGATAGAATGACCATTTCTTGGGGTTATTTAGTATGTTTAAACTGTTATGAGCTCTAAAAGGGTGCAAGATTTCCTCTGCTAAATCCCATGAACAGTCAAGTTATCAAACATATAAACAAGCATGCAAGATAGTCACAAATACACGAGGAACTTTCATTGGCATGATATACTATCTGCAAACCTAACCAAACCTTTTTAGTTTGCTAGTGTTTACTATAACACTTTTAAAATTCTTCTACTCGACAAGATTTTCCAAACTTATAGATCTGAAAAAAACTTTCATCATAGTTATTAGAGGTCAATGGGAATAACCCACATATTTGTGCTGTGGTATCACTGTTGTTTTCATGATGTCGGTTTTCCAAGTGCAGTAAAGATGTCAGGCTCTCCATTCTTTACACAGGAAAATTACCAGTGATTTTATTTAGAGTGGCGTCTAAACACATAAAACATTGTTTTCCCATCAGAGTGGTGAGGGCATGCCTTCCTCTGCATCTCATAGCTCAACACCTCACTCTTCCCCCTCTTCCGATAAACCACTTCAACATCTAATTCTTTTGCCTGTATCTTTGAACTATGTAATCAGT